>NW_028277035.1:53457500-53822500 GCF_059951505.1 Python bivittatus | reverse complement strand
CTTTGGTCTAGACTGGAAAGTTTAAAAAAAAAAAATCCCAGAAGAAGACTTTCAGGCTGAATGCATACTGCAGGGAAGGGGAGTTACCCAGAATATTTATTTATTTATGCAATTTCTATAGTTGCCCATCTCAATCCAAGTGACTCTGGGCAGCAAACAATTTCAATGATTAAAACCATTACAATTTATACATATAGGCAGCTGACAATTATCAAAAAAATTACACAAAAATCAACAATGCAACCAGGTAAAGGGCCTTAACACTTTCGGGACTTCAGGCTCTGGCACATAGCCAGGTTTTTAAAGCCTTACGAAAGGCTAGCAGGGTCGGGGCAATCCTGAGCTCAAAGGAAGGATGTTCCAAAGGGCAGGAGCTGCTGCTGAGAAGGCCCGCCTTCTGGTCCCCACCAGCTGACATTCCTTGGCTGACGGGATCTGCAGCATCTCCAATCTACTAGACTGAACTGGATGGGTAGAAACTATTGGGGGAAGACAGTCCCTTAGTTAACCCGGTCCCAAGCCATGCAGGGCTTTAAAGGTGACAACCAGCACCTTGAAGCTCACCCGGAAACACACTGGTAACCAATATGCCCAACTGGTGACTGAGCAGCAAGGAATAGTGAAGATCACTGATGTACAGAAGAAGGTATAGAAAAAGGATATTTTCTGATGCATGTTGGGAAGGCTATGAAGGAACAGTTAATAATTTGTGTTTTGGATGCCAAGAAACAATGAAACTTATGCTTTGCCATGCCATCTTGGTAAGATCAGGGACTTTTGTTTTCACATAATTGTTATACGCATGTGTAATTTATTTTGCACAATCAAAATTAATGTATAACTCCAAGAAACATAAAATGAACTAATTAACTCTTTGCAGGTGTGAAAGAAAGATTGGCAGGAAAGAACAAGTAAGACACTTGTAAGGGGAAAAAAAACAAGCATTTTTTTCAAAAAAATATAAGCAATTATTTATTTTTATTTATTTGTTTATTTGTCTGATTTATGTAGCTGACCATCTCATGAGACAAGTGACTCAAAACAAGGGTGGCATACAACAAGCTAAAACAATTAATAAATATATAAAGCTATTATCATTAAATATTAAGAACATTAAAAACTATAAAAACAGAGCTAAAACAGAAAATAGTAGATGAAGGGATAATAATAATGGAGCCACCTCACTAGTTCGCCATCCCTTGGGGTTCCCAGGCCTGCTGGCATAACCTGGTCTTGAGGGATCTTCAGAAGCTCAGACGTGATGAGGCCAACCTCACCACAGGGGGGAGAAGATTCCACAATGCAGGTGCCACAACAGAAAAGGCCCACTGCCTAGGGCCTGCCAAATATAGCTCCCTAGACAATGAAACCCATAACATACCCTCTCTGCTGGATCTGGTGGGACAGGCAGATGAAACTGGGGAGAAGCAGTCCCTCAAACGGCCTGGTTCCATTGCATGAAGGGCTTTAAAGGTCAACACCAGCACCTTGAATTAGACCTGCTCATGAAGCAGAGGTGTAACTACCAGAAACACAAATAACTGCTTGCACCACCACATTTTGCACCAGCTGAAGTTTCCAGATACTCTTCAAGGGCAGCCCTATGTAGAGCACATTGCAGTAGTCCAACCAGAAAGTGACCAGGGCATGAGTGACCATGAGTAGGGCCCCTCAGTCTAGAAATGGGTGCAACTGGCACCCGATATGAAGTTGTGCAAAGGCCCTCCTAGCCTCATCAAGCAGGAGTTGTGAGTCCAGGAGGACCTCCAGATTGTGCACAGGGTCTGTTTGGGGCAGTGCAACCCTATCCAGCACCAAAGATAGTACAATCCTAGAACCCAAAGCCACTCAGTCTTGCCAGGATTCAGGTGAACCCTGTTGTTCCCCATCCAGACCCTCACAACCTCCAGACACTAGGATAAGACATCCACAGCATCACTTAATTCACCAGGAGTGGAGATGTACAATTAGGCATCATCAGCATACTGATGATATCTCACCCCATGGTGACAGAAGAGCTCACCCAGTGGTATCACATGTTGAATAGGAGAGGAGAGAGCACCAATCCCTGTGGCACCCCACACAGTAGGGTCCAAGGGTGGGATCTCTCCTCCCCAATCACCACCAACTCGAATCAACCCCGGAGAAAGGAGGTGAACCAGCACAACACTGTACTCTCCACCCTCAATCTTCTGAGTCAATCCAGAAGGATACCATGGTTGAGGGTATCGGTCAAGGCAAGGATGGATGCACAGCCACCATTCCACCCATGCCAGAGATCATCCAAAAGTGCAACCAATGCTGTTTCCTTCCATAGCCGGGTATGAATCCTGACTGAAAAGGATCCAGATAATCCGCTTCATCCAAGGTCCTCTGAAGCTGTTGTATAACCACCTTCTCAATCACCTTCTCCAAAAATGGGAGGTTGGATACTGAACAAAATTGTTCAGTATAGTGGGATCCAGTGATGGCTTCTTGAGGAGGGGCGAACTAAGGCCTCCTTAAGAGGTAAAGGAACAACTCCCTCACTCAAAGAAGAATCAACCACTGCTAGAACCCACTCACACAATACCCCCTGGGCCACTTTCTCAAGCCAGGAGGGGCATGGATCTAAGGAGCAGGTGGCTGAGCTCACAGTCCTAGGACCCTGCCCACTTCCTCAGGTCCAACAGATTCAAACCATTCCCAGATAACTGGGCAAGACTCCACCCAAGGCATCTCCTCCAGGCCTGCAGCAAGGCCAGCATCCAACTGCAAGTGAATCTAAGCAATTTTATCCAACAGAAGCTGAGCAAGTTCCTCCTCATGTCCCTGCAAAAGGTTCCCCAGGCCCCCTTTACCCAAGAGGGCTCATGTTACCTGAAACAGATCTGTACTGTTGCAATCTGTGGATGCAATAAGGTGGAGAAGTACTGCCGCTTTGCCACCCTTACTGCCACAAGTTAGGCCTTAATAGCAGCTCTAACCCGTGTTTGGTTGAGTTCATCCTTAATTGAGTGCCATCGGTGCTCTAGACATCTCTCAGTTCATCTCCCTCAACTCATCCATAAACTGTGGGGAGTAATGAGATCCCTGACAGGGGAGAGGTCGCATAGGTGTGATCTGATCCAATGCCTCAGCTGCCCCTTTGATGACCATGCAGCAGACCAGCAGGAACAACCCCCAGCTCCCTCTGAAACCCCTCCAGGTCCATCAGTCGCCGGGGGCAGATCAATCTAATGGGTCCAGCCTCCCTGCAATGGATAGCGATGCCAGAGAATCCCATGGTAATCAGGGTGTGATCTCATCATGACAAGGGGGACACTGAAAACTCCCCCAATTGCAGATCACATAGCCACTGCTCTCACAGGAACACAGCTCCGGTGTGTGACCACTGTTCCATGTCAGGCTCTGGATGAGCTGGGATAGGCCCATGGCTGTCATGGCGGCCATGAACTCTTGAGCTGCCTCACACCCCACTCCCAGGGAAGGCAGATTGAAGTCCCCAAGACCATAAGTCTGGAGAACTCCACCACCAACCCAGAGATGGAGTCAAGGAGCTCAGGCAAGGAGGATGCTGTGCAGCAGGGAGGCTGGTATGACAGCAACAATCCCAACTGATTCCTAGAGCCCAACTTAATGAACAGGGTCTCACATTTGGTGACCTGCAGGGCAGTACCCCTGAAATCCATAAGTGATTCTTGGATGACAATTGCCACACCACCACCCCTGCCCCAGGTTCCCGGCTGGTGCCACACTCTAAACCTGGCTGGGCATATCTCTGAAAGGGCCGCCGCCACCACCACCACCATCCCGGGCCCAGGTAGCATAAATTGGGGGGGGGGGAAATCATTTATTGAACTTTCAAAACATTGTGGTGAATTGGATGGAAACAATGCTTCCTTCCATAGGAAATCTGGAGGACTATCCATTTCTTTTTTCTGAAAGCATGTATCAGATTTCAGTGAGTTGTCATCTTTTTGTAAATATATCTTCAGTTGTGGTCAGAATTTCATAGGGAGAAATTTCACAGTAGCTTCAGAAGTGAAGTATCATACGAAGCCTTTGGGCTAATACATAGTTACACCTTTTTTCCCTTTGGTGGTCTGAATGCTGGATACACAGTCTACTGAACCATGATTTTAAAACATGTGCTGAGCATTATCAGTTTCTACAACAGGCAATGCCCTCTGGATGTTTTGGATTATGACTACCATAAGCACCTGATCCATGCCCAGGGATCAAAGGTTATGAGACCTGTAGTCTAAAACATCTGTAGGGCATCAAATTGCATATCCCTAATATAGGACTTACTTTACCCTACTTTTGCTGCTCTGTTAATACATAAGTAAGGGAAGAGTACTATTAAATGCTTTCATGTTTTTCACAGTACAATAATATTTAACATTAATAGTTTTTGGATCTTTTGATGCATCTTTTTTTAATTACAACATAACACAGGTTAGGTTCACAGTAATTGTCCCTGAATGTCTCAGCTGAAGCTGAAATCCATCTGAAAGCTTTGCCTGAAAATAATACAGAAGCTGCCGCAAGTGCAGAGTGCAGCTTTTCCATCATTAAATGGGGTAGCTAAATGGGAATCCTTAAAGCCCTGCACTAGCTGCCAGTGAGCTCCTGGGTCTGATAAAATTTGAGTACAACTTAGCACTGAAGGACTCAGGTGATTATCTTCCCCAATGCCCCCCAAGATTTGCAGGGAAGCCCTGCTTGTGATCAGAAGTACCCTTTCAATGGTACCTCCTGGACTGGAGCATGACTGTCCCTCAGGTTGTCTTATGTTGAGTGTTGATTGAAGCCATGCAGGCTGACCTGGGATTTAAACAGTAATAACTGGACCAAACTGCCTTTTCAAACTCAACATTATTTTATTTCATTAACTCTCATAGGTTTTTTTCTCCCATTTTAGGGTACATTTTATGGTTGATTTGTTTTAGTTACATGTTTTTGTACAGTGCTCAGGGCTTCTTCAGATGGAAATATGGTATGTAACAACAGCAACAACAACAACAAAGAATTGGACCCAGAATTTTCCATTGGATATCATGAAGCAGAATGAACTTCTTCCTTAGGCTGTAGTCCCAGCATTATCCCTGCATGGTTCTGGAGGATTAGCTGCTAGGAACTGCAAGACAGAGAGGGGAAAACATGCTGCTCTATACTGTTCCTCAAGCAGGAAGCTTCCATTTTGGATTCCTCTTCCCTCTGAGAACAGAAGGAGCCCTTCCATTCAGAGAGAGGCAAATCTGATCCAAACCTAACTGCTCAGGGAATCCTTCAACAGATTTCCACTCTCTGAGTGGAACTGCTGAAATTGGAAGAACACCGTAAGGAAGACAGTGCTGTCTTAGCACCTCATCCTGAATTCATCAGATATGATCTTGCTTGCAGGACACAGGAGGGGATGGGCTACTGATCTGACCCAGTATGGCTGTTCTTACCTTCTAATGTCTTCAGTTCTGAATTAAATAGAAACTGACTGGATGTCAGCTCCTATAAGGAGCAAAAAATAGGATGTTTGTATGCATTTGCAGGATAATAAGCTTTTATGTAAGTCTATCAATGGCAGCCAAATCTTTTATTTTTGGACTCTTTGGTTATTGCAAGGCTTGATTGCTAAGCATTATGAACAGTATACCAAATCACAGATAAACAGCACCTCTTGCAGTCAAGCTCACTTAAACAAATTCTGCACCTTTTGCATTTTTCAATTGCTTTTGAAATGCTCTTCAGTTATAACCTTCATTCTGCAGACAACTAAGAATCTTAGGATAAATTTGAACTGAGTATCCTAATAATTATTGAATTTCCCCTAGATTAATGCAGTTTGGATTGTTCTTTCTATTGCAAACAATCTTTTGGCTAAACACATATGTAATTCTTTAAAGCAATGTGAAGCTGATTGCTTATGGTGGAGTAGCTTCATGAGTTGCAAAAATAAATATGGTATAACCAACACTAACTAACTAAGGTTCTATCTTAATGTCTAGGACAGAATTGATGGAAACATGTATGCCATTCATATTTTGACCATAGAAATAGAAATAAATTAGAGTTATGCAATTGTTTGATAAGATATGAGCAGTTAAGTGTTGTATGTTTGTTCCCCCCATGCTTAACCTGCCTATTTGTAAATGAACAGATAACTGAGATGATAGATAAATAGATAGATGATAGATAGATAGATTTCAGTTCTCTGTCCTTATTAGGAGCTTTGACTTCTATTCTTTCTTTTACTTTGGAAAAAGGGAGAAAGTGAAACAATCTATCAAATTATATCCTCAACTGACTGATTCTGACATAACTTTCCCCTTTATAGCAAAGCTCACGTCATGATGAACTGCAGAATATTCAAACATAAGGACCACAACCAGCATAGCCTAGGCTTCAGCTCATACCATTGGGTTTTCCTTGCCAAATTATCTATGGAGTTTGCCCCAACAGTCTGGAGCAGATTTGGAGATAGAGGAGGCCTGCAAGAGGAATAGTGAATCCATTTCACCAGAGGGGTCCATCCTAGTTGTGGACTGACATTCTTGACTTTCACCCAAAGCCTATAAAATGCTCAGGTTCGACCTAGATACTATAAGGTTGGTTATATAGAATCTTCTATCAATAATTTCTATAGAGGAAATCTGCATCTGAATCAGTGCATTAAAGGAATAAATTGGTTTTATTAATTCCATACATTGTAATTTAATGTATAATCTTGATTTACTCCCTTTCATTTTTCCTCTTTGTTTCCAGTATTTCTGGAGAGTATTTCTGGCTGCCATGCTGATGCCTTTTGTTTGTTGCTCCGCCATCTATAGCCCCTTGTCTCAATAGTGCAGTGGGATATTTCACATATAGGCAGAAGTCCAGCACAGTGTACTTGCTATAGCTTGTCAACACATTGATGAAGTCTGTTTTGTTGTTGTTGTTCAGTCATTAAATCGTGTCCGACTCTTTGTGACCCCATGAACCATATCACGCCAGGCCTTCCTGTCCTTTACTGCCTCCCTGAGAGGGTGCTAAAAACAGTAGAAGTCAGAATAAAATTGAAAGGTGAAAAATCAGAAAACAGCATGTGTGAAAATAATTCATGGTTCAATGGACAATCTTTAGTTCTGAATCTGTGAATATGACCACCTTCTGCTAGCCAAAATAACTATAGCATAATGACTTTTTCTGATTATTTACATTGATAAGTAGTGACAAGGGCATGATGAGGAAAATTTCACACTTTCTGCAACAGGAAATAAATGTTATTTACCTTTACCAAAAAAAAAAAAAAAAGAACCCGATCAAAAACCCAAAATCCCTCAAGTTCACTATCACAGTAATAATGTCTGCCTAGCAATGTTCCTAAGTCCCAGAGAGGACATCAGGAAGGTAAGCACAGGAATTTATGAAATTCATTTTACAATTAAGTATAACAGCTTCAAAAATTATATATTTACTTTTTGATAGCATCCAGCTGGACTATACCTGTGAAATTTAAAATATTATCCCAGATTCTGAACTTCATATCTTTGAAGGGGAGAAGAACCATAGGGTGCATGCTTTTCAGATGAAAAGAATGGCATGTCAGTAGAATGGGCAAGATTCACAATAAGGTCCAAACGCTGTTTTTAAGACTAAAAGGCACAAATTAGTGTGGTTAAAGTGCAATTACTGTGTGATATTTTCTGGTTCATGAAAATAATATATAGATGCCTGGTCCAAAATCCAGGAGATAGGAGAATAAATGGCAATGAACATAAGTCTTGTTATGTCGAATATTATTGATTCATAAAATGCTATTAATGACACCTTGATAAAGACGTGCTCCTAAGTCCATATTCACTGGAAGAACAAGCAGGTTATTACAAGAGGAAATTAAGGAGACTTAAGTCTTCTTGCATGCCCCAGAATACCCTCTAGCTGTTTATATACCCCTAATATGAGCTTCGTCGTTAAAATTTAATGGGAAAATGCACATTGCAGGAGACTCATGACAGCTCAGAAGGAACTCTTGAAAAGGCTTAGAAAGTGATAGTTTGCATAAAGAAAACCTAAGTATTCTTCTGGCTTAAGCAGTAAAATGGATAAGTCAACAGGCTATGTTAATAAATTGGTGAAACTTCTATTTGCACTAGTTAAGATTAATCACAGTTGTGTAAAGTGACCTCCCAGAAAGCAGATCATTCAGGGGATTATATCTGAAGAACAATTTAGCAGACAGAGGGAGTGAGCTTGGCTCATATTTCTGGTTCTACATTATGTGCCAGGTTAGGCTTCTAAATGGGCAAAAAGACTTCTCTATGCATTTCCCAAATTGGCTGGGGATGATGATGATGATGATGATGCTTGGTCGCACAGTCAGCCAGATGTTTAGACTGGATTTGGCATTTTTATCCACCTATCGAGTCCTTCCCGAGGACCTGGGATAGGCAGATGTGGTTGTTTGATGGTGTTAAAGGTATTGCCACAGAATGTGAGCTGCTCCAAGTAAAACTGCCTTTTGCAATTGACTGATGGTGATTTGGTCAATGCCGATGGTGTTCAAGTGGTGCTCCAGATGTTTTTGAATTGCACTCAAGGTGCTTATTACTATTGGTACTATCTTTGCTTTCTTTTGCCACAGTTGTTCTATTCTATTTGCAGGTCTTTGTATTTTGTGATTTTCTCCAGTTCTTTCTCTTTTATTCTGCTGTCTCCATGTATTGCAATGTCCACTATCCAGACTTTTTTGTCTTTCTTATCAACAGTTGTTAAGTCTGGGGTGTTAGGTGGCAGGTGCTTGTCTGTCTGAATTCTACAGTCCCAGAGCACTTTAGCTTCTTCCTTTTCTATTACTTTGTCTGTTTTGTGGTCCCACCAATTCTTGCTTGCAGGCAAATGGTATTTCTTGCAAATACTTCAATGCACCATTGTTATTACTTTGTCATACTGTTGTTTGTAGTCAGTCTGTGCGATCTTCTTGCAGCAGCTAACTAGGTGGTCCACTGTTTCTTCAGCTTCTTTGCAGAGGTGGCATTTGCTGTCTGTTGGTGTCTTCTCAATTCTGGCTTTGTATTCATTTGTTCTTAAGGCTTGGTCTTGTGCATTATTATTATTATTATTATTATTATTATTATTATTGTTGTTGTTATTACTATTAATAATTATTATTTTAGATCCACACTACTGTGTCAAAAAGTAACACAGTGTAGGTAATATAAGTGGTAATACATTAATGCAAGCTATTCATAGCAAAGCAACCCCTGTACACACAAGTTCTATATTTTCTTTCCACAAATTTCATGGTGGCAACAAAGGTTTTGTATTCATTATTTATTGTATGCATTACAATAGCCATTTACGAAAATCCAACATTCAACATTCTATACTTTTGATATATAATTAGAATTAGCAAGACAGGAAAAGATAGATGTTGACCCCCACATGTTGTTATTGTTATTCTTACTCTTATTACTAAAATTGAACTAGAATGGCAATATTTGTATTAAATGCTGGAGAGAGACAGTTTTCTAAATTGGTTGTTCTTTTTCATTTATAATCTGACGTCTTATCTAGAGGAACAGGCTGGATGGAAAAGGTTATCCATTTAATATGAATGTGGGTTTTTTGTTTTTTGTTTTTGTAAAAGAGAGAGAGAGAGAGAGACAAGAAATACAGCCCTTGGTCAAGAACACATAATGACTTATCCAAGCTTACCAGTGCTTGGATGATAAGAATACAATGAATGCTGTAAGCAAGAGTGCAAACAATTGGAAATGTGCAATGGCACAAGCTGATCTTGGATCTGATGGATAACTGACATCCCAGCCCTGGATTCACTGTGCCTGCATGTAGAATTTCATGCTCCATTAACTAATTCTGAGCATGCTGTGTCCCATTTTATCAGGAACAATTAGTGGATGGGGAAAAGCAGCTCAGAGAAAATAAGGTAAGAAGCAGGTCATGCAACTGTTTTCCAAACTGGTCCTAGTAGATATGGCAAATTATTTGAGGACTGATTCACACACTTTTAGCCAGTCCTGATTTCTAATGTATACATCTCTTCACACTAACACAATTGTGTAGGAAGAAATGTAGGAAAAAGTACATTTCTTGCATATGATATTGAAGTGTCAAGGAAAAAAAATAAGGTTGGAAATTAAATTTAACAAATGTGATGAATTTTGTCTGTGTCCCTGGAAATTCTGAATCATGAGCAATTATGGTTATGATTGCAAATTCCAAGAAGATGATGTCATGTTCAACCAACCAGCTAGGATAGTCAAAATGTTAAGAACTGTAACTCTGATCTGATGAAATTATTAAGAATATCTGTAGTTTTGCCCTTTGGGAGGAATATTTGCACTAATGTCAGTCTCAGGATGAAAGTAGTAACTTATCATCATCACCATCATGTTGGGTAGGTTAGGAATTATATGAGTCTTATGTGCCTTTGTGGGAGGTTTATTAGGAAGTTTTAGTAGTGGGTTATCACCATCTTCTTTTTTACTGTGATGGGTGTTGTTTTAACTTGTATGCTATCCAGAGCCATTTATGACTTGAGTGGCCTATTAATCTGATTTATAAATACATGATATAAATAAATCATCATCATCACAAGTATTTTAGGTATGATTAGATATTGTGCAAATAGCTGATAACCAAGAATAGCAGATTAGAGCTATTAACCTGTATTTAAACCAGTGTTTTTCAAACTTAGCAACTTCAAGATGTGTGGACTTCAGCTCCCAGAATTCCCCAGCCAGCTTCATACCTCTTTCAAAGGAGTTGTACTTGAAAGGATGTCACCCAGAAGGTCAATCCCAGAGAGAGAATAATGATCTTGAGTTGCAAAGAAGGCAGGTTTCATTCAATAGTAAGATGAAGTCAGGATGAATAGGCAAGAGGTGTTCTTCTGTGTGCCAAATCTCCTCTAGTCTATTTTTTAGCCTAGCAGTCTGCCAATGTCTGTTGCTCAAGGCCAAAGACTGACCCCCTTTTTACAATACCTCAGAGCCAAATAATACAATCAAGTTCCTAATCAACGAAGCAATCAAAAGCCTTAATATAGAACAGTTGCATGAAACAAATAATCAAGACAGAATTTTCTAATCACAATCTAAAACTCATTGAACGGAAAACTGTGAAATAGGAACTGAGAAAAGTGATAAATGTGGCAGACTATCCAGCATTCAATATATTATCCAGTGGCAGCAACTACAATGACAGTGGGTGTGTTTGCACATATTACATACCAGAAGACAGAGCAAACCACTACCAATAGCAGATTTTTTTCCCCAGCCATTATCTCAATCCTTCTCTTCTCTGCTGATGGCTTAGGTGAATGAAGTCATTCCCCAGTCCCCTTCATTTCACTCAAATCCACACCATTCACCCTGGGACAACCTCAGGATATTAAAAAGAGCTGTGTAATTGTGGGGACATTGCTGCAGGAAAGGTTCCACTCACAGCCATTCTTGCCCTCTAGCTGCATATGGGGACTTAATTCTCCCTCTCTGTCTGGGTTCAGGCCAGAGGTAGAACAACGGCTGAGGTTTTAGAATGTGGCTAATACTCTCCACCAAAGTAGAAAAGGAACATTTGGGAAATGTTCAGTACTGAATAACAGTGTATTTATTTAGAATACATTATGTAGATTTCTATGTTAGGAAAGGTTGACCATTCCTAACATAGGAAAATGAATGCTAAGAACTATATTAATAAAGCTATGATCCACACCTTTTCCTTTTTCTCTGGAGATGTCAAAATGACTTCCATGCAAGACTTTTTCTTGGAAGTCCTTCTCCACTTGCCCTAGAAGGTTGAGTGCTGTAAGTTATCACTTGGGAAGGGTGATTTTCACTGGTGGCGTCCCCCGAGAGATCTGTCTGGTGCTTACCTTCATATCATTTTGACACCACAGCAAAATCATTTTAATTTTCCCAGGCATTTTAACCTACTCCAGTTTTAATTCTGTTGATCTTTGTTGCTGTTTTTGTTCTGGTTTCATATGTTTCCCTTCCTGTTCAGTTACAGCTAGTGGTGAATCTTTATGAAGATTTTCCTGCTTGCCAAGGTTTGGTGAAGCTCATGTTGTTATATTGTTTAGTGTGATGCTGTATGATGGTGTTAACTTTTGTAATTTTACGTGGTTTTATTGGTATAATGGTATCCTACTTTGGGGTTGCTTTTAATGAAAAACAGGGTAAAAATTATAAACAAATACATAAACATTTTTACATTTATTTTATTGTCAGTATAAGCAGACTCAAGACCTAAGTTATAGTGTGTGTGTGTGTGTGTGTATACAGACACACACACGTATACACACTACATTATATGTTATCTAATTGTGTAACTAAAGCTCAGGATCAAGTGATAGACTGTGTTACAAATATTAATATACAGGAAGCCTTCTTATGTGATTTTATGATTACGTATCATCAAGCTGGTATCAATTTTTAAGGACCACATAGATTTTTAAAAAATTATTTGCACACAAGAAAATATATGGACTTAGGTCTCTATCACTGCCTGTGATGACAAGAGGTTATACATTTCCTTGCAAAACTATTGATCTTTTAACATGTTGCCCCTTCCCCCAAATGTGGACTTAGAAAAGGAGAAAGGAAAGGCCAGGAAGATGACTCTGTTTCACTTTTTATAGAATTCACATTTTCTTTTCAAGCATTCACTGCTTCTATCCTATTCCTACACTGGTTTGCTTTTTTTCCTCCTGAGACCACATAAATATTGGTGCCTCTTTTGTACTATTTTTTTGCAAGCATTTCATTGATAGATATATAGATAGATATAGATATATAGATACACCCACACACATACACATTTTAATAAATCCATTGATCAGAGAACTACATCAGTATTTAGCAAGGTATGAAAACTGATTGTAATTCTGTTCTGATTCTCATATTGGTTCAGGAAGAACAAATCTGGTTCACATTAAAATGTGAATGAAATGTATTTTGCTTGTAACCTTAGGAAGGCTAAGAGAGCTGTTTATTAGGATTTTACAGCAGAGGAAATCTCCTTCCCAACTTCCTACAATTCCAATAATTATCAGTTATCAACTCTTTTCTAACAGCTAGTATTTACATTAAAAAAAAAAAAAAAAGACAGTGACAGTGTAAAGCCCCATCAACTGTAGTTTAAATCATGAGATTAGGAGAATTTAAATTCCAGAAAGCAAGGAAATTAAAAATTGTCCTCTACAATCAATAAAATAATATCTTTTTAATGATATGGTAATTAGCTATTGTCAGATTTTGAAGTCTCAGTAAAAATAAGCATGTTCCATTGTCAAGGAAAACCTTTTTTCAGTAGCTTAATGTCTGAATCAAATGTGGAAATGCATCATTTATACTTGCTGTAAGCAAGGACTGTAGCTCTGATCATGTCAGCTCTTGTTAATTTTAAATTTTTACTGCTCCTAATACTGCAGAATCCTTTTATAGAGTAGCTTGTTTCAGGAAACTGAAGCATATTCCTAAACAATACAGTTATTAAAAAATGAGCAAAATGTGTGGGAAGTCAAAGCTATACAGTTTCAATCTTACTGCTTTTTTGTGGGAAAGAGTTAAGGTTAATTCTCAACTGACATTGATGGCATTTCAAGCCTTCAATGCAGTTATTATATGACCTAGGATTTTTTCAATTCCAGTTAATATATGACTTAGAGTTTATTGGGTCGCTGCTGCCATAGGTGGCTGGGAGGGGAATACAACAGAATGAGTGCCATAGTGTCATAATGCAAGCTCTGAGTTTCTTTATCTGTGCTGCAATATCGCATGCATGTGTGTGAGGGTAGAATTTGCATCACGACATTGCCACACTCATTTCATCATTTGTGGACACCTCTGGTTGCTGGGCTGGGATTTTGGAGGGAAAAAGGTGCTATAACCCGGATAGACATTCATGCTGTCAGATATTTATTTATTTATTTATTAGTGCACCAAAGGTTTGTTCCAGAATTTCTCGGTAAGTGGTCTTGGAGGGACTTTTTTTCAATGGACTTTTCTACATTTCCAATATCTATAGCAATAAATGCTGTAGGAGACAAACTTCTTACATTTATTTCCTTAAAACGTGCCACCAGACAGTTTTATTCTGGTTTATATGTTTTGGGAAACAGCACTGATAACTCTTTATTATTCCCCTTACTCACTTCTATTTCACATAAACTTTGTTCATAACTCAGTTTAAGACACATTTATAGGGGGACCCAAAAGTGATCTACATTTGACTGGGCATTTTATTTTACAATTTCCACTGAACCTAGGCTGTTTGATGTTGTGCTTCTAACTTTGTGTTCTTAGAAGGAACTAGATATTTGTTGATTCAATGCCAAGATATTTATTTGATGTTAAAGGAATAGCTAAGCCAGATGGCTATATTTTTAAAAATGGGGCAATCAAGTGACTATTAAGCAGCCTTCTGACATTTATCAAGACAGCAGATCAATGCATATTATAGTGAGATGGTTTATTGATTTTCCTGAGATGACTTTAGTAATGAGATCCACAGCCTTTTCATATTTAAGTTTCATGGGAGGTCTGTAATGGTCAAATACTATCCTCTTATATGGATTATAAGTGCTGTTCCCTAAATTCACAATTATTTTCTTTCACTATAGGGAGACACTATTAAGGCTCATTCATACAGCCTCAGGAATGTGCCTTCCCCCTATTGTCAAGACAAGAGGAAAGTATGTTGGCCTGAAAATTGCTGCCACCACAGTGTTGTTGTTAATGCACCTCCAGATTGAGGCTGGTAGCCATCTCTCTCTCAACTGAGGGGGAGAATTGGTGTTGCTGCTACTGACAGAATGCAGAATATGAGCTGTAGCTGTAATGGATTGTGGTGGAGTTCAACTAGGCTGTGAACGTCTCCCTGTGGTGGGGGCATGTTAGCACCAAAGTACCACCAGATGATAAGGAGGAAGACAAGGAGAAAAAGGAGACAGAGACCTATCTGCAACTTTTGCTCAACAATGAATACAGACCTCTAGGGTGGTTCCCTGGCCCAGCAAGAGGAAGGGAAAAGCCCCAGAGCCCCAGAGAAGTTCAAGCTCCTTTGGGCAAAGCAAAATTATGGAAGCCCATGCTGTCATAGCCACCACTGGGGAAGCTGTCAATGTGGGCCTGCATCCTAGGGTGACTGTTTCCTTAGTACTGTTTTCATTCACAAATTGGAATATTCTCATTATGAAAGAACTTCCACAATGTTAATATTCTCCTGACAAAATGAACAAAATATTTGGTTGCCAAGCAAGGTTCTGTCCTCTCTGGCAGCCAAGGTAGAATTGGCCAAGGAGGCACAGAGTCCTGTAGCCAGATGGGAGGGGGAAGTCATGCAGTAGACATGACTGCTAAAAAGGCAAAGACTCTAACAATTACCTTTCTATAAGACATAAATTGTTCACATGGAGGTCTAGTTCCATTCTTCTGGTGGAAAATATCACATTCCTACCATATCACCATGATCCACTTCCAGCCTACCTCAGCATTAGGCTGGCACCACCATGGATGGATATTTGATGTGAGGACATGCTTAAGATATTTCACATCATGGGCAAATTCAGGATAACCTTGATTGAATCCAGTGGGGTAACTGTGTTGAAGAAGGCTCTTGATCAAGAGGAGGAGAAAGAGAAACAATGATTCCCTCTTCTTTCTGCATCTCCCTCTTCCACCTTCCAGGCTATTGTGAAAAGTCACAAAGTCTCTGCTGAATGTAAGTTAGGAGTGTGACTTGACTGTTAAAAAGGCAAATGTAATTTTAGGCTACATAATGGAAATATAGTTTCTGAATCACAGGAAGTAATACTTAAACTTTATTCTGCCTTGTTCAGATCCCACCTCAAGTACAATGTCCAGTTCCATGTACCACATTTTAAGAAAGATTCTGAGAAGCTGTAACAGGAAAAAGGAAGAGCAATGAAAATGACTGGGGGGACTAGAAAATAAGGATATACTGAGGAAAATGTCTTTGTTAGCCTTGAGAAAAGATCATTGAGGACAGATATCATCACTTTTTGTCAAGTTCCTGAAGGTAGAGCTGTGCAAATCTTTTGAAAGAAATGTCTTGAAGCATGCAGGACTGCCCAGAAAGCAACTCTTTTTGACTCATTACAGCAGCTGCATCTTTTTCAGGCTCACAGCAGAGTGAAGTGGCTATACAGGGAAACACAGATGGAGATAGGTGCCTGGAAAATGACACCTGAGCCTGGAAAATGACACCACTCCTTTAATTATTCCAAAAAAAGTTGCTTCATACATGCTTCATGCCTCTTTCAAAGGACTCAAAAAGATGTCACCCAGAAGGTCAATCCCAGAGACAGAATAATTGTCTTGAATTGCAAGGAGGCAGATCCTGTTCAATGGTAAGAAAACTTCAAAAGAGTAAAAACAGTTTGACAATGGAATCAGTTCCCTTTCACTGAAGGTGTCCAAGTAGACACTAAATAGTCATTTGTCAAGGATGCTTTAATTCAGATTCCTACAATGACCAAGAAATTGAATTTGATGACCTAAATACCCCCTTTCAATTCTATGTTTCTGGATTTGTGGGGGAGGGAGCTAGAGCAGGAGGAAACAGCAGCAATCACCTTCCTTCTGAGTAAGATATGTTTATCTACAGATGGAATATTAAAACACACACACACACACACACACACACACAGAAAACTAGCCAGTAGAACCCCACCTTTCCCACTGCATATTCCATTCTCCCCTTCCCCCATAGGATGAATTAATTGCACTTGTTTCTTCATGTGTTTTTCTGCCATGGCCCACAGGGAATGGTGCATAGACCTTTATTCCCCAAAATTCTATGATGTTCTCTTTAATCCTTGCTGAATATGTTACACTTTGGATTTGGTGGTAGTTTCTGAGCACATTTTTTAATAACAGCAATACTATGGAACAGGTACATTCTTTTGCTTACTTCTGACTTCTCTTTAATCAATATTTCATTCATTCTTTACAAATATAATAAGGCCATGATACTTATAAGTATCACCATGATACTTATGTCAACATATCTAATATCCATTTCTATCTACAGAAATATGGCAGGCAACAGAAGAAGTATCTACTGTATAAAGGTTCTAAATAAACTATGCCAGCAAATCTGGAGAATAACACAATGGCCAACAGGTCACTCTACATACTGATACCAAAGAGAGGAGATTTAACCGTGAGCAAACTATTGTACAATTTCTGAATTTCACATGCTAGAAAAATAATGCTTAGGATCATCCAATGCAGATGACAGCCTTACAGAGAAAAGGATATGCCAGAGTTTCAAGCTGGCTTTAGAAAAGGCTGAGGAACACAACAAATTATTGCTGATGCATGCTGCATAATTGAGAAAGCTAAAGAATACCAAAAAGAAATCAATGTATGCTTCATTGATTATAGAAAGCCCTTCAGTTGTGTTGATCTTGTCAAGCTGTGGAATGTGTTTAGAAAAATGGGAAACCCAGGATATCTCATTGTCCTCGTGCAAAATCTATCCACAGGTCAGGAAGCCACAGTCTGAATGAAACATGGCAAAATAGACTGGCTTTAGGTTGGCAAAGGAGTGAGAGAAGGCTGCATACTCTCCCCTTATTTATTCAACCTACTGTATATGCAGAATATATATTTGAGGGAAGCTGAATTAGAAGATGACTGTGTTTTTAAAACTGGAGGAAGAAAGATAAGCTATTCTGATAGCACTACTCTAATAGCTGAAAATGCAAATTATCTGCAAGATCTAGTAATGAAAGTCAAGGAGCACAGTGAAAAAAAATGGGACTAAGATTAAATATAAAGAAGACCAAAGTAATGACGGTACAGAAACCAGCCTTAGAACTTTACAATGAAGATACTGAAGTGATGGATAGCTTCTGCTTTTTAGGACTATCAACAGTAAAAGAACCAACAGTCAAGAAATACACCAGAATTTGGTATTTGGTAGAGTAGCCATGAAGGCCTTGGAAAAGATATTCAGATGTCATGATGTGTCTATACTTACAAAAATCAGACTCGTACAGGCTATGGTTTTCCTTGTGACAGCCTATGGAAGTGGACTATGGACTCTGAAGAAGCAAGATAGAAAGAGTATTGATGCTTCTGAACTTTGATTTTGGAGAAGACTCCTGAGACTATCATGGACAGCTGATAAACAAATTGATGACTGAATAAATGGACTTGAGGCACAAATGACCATGGTCAAATTATTTTGCTTTGGACATATTATGCAAAGATCTAGCTCTGTGGAAAAAGCTCTGGAAGGAAAAAGAACAGCATGACCAGCAGTAAGGTGGATGGACTCAATTACAGTGACAATGGGTACTTTATTCCTTGAGCTAAAAAAAAAAGAAAAATAGTGCTGATGGGTGCACCATTGAAAGACTCAAAGGAGCAGGTTGAGGGCCAATCATCACAGAGAAAATTTTTCTATGTAGTTGCTTAGAGTCAACACCAAACTGATGGCACATAACCCATCAATCAGTCAATATACTATCTCAGCATCTTCTTCTATTAGCAAGCTTGCTACAAAGAATGTATTCAGATTAAAATACAAAGAAACAAGTCAGATAAACTCATCTTATCTGCCTCATTTTTCCTCTCCATTATGGCAATTTTGATGTATGGAAATATGAAAGTGACGAAGCCATTTTTCCCAAATTCACTGTTTCTGCTGCCCATCAAACACCATATAATTTGCAAACTATTGTGTACATTGTAATTCAGTTCTGATCACTTGGTAAAGGATCCTGCTTTATTCTTGGAAAGGAGTGGAATCTTTTTAAAACGTGTCCAATTAAGCTCAAGATTTAGAACTTAGCTGAATCTAGGCCATATTCTTTCAGAGGAAGTTCACAGAGGGAAAACTGTGGGCCATCCCTCTTTCCCACAGCAGGTCATGGGGCCCTCCTGAACACATTTAGAATAGCACAGGAGCTACTGGGGATATGTGGTTGCAGAAAGAAAGAAGAAAATGAGAAGGTTTTCAGCTTTTTTTTTCTTCTGTTCTCATATTTCAGAATCCAAGATGTACCCTCTTGTGTTCCCATATTCATTCGTGTCCAGCTTTTGCATTTGTCCAGAAGCATTTATCAGTTATTATCACTTTTGGACATTTACAGTGTTAATCCCTCTTAAAGCCACAATGTGGTTAAGATCCAATTTTCTTAAGTTAAGAAAAGCATATATGTGCACTTGATAATTTTATCACATGCATTTCAGGGAAATTTGGTCAAACCAGGATATCATTTCATCATTTTCACTGCTTGAAGAAGATAAGAGATTTTGATTTAATAGAATCAAAGGCTTGTGTAGGTATTTAATTTAATAGATATTCAACATTGTGGGTACATTTCAGTTCAAGAGTGTGCACTGACTACAAAATTAAAACAATCTGATCTTACTTATGAGAGGCTTGCCTGTATCTGACGGAAATTTAGACAAAATCTAAACTTTCTGCTCCCCATTGATTATCACTGAGAAATCAACACATGGTTGATATTTTTATAACTGAATAGAATCAGATTATATTTGTAGACATGGCAGATACTTCTAAGAATCTGAAGCATAAACAATTTCAGACAAAGAGCCAGAGGGAGTACATGTGAAAATAGTTTTTAAATTTTGATTTCTTAAAAAACGAAGCAAGTAAGTGATGCCTTTATTTGTTGTAACTATTGAATGACGTTACCAGTATGGGAAGGATTGTGCATGAACAGCCTTTTCCACTTTTTTCCCCCCTGAGGAGGAAGCCATTTGTATATTATTATTATTAGATTTGTATCCCGCCTTTTTATATATATATATAACTCAAGGCAGCAAACTTACCTAATACTCCTGCCTCCTCTTTTCCCCACAACAACAACCCTGGGAGGTGGGTTGGGCTGAGAGAGTGACTGACCCAGCAGCGTTCATGCCTGAGGGAGGCCTAGAACTCACCGTCTCCTGGTTTCTAGGCCAGCCCCTTTACCACTGTACCAAACTGGCTCTCTGTATAAAAGATGAGAAGTATCACATCTGCGTACAGAAGAAGTCTATGAAAAAAATCAGAAATGTTCAGGGAGGTTTATAATATAAGAGCTTGGAAGGCTCATTTTGGACAGAACAATGAAACTGCTTACCTCCAGTTCCTGAGATCTGGCGAGCAGTTGATATGCAGATATGAGATATGTGTCATTATGAAAAAAATCTTTACAATGTCATAATGGGTACAAAGCTTAGGGAGTTATGAACTTAAAAATGGTGCTTGGATTTTGTGGGGTTTTTTGTTTGTTTGTTTCATTTTGTTTTCTACTCAGTTATCTGCACAAATCACAGAAAACCTGAGTGCTTCATCTTTGTTAAAGTGAGGGGATGACATTTATTGAGAATAAGTAAGTACTGTAGAGCTCATTCACATTGTAGAGCGTGTGGGAGCTCTTTATACTTCATACTCTTAAATATTTAAAAACAAATATTTCCCCTTTTTTTTCCTTGGGAAATCTACTGCGTAGAGCCCAGGGAGGTGTTTTTTTTTATAACCTTCCTTTCCCACTGAAATTGCTCTAGTTGCCAAGTGGACAGATCACAGAAAAGAACAAGGCATCATCCAGATTTTGTGTGGAAGGAAAGAATTTTATTTGGATTCCCTGCTAAAACTACAGAAAATGATGCTGACATTTGTTTCACTCTCAGTAGAACTCAGGGCCTACAATAAATCTGAGATCTGTTGGAGCCTGTGCAATACAGAGTGTCCACCCATGGAATGAGTTACTATTTCTGCTCTACATCCCACTCTACCTAATTGGAGAACTAAAAAACAAAAAACAAAAAACAGATTTCTGCTGCCCCAGTAATGGGGCCTTTATCAGCAGCTCTTTTACAATATGGATTGCAGGATGGATTGAATGCCTCTCTCTCTCTCTCTCTCTCTCTCTCTCTCTCTCTCTTTCTTTCTTTCTTTCTTTCTTTTTGGAAAAGCATTTTTCCATCCAAATAATTTATCTCTGCAATTGGAGGTTGGATTTAGATAGGCTAATATAGTAATGAAAGCAGTCCAATTTTGAAAGAGTGACAGCTTTATTGGGACTAAGCAAAAAATACAAAATAATCAGCAAATGTTATGGAATTCTTCTTCAGAACAGATGCTATGTTAAAAAAAATTGAGCACAATAGTAACATTTCAGAAACACAAACATATAGAATGAAAACTTTGATGTTTATATGACAGGGTGCAACATTCATGGGCCACAGGCAGCCCACCAGCACTGCTGCTTTGAGCCCAGATTCACCCAGAATGGGCAGGGACAAAATTTTGGTTTGATTTGTGGTCCTTTTGGGGACTTGGGAAGGGTTTTAATGAGTGAAATGGTGCTTGAACCTTACAGATGTCCCACATCCCACCCAAATTGTCACCACTGCGGGTCCTGGCCTTCAGCATGCTATGCAAAGCACTTGTACCAACAGAAGTTGCACACTCTGTATGCGATGGAATTGTATGGGGGAATTGGTGTTAACAATTTTGACTGCCCCCCGCCCCCCCCGCCCCCCACCTTGGACCTGTCTGTGTGCAAAGGAAGGAATACAGTTTAAGAAAGGAAGAAGGATGGTGATGCAGCAAGACAGGGAATTTCTTGACAATGGAAAGCATTTTGGAAGGTACATTCATCTCTCTAGAGATTTACATGTATAATGAAAGTTGTTCATTATGCATGCAGATTTAAAAATAAAGCAAACATTACAAAATATAATACGTCTGTAGCCATATTTTCTCCAAAAGGAAACCAACCCCAGAACTTCCCACTAATCACAGAAATGTGAAGCCTTTAATGAGAGGTTAATTACATTATTTCTTCCAAACATATATGCTTTTGTATTCCGCTTGAAAGCCTTTCTCAAGATAATTTTGATGCATTCTCCAAAATGCCACACATCAGATCCAAAATATGCTATATCTACATTAAGCAAGCCTGATGAACCAGTCAAGTTACAGGACACAGAAGACTACCAGACTTTGTTCTCCTTGCTTTGTTATGAGTCAGTGTCTGTTGCTGAAAGAATAGCACTTGTAAATAGGAGCATATCATTAATGTGGCTGGAACATTCAAAATGCCATAACATTGTCACTCTGCATGTCAGAATCAAAATACAACCTTGTCAAGAAAAATGCTAAGTTGTTGTGCAACTTTAAATAGCTCCTCTCTCAGGCAGTTGTTTATGGAGAGTAATGATAGGTGGGTCCCTTTATGATTGCAGATCAAACTCTTTATTCAAAAACTGTACTGCAATTACCTTTTCAAGTGAAAGTTGTAAAGAACACAGATTTGTTTGTGTCTCCAACAGAAAATATACTTGTTAATGATGATAAAGCATTGTGTATATTTGAAAATCTGATCCCCATACAGTATCTTCTTTCTTTGGCCTTTGGATATACTGTATATAACAAAACAAAATTTTGGATTAAAATGGGATTTGGTGTGAACCAGGAGGACTGTTTTATATATATTTCCCATGGCTGGCTGGGGAATTCTGGGAGTTGAAATCCACACAGCTTAAAGTAGCCAAGGTTGGAAAACAGTGATCTAGACGCTCTATCAGAATGGTAGCTTTTCAGCCTCAGAACCCCTTTATATTCTTAAAAATTATTCAGGATCCCAAAGAGCTTTTGTTTAATGTGGGTTATATCTATCAATAGTTATGGTATTAGAAATTAAAAATTTTGCATTCAAGCTGTTGCAATATATTGTTTTGGTTGGAGTATATGAAGAAAATCTGGCCTCACACAGATATGTAGTTGGAAGAGACAGGAGTATTTGAACAATCTTTTCAGATAATTATTGATATTCTTCTTTGAAACTGCACCAAAACTTAACAAGTGGTTTCTTAAAGGTTAGTTGCAATGTGGAATCTGAAACCATATTAATGGACTTTTGATTGTTCTTGCACTTTGAATGGATCTTTTGCTCATATATGATTTTGTAACATCACACATTGGTCATTTGGAAAATGCTGGTTCTCTGAGTTATGCAGATCTATCAAATGTTGACCCATTTTATTATACAATATCAAAAAACATTTGTTATTATCACCACCAATATCATCAGAAAAGTCTAAGTATTGGGAAGCTGTCAAATTCACAGTGGTGGATAGAAATGTTCCAAAATAATAATTTTCACTTGAAAGCTGAACTTTTACATCATTGGCAACATTGGCAACAAATATTGTCCGTATTTGAGAATGAGAGCGAAAAGGGCATAAAAGTCTTAGAATTATTATAAAAATAGTTTTGACCTCATGGACCCCATGAAAGGGTCTTGGGGACCCTCGCGGTCCACAAACAACACTTTGAACACTACTGTTATATACATTCCACCTTCCCTGAAACTCTCAGAGCAGACAGATAACAGATGTTACATTATGTCAAGCTCCCATATATGGGGTTTTACATGACTTCCGCCCCCATTCTTGGAGAGAGTACGATTTCTCTCTCTTTTAACCCAAAAAAGGAAAATAAACAATTTCATTTAAACTCCCCTCCAGATGGGAACTCCAATCATCTTGGCCCCAAAGCCTGAGGAAAAAAACAAGTTTTTACTGCCTTTTTGAAGGCCAACCGAGTCATGGCCAATCATACCTCAGGGTGTATGTGCATGTGTGTATGTGTGTGTGAAGGGGATTGTTCCAGAGGGCACAATCCTTCACTTGCCTATACACAGTTTCCTAATAAGGAAAAGCTATAAAATAATTCCCAACTAAAGGTGGGATTCTTTTTTTCTTATTCGATGCCTCAGAAAGGAGGCAAATAATCCTTTAGACCCCATCAGCTGCTAGAAGGATTGGCAGCAGGCTTGTCTAAAATAAATCTTACAGGCACTAAAAGTTAGCCTGCTTGCAAATTCTTGGGGGAATCAGCCCCTCAAATTCAGAACCATCTTCTGTGTTCTAGCTTAGAAGAGCCTACGCAATAGCAACTCTTTCAGTTTTGAATACCTCACAACGTCAACTTAGCACAGCCATGGAGTTACTGGAAAAGCCCTGCACACCAGACAGGGTTATGCAATTAGAGTTCCCTTAAATGTATATAGCTATAGCATAGCAGGGTCTATCAAATTAGCTCTAACTAAAAAACTAATTTTAAATGCAGAGATGGCAATCATGGAGCTTGTCCTGTTGCTGCCATCTATTCTCCTTGTCCAGAGTGGACTAGGGAAAAAGCTTTAAAAATTAAAAGGGAGGGACCAATCTCTGGTTACTGAGCACCTTCTCTCAAGAAAACAGCTTCCCCAAACCTGAAATGAGGCGTCAAATTGGGTGGCAGCAGTTGCGGCCATCGCTTCGCTAGCAGCAGATGACAACAATCATGCTGAGCTGAGCATCACATTAGGGAAAGTATTACTTTAATTTTCTACAATGCCTTTTCTATAATATGACTTGGAGGATGTTGTGGGAAATTGAAACAGCAATTTCAAACCCATCCCATTGTCTAGTGCTCATTGTATAACAGGAAGATCAAACATGGGGGAAGAAGGACAGGACAGACATGGCTGATGGCTTTGCCGGACCTGTGGAATCTCACTGAAGCCTGAGGATGCAGTTTCTGACACCAGCAGGTCCCCCAGACACAATGCAACCTGTTCCATTTCGATTTGGTCCTTTAAAAAGTAAAGTATGCAAATAAATACATCAGTAAAAATAGCATGTGTTCTGTCTTTCAAAACCTTGAGGGGATAATCAACCAAAATATTAGTAACTGAAGCTGAAGCTGTGTTTGGCACAACGTGAGTCCTTTTCTCTAAGGCTAAATTAAGAACTATAGCTAAATAATAAGAACTAATGGAAGCTGACATGGTATTTCTCACTGTGAGAATGGACTTCCCTGTGTCCAAACCTCAAAAAAGGTCTCAATAAAGAATGAAGGCTAGCTGTTACAGGGGGAGCAGTCTTTCCTAAGCCCAGCCCTCACCTTCTCCATGGCATTTTGCAGGCACATGGCTGGGGCTAAATGGCTCTGTCGTGTAAAGGAAGAATCAGGTGGACTGGACTTCCAGAAACATCTTCTTCATCTTTCTTCTCTCTCCTCCTTAACAGCAGTTGATGCTGATGGCTGTGGGGTCTGAGGGAAGAATCCAGCTGGACCAGGAGGCTTCTCTACTGGTTAGAGCCTGTTTGCTTATTTCCACATCCCTGCTTTCTCCATTCTGGCTGTGGCTATTCTCCCATGGGCAAACAACATGAACAAAATCAAACCTATTGGTTTGTGAGAAACTGAAGAGTCTAGCCATAGGAAAGACCAGCTGTAGTCTCCGTAAGCAACTGATTGCTGATGCCAAAGGGTAACTGGACTGTAGGGGAAGGATGAGAAGCAGTAGTTAGCCAGGTTGAGACTGACTGTCGAGGCATTCTCGGTGTCCTGCTTGTCAAGTTTGCTCCAGCTCTTTTTTTCAAAGGCTGTCACAGTCCATAGAGCTAAGCATTTCAAGTGTGGAATATATAACTTTTTCTTAACGATGAAATATGCATAACATTCTCATTTCTAAAGTCAGTTATATCCTAGCTTGCATCATGAAAGATTCTTCCAAATCTGCAGAATCTAAACAACGATACGTTAAGTCCAGAAAGAGCACTCAGCATCACTTGGCTGTCTCTCTCTTCTGTTGCATATTCTTGGCTCAGTCCATGCCTACCTGTGATGGTGGTGAGTGAGCTGTGACTACAGCAGGACCAAAGACCGCATCGACACCAAGACACCAAGTTAAAACTGCCCCTTGGGGCTGCCTGTATGAATATCTGTTGCCTGCTTGTTTGGGCAGGGTGGCCTCTAACACTGCTTTTGTTGTATGCTGCTGTCACTGGCAGCATATAATACAAAGCGAATCATCTATCGGCATTAGAAAATAATGATAAGTCTTTCTTTTTTATTAAAAAGGATATAGATTAACAACGACATTCATTATCATTAACCCCCCCCCCCCATTTGTCCTTACAATTAATGGGAAACTGCCACTAGTGAAGCATAGATCGCTGGTAGCATCTCTTTAAAAGATCATTATACTGGCCAGGTTGCACAATACACTGGACTACAAACAAGCTAATCACAGATTATCCTAGCATCTTGCATGAATATGGTCTCTGTCATTAGTTTACTCTTCAGTGTTGTGCAAACCCAGAAAATAGGATTAACTGAATGAACCATGGTTAAATTCACTGTGGATAAATATGCCATTCAAGCAAAGCCACAGTATTGGAAATATGAAATTGCACTGAAGAATTGCAGTCTTGTTGCAAGTTCCAATGCCTGCCTTATTTCACTCAGCATAAATTCTAGTATCTGTGATTTCTACTATCATTGCAACATCTGATATTTATTAATACACTGTTCAGGAGCTGATAATCCTGTTTTCTATGCCAGGAACAATTCCTGAAGTCAAGATGGGGCAGGGGGTGGAGTTGGGAGAAAGAGAGAGAATCTGTCATCTGCTTGTCTGTCAGTCTGCCATAAATCTCACATCTGCAAAGAACTATAAGCACCTAAGTGCTTTTGGGATGATTGGAATGATTGTTTATGCATTTTAAAAATTTGCTTCCCTTTATAGCCAAGTTTTCCATGGTGGCTTACAATACCAAACGTGGACTAGAAGGAGTCAGCCCCCACATTGACTATTTGCATTTCAAGTGAAGCACCTCTTGTGGCCAATGGAAACATAAATAGCAACTGCAAAGAGGATTTTATTCCCCTGCCCCTGGCACTATTTATATAACAAAATCCATAATGATCTTCACAATCTTCTACAGACTGAACTGGGTATTTTCTTCTGATATATCTAGATAACTCAGATTCAAAATAATAATAAAGATATTGCCTAACTCATACAATGTGCATAGATAGATGATCGCTCAGCCATTCTGTATTAAATGTTCCATATTTTACATATATTGCCTTAGCTTTTTTGGCGTAATACCAAGTAAACAAATAATAGAGATTAAATAATTCATTTGATATGTGAATTACAAACCCTACAAAAAGACTATATGTACAAGATGAATATTTTTGGAAATGAAATTCCAAAATGCAGCATGGTGATTTTATTCTTGCAGTCATGTAAAAGTGTGCTAGATATTCCCAAAGAATTTAGAAGATTATTGTTTTCAATTCAGAATCCCATGCGGACTAAAATAAATTCTCATTTCATCCTTAGTTGTATGGCGGAATCAGGTAAGGTCAGGATATTAAATGAATAAAGTTCCTCATATACATGGCAGTTATTTACTTTTTTTAACCACTTGAACTTCCAGGAGAATGGTAATGTTGAATCCGCTGGTAAATTATCTCATAAAGCATAAAGGTACTATTAAAAGGGGAAAACAACATTTTATTTCAGTCCTCAAGATAAATATACTTTATTTCTTTATTTAGCTGTGTATTTATTAAACTTGTATATTTCCAGTCTCAGAAAATTGATTCATCGTGTTTTACAGCAAAAACATAAAACATCCATGGTCACAGGGCTAACAAATACAGCAGTGTTTTTCAACCGCAGCAAGCTGGCTGGGGAATTCTGGGAGTTGAAGTCCACACATCTGAATGTTGCTGAAGTTGAGAAACAGCATTCAAACTTCCATGGTAGGTTTAAAAAATATTCAAAACATTTAAGACATGAAACGAGAACAAAACCTCTGATGTCACTCATACACTAAGAAAAAGCTCTATGGAAAAATCTCCATCTTTAGTAGTTCCTGAATATTGTCAGGGAGGTGAGCCTGACGTCAATGGGAAGGCTGTTCCAGGAGACTGATGTTGCAACAGAAAAGCAGTGCCTTCTGGTAGCAGCTCCACAATTTCTCCCAAGCGATAAGTAGTAGTTTTTGTCAACATGAACTTGTTGATCAGGACAGTTCTAGCTAGAAAATGCAGTCCTGGAGATGACTAGGTGTCCAGCCATGAGGGCTTTGGAAGTTAAAACTAGCCCTTTAAATTGTACCTAAAGATAAAAGTAGAGCTCAAAATACAGTTGTGATAAGTGTATCACAACTGTATTTTGAGCTCTACTTTATCTAGTGCCAGTCAGAATCCAGGCTGCTGCCTTCTGCACCAATTGCAGCTTTCTGGTAATCTTTAGAGAGCCAGTTTCGTGTCATGGTTAAGGTACCAGGAAACTGGGAGACGGTGAGTTCTAATTCCAGCTTAGCTTGGAAAGCTGCTTGGTGACTAGGCCAGTCACTCTTTCTCAGTCCTAGGAAGAAGCCAGTGGCAAATCCTTTCTGAAATTTTGCCAGAAAACTGTCCAGATAGTTGCCAAGAAAACTGTCTTGTCCAGATAGTTGCCAGGGGTCAAGATTGACTCAAAGGCACAAATTTCAATAGTCTTTGAATACCCCAGGTAAAGCACATTGCAGTAGTCTAGTCTTGTGTTAACAAAGGCATGAACCACTATAATCAGGTCCTCCTGTTCCAGGTAAGGTAGTTACTGATGTACCAGTTGAAGTTGGACAAAAGTATCCATAGCTACAATATCCATCTGCTAGTTTAACAGGAGGACCCCCAAGTCATAGATATGCTCTTTCAGAAATCTTCCCATAAAGAGAAAACACTGAAGGCGTAGAACCCTGATGTATAAACAGTAACTTCATCCTATTAGTTTTTAATGTCAGCCTGTCCTGTCCCATCCAGACTCTTACTGCCTCTAGGCACCAGGAAAGGCTCTCTAGGGATGGTGGTTTACAGTTGATTATCATCAATGTACTGATAAAACCACATCAATTCATCCAGTGGCTTCATGCCAATGCTAAAACCTTGAGGAAAGAAGATTGACCTCTATGGCACTTCATCAGTGAGTGACCACAAGTGGCCTCTCCTCCCCCATGATTACCAACTGGGAACCACCCTGGAGGAAGGAACAGAATCATTGCAAGACAGTGCTCCCAATCCACAAATCTTAATCCAGAAAATATCATGGTTGACAGCATCAAATGCTGCTGAGCGGTCTAATAGCAACCAGGAGGGGTCCTCCACTAGAATGACCAGTGACATCTCTGCCTCATGTCCAGGTTTGGAACCTGACTGAAAAGGGTAGGGAACCAGATAATATAGTCAAACCTTGCCCTGTCATCACATTGGACCTTCCCCATGAGGAATCAAAACTTAGGAGAAACTGAGTCTTTGTAGGCAAAATGCTGTGCAAATGGATCTTTAGGGAGATTGCCACCCTAAATAGGGCCACTGGGTGACAGCTTGCTAATGCAATAAAGGAGGAGCCATTTCACCTCCCTTATTGGTGAAGGCCCAAACATGGGCAAATACCTATGCCCTGTCACATTTAATCTTCCTCCATCAACACTTCAGGCACCTCTTTTGCTTTGTCACTGTCAACCCCACTTTCATCTCCTGCAATTCCTTGGTGAACCAGGGAGCCAAACAGGATTGGCCAGCACAGGGAGGCCACTGAGGTGCAATCTCTTCAAGAATTTTGGTGCCTTCTTTCTGTTGATTAACAAAGCTCCCAATGGAACTGCCTGCCAGGCCAATGGGAAACTCCCTGATAACTGCCGGAATTCATATGAATCCATAAGGCACCTGGGGCACATCATTTGAATTGGACTGTTTGCTCTATTGGGGCACCAAATGGTCATCCATCTCATTTGGATCAGGCCATGATCTGTCCATTGCAAAGAAGTGCTAATAACCTCCTCCTTATCCAGAACAATTCTCTTATGCTCTGAAAGAAAAACGAGATGCAACATGTGTTCCCCTGTATGCACTGAGCCCAAAATTACTTGAACCAAGCCCATGGTTACTATGAATTCTTTGGCTCTTCCAGCTCCTAGGGTATAATCATTGAGAACTCCCAAAACCAGAAAGTGGCGGCTTTCCAACACCAGTCCCAACACCGCATCCAAGAGCCTGGAAAGGGATTCCACTGGGCAGCAGATACACCAGTAGAAGCTCTAGTATGTCTCTGTGGCCCAATTTCAGATACAGGCATTCAGACCCAGAAATTTCCAGAGCAGGACTCTTAGTCACAGGCTTGATGTCTTTAAGGATGTATGCCACCCTATCCACTAGCCCTGGCATCAAGGTTGTTGATGGACCCCAAACCAGGCAGACAGATCAGATGGCAACATTATATTCCTCACTCAACCAGGTCTCCGTAATGCATTGCCTGGTTTAGCTGTTCATCTGCTGTGAACATTTGTCATGTATGAATGTGATCTTAATGCAGACAGACTTGGCATTTACCGTCAGCACTTTGAAGTCTTACACATTATGTTAGAAGAACATTTATATAAACTGCATAAGTAGGGAAACCCGCAGATAGGAATCAACAGTTTTCTAGATCATTAAAAAAATATTATTCCACTTTCAAGTGGCCAATGAGAATATAAGACTTTAACTTAAATAATTCAACTGCCTTAATAATTTATGTAAGCTGTTTTCCATCCAATTAGCTTGTTGATTATCTTATATATCCTACAAAAAATTTTTTCTGTAAGGTGGTGTAAGAAAGGGAAAAAAATCCTCCTTTGGGCAGTTTTTGATTTTTTTTTTTAGAAATTATCTTAAAAATCTATGTATCTATACACAATATTTATTCATGAATGTTCCTATAAACAGTGGTCATGCATTAATTTGTCTGTAAGTCTCCTGAAGTGTGTGAGGCCCAAACTTTTAGCTTCATTTTAACACTGCCTTTTTGATGTCTCACAGCCACACATTAACTGCAGGCATTTGTTTGCAAAGAATCCCTGGTCATATGGATTTTTTATATTCAAAAGCTACTTGAGATAGTATTCCTTCATTAACAACTTTGCACAAAATATGGAAATTGGATGTCAGAGGGATTATATCTGGAGAAAAACTTTTAAAAAAGGCTTTTGTTTTTAGTTTGATACATTATGTCCCATACAGTAAATACATTAATAGGTGTATGTTCATCTCCTTATCAGGATGACCTGTATGTTGTTACACTGACCAAAAGGTATGAACCTATGAACCATTCAGGTGACACGTTGATTAATACTAAGACCTCGATCAGTGCTGGTTGAAATGGAATAAACTGCTTCTATCCCAGAGTCAAATTCTAAAGCAGCTATAGCTTTTGTTATTTTTCCTTTTGTTTTTGTGATGAATACTGTTTATTTTTCTGATAAATGGAAATAATTGATTTTCTTCTTGTTCTGAGGACATACAGTGAATGCTGCAGTTACATAGGTATGTAGCAAATCACTTCTGCATTGTTGTCATGAAAACTACATGGATCTATCCATTAAGAAGACTGTACCTTTAGTGCAAGCCAAGTATGCAGTGGATTAAGTAAACCGAGAACCATATGTTTACCCATTTTCTTTAATTTTTTTTAAAAAGTAAGCAAACAAAATGTTGTGCTTCCTTGAATACCAAATAAAAACTTTGTGTAAAACAGTACATAAATCTCATCTCTTCTTTACTTTTGAATAATACTGCATATACTTCAAAAACGAGCATTATTGTTTCCTACTGCATATCAAAAGAAGTTATCACAATGCCATTGCTGTTTATCATCTTCACATTTTGTTCCAGAAAAAAACCCTTAATCAGAAAATTGAACCTAATTCTCTCCAACAATACATTTAAAAAAAAAGAAGTCTAAGTATTAAATGGATCAACTAGTAAATGTGGAAATTAACAAACACACCAAATAAGAAACATTGCTTTAGACCATACCAAACCACATGAATGTGTATAAAGCTATTGGTGAATAGCAGCAGATAGGAATCATATTCACAGAACAGTACTTGTGTTGGGGAACCTGGATGAAAGCAACATTTTATATGTGACAATCCATATCAGTGAATCATCTCAAGACAATGAAAAACAGATCCTCTTCATGTTTACCAGGTAGGAAGGCCCTTTGAATGCAGTGGAATGTATGTCTGCACAGTATTGGGCTAAAGGTTTCTTTAATTTTGAAGAGAGTTTACACTGCCTGAAAAAAACTGTATCATGATTAGTTGATGTGGCAGCAATAACCTCTGAGACACATCACTTCACATTTTGGAAAATACTTATGCATGAATAGTTTTGATGAGTAAAATTACCTAAAACTACATTCCATAGATACTGAACAGTTTTAAGTCACAGATTTGTATTTTTCACTAATTCACCATACATATAGTAATAGGAACTCATAAGGAGATTCAGGAGTGCAGAATACAGACTATCTTCTAAATTAACAGCTTGATTTGCTTTGCTTTTTTTTAAAGAAACCTGATACTTACCACATTTATAACTTGAAAAAGGCAATGCATTGATTCTAGCAATGGATAATTGTCTATGAAGAAAATATAAATAAATAAAAAGTCAATAATACAGATTTATCACTTACTCTTGTCAAGATAATTCAAAGGAGCAAAGCATGCATATGGTTGTAAAGACTGTCTTCTCAGTTCTTTCTGAACCTATGGGATCTATGAGGGTAGGGATTAAACTGCAAAGACTTGTGAAAGGGTTCCTTTAAATTGTAACTTTCCTATACCTTGAACAATTAGATGTAATTAGTTTAATAGAGTTGACGGGAGAGATGCAGACTAATACAGAGCATATTTGAATGTGTGTTTACCACACTAAAAGTACATGGTTTTTGGTATGTGTGAACCTTCCCATTTTGCATCACCACACACTTTCTTCACAATTTTCTTCTAATAAAACACCTGAAGCAATATAACTGATGGTGGTTTTTTAGTGGCATGCTACTTCAAGATTCTTAACTGAATCAGTCTGAATGCTTGCTGCTTTGGCTTTTATTTTTTATTTTTTTTATTTTTTAAAAATGGGCAATGTAAGCATCCCATACAAAAAGTGCTGGTCAAATTCAACAATACTTAAATAAAATCTATCCTTCCTGTGGTAGTTTTTCTGTAATAAAGATATCAGACCACAGCATTCAAAGTGTCTTAGTTATTTTTAAAATTATTCTTTTAGATTAACCTTTAAAATAATCTTATCTGCTCTGTTATACCATGTCATGCTGGTGGATTGGTGGATCTTTCCATAGTTCTAAGGCATGCATGCATTGATCTGTGCATCCTGGACCAAATGATAATGGTTACAGAAGAAACTAAATAGGGATTTACTAAAATGCCCTATAAGTGCAACCTTTTAACCACTTGCATATATCAGTGTTTTAAAGTACAATAACTTTTGCCAGCTACTTATGGAAGAAGCCATCTCTAACAAGTTCCCTCCAAATAAGTTGGAAGTGGAACTCCCCAAATCTCTGGTCAGCAGATAAGCATGCTAACTGGCATGGTGGGAGTTACAGGTCCAAGAGATCTTGCATCATCAATTTGGAGAAAACTGACTATATAATTTCCTACCATTGTACTATGCCTTCCTTTTAATGTCACGTGCATAAACTATGCCTGTCTCTCTGTAAAAACAAATCAAAAGTCAAATGCAAAACACTGAGATCGTTTATGTAATCACTAGGATCAAACAAAGAAGAATAAAATTCAATAAAAAAAAATACACCAGCACCTGGGAAATCAAACTCTATTAATATCACTAGCATCTTAATAGCTCTTTTATGTACTGTATAAAAATAGTTTCTATGAGAGTTCAGGAAAAATATAATTCAACTTGTCTCCACCACATTTCTGTAAGTATGATTAAGTAGGTCAGGCAAAGAAACAAGTTTGGAGGAGGCATTTCCTCATTTACTTTTTATAAATAAAATATATATTCTGTAATCCTAAGGGAAACCTTAGCATGTGTATCCATCACACTGACTCAGAGCTAGATCTCTCATATTTGAATACATACATTGAAGAGGCTGCTGTTGAAACTCCCCAAAGCTTCAAAGATGACTCCACGAGGTGTGGGGGGCGTTGTTCAAGACAACACAAGTCCAAAGCAGAAATTGGATTCAAAGGGCTGAGCAGAAAAGCATTGCCTCCAAACCTGTGAAAACAGGCTTGCCAAATGTCAATGTTTGGCCTGGCCAACATAGGCTTGTATCATTTCTTTACTTAGCATACACAGGCATGACTGAAGACTATCAGTGCTCCGGAAGACAGCTCCGATGGTCCACAGAAAGATTTAGATCAACATCCATGGTACTGGATCAGGCCCCAATTCAGGAAGCTAGCTATTAAACAAAGCTACACGTCTGAAGAAAGTACCCTTATAGATATTAACATAATGACATTGTGATTCCCTTTATATACACACAGTAGAAGCTGAAATGGTCTGACATGCTTACAAATTAGAATGTGTAATAGCTATACAACACCATGCCTTAAAAAAAGTGTAAACGTTTTACAACAGATTATACAGATCCTTCTAGGAGCTATAAAACACTGGAATCACCATATTACAAGTCATCACTAACAGACAATTCTATTTCATTTTTATATATATTTATATATATATATATATAATTGTTACTTATATAATAATTAAAAATCACTTTTAAACAATTATACAAGTTCACTTTAAAATTAACTTGTTAATAAAGTTGTGCAAAACAAGCTGGTTTCTATAATTAAGTGAAGTATTTATTCATTTATGTCTTTATTTTTACAAAAAAAAAATGAATAGAAAGTTCATTTAGAAGTGTGTTTCTTTTTCTGTAATGGCTGAAATGTTGCCATCACCTTTCAGTTTGGCATCGTAGTCATTTACTGTAGCAACATATGAGCCAGCTCTGAGCTTTCCTCTCATTTTCAGGTCTGGGCTAGCTACAATCAGTTTTCTGAATCTCTGGAAAAAGGGAAGAAAATGGAGAACTTGCTTAGGATTAGAGAGCGGTTCCCTATTCATTCCATAATGACAAAAGTTAGATTACTTAAGATTAAAGTAATGTGGCTATGGTGTGCATAAAATAGAACCATCTCCAGTTGTGAATACTCCCCACCCAGCAGTTCCCACCTCTTACTAGAAGTTTACTCTAAACACATCTAGGGCATTTGTTACCTCAATTTTATTCCTTCCCTCCTTCATATTTTGGTTTTAGAATATTTCATGAAACACTTTTCTTACACTTGTATATTGTCATCATATAATGTGCCCCTAATGAGTGTTTGTATGCTACCTAATCAACATAATAGAGGCTGTCAACCTGTAGCCCTCAAGTAATGCCATGGTATAAGCCCTTAAATAGGCTTGTGAGCATTAAAAAAGAAAGAACTCCAAAGCAACCTTCCTAAAATGTTAAACATGTCATTTGGGCAACAAAAGTCTGTCCACTTCTGCACCCTCCCAAGCTGTCTCTTGGTTCTTCCTCAGTTATCACCGTAACCCATTCTCAAATCCAGGGTAAAATGGATAAATGGGTTGCTACATTCTACCTCTGCATTTGCTGTATCACAGTCACAGGCACCAATTCATGCATTCTGAAGTCTGTAAGTTCTGAAGAACTGACAGAAGGTAAAGATTCAGGATTCAGTGAAATATGTGTACTGTGGTTTTCCTTCCTGGGCTTATACCTGGAACTGCTCATCTACTATATCAAACTGCCTTGTTATTAAAAACAAGCATCACCTCTAAGATGGTTCCTTCTGATTTCCACAGTTTTATACAGATCCACAAAGGAATGCAGACCATGGAGGAGAGAGCCATCGTCCATCCAATGCCGTAGCCCCAGTCTGGGTATATATATACGTTGTTGTACTTCAAAGGTTTATATTTCACCAGGAAAAAGATGAAGATGCCCTGAAATAAAGAGGAATGTTTATTTTCTCAACAATGCATCCTTGAGAAAAAGAGAGAGAGAGAGAGAGAGGGAGGGAGGGAGGGAGGGAGGGAGAGAGAGAGAGAGAGAAATCTCACTTAGGAAACTCCTTCATCCTAGTAAATTAACATATTAGGTTATACTTTGGAAGTCAGACAGAGAGAATGCTATCATTGCTGTTTCCTTCAATTTCAACACTCACATAACTTGCATCTGTATCCTTTTTTACAGAAAGGAACCAGATTTCACATTGAAATCCAAATGAGCTTTAATTTAAATAACAAATGGATAAAGACTTCTTTTCAGTTTGACAGCAAGTTGCATTTGTGCAGATAGACTTACAGCTTGTGAGCAGAACAGAACATGTTACCACTTGCACACTGAGCTGATTTTCCCACTCTCTCTCTCCTCACCCACCCCTCACATACATTGCAGTGAATACAACCTCAGATGGCCTCAGCCTGCACAAAAATATCAGAATGTCCAAAACCTTGAACCACTTCTAGTTTGGAGGATTTACTTCTGGAAATAGCTAAACCACAGCAATTTGACATGTTCAGGAGAAGATGGAATTGAGGATTTTGCACATCTTTTGCTGCAATGCATTTCTCCAATAAAGAATGGATAAAACAATGAGTATATTATATATACAACTTAATACACAATATACAAAATATACACAATTATATATGGGTGCATACAGAAAATGCATTATATCATAAAAATTACTTGCAAAATTTGTGAAAACACACACATACATTTGCACACACAAAGCACACATATATTTGGATGAGTGTATAAAATGCATATAAATTTCATGTGAACTTTTAAAAAATTATAAAACTTTTGAGAAACCTAGAGGACTGGCAGAACCACAGTCTGTCATAGTATCAGGTTTTCATTATTATTTTATCACTTCAAAAATTATCTCTGAATCACCCATATATATTATTTGCAATCTTGCATGTATATGTATGTGTATGTGTGTGTATACACACACACACACACACACAATTTGTCTGTATATACATATAAATCCATCCATCCTCTCTGGTAGATTTAGAGGGAAGTGGCTGGTGACAGCAAACCAAGTTAGTTCTACCCAGGAATTAAGGTGAGGGTACAGCAGGATTTGGGGATGAGGGTTTGGAGACCTTCCCCTTATGGGGATTAATTAGGATTCAATCCACTACATCTTTGTGCGAGTGCTCATTATAGGTAGATCAGTACATTCCTATGCTGTGCAGGAACATGTGTCTGGACATAAATCAGATCTTTTGTGCATTCCGTCACTGCAATGTGAATGACTGTATGATAACATTTGAAAAGCCAGTGTGGTGTAGTGATTAAGGCACCTGGTTAAGGCACCAGGCTGGAAACTGGGAGACCCTGAGTTCTAGTCAGTCCCACTTCAGGCACAAAGGCAGCTATGTGACCTTGGGATAGTCACTGTCTCTCAGCCCGAGGAAGGAGGCAAGGGCAAACCACTTCTGAAATCTTGTCAAAAAACCCCCTGCAGGGACACGTCCAAGCAGTTACCAGGAGTCAACACTGACTCAAAGGCCTGCGCGCACACCCACACACCCACACACACAATTGAAGATGGCATGTACCTATGGTTTGCCTGAATCAGGGTACATTAGAAAAAAAATAAAAAAATCTAATGTAACATGATCAATAAAGAAAACAAAAATAGCTAAACAGAAGGACATTTTATAAGATTTTTTCAGTTAATCACTTGATGAGACTTGCTGTATTATCCTTGTACAATCCAGTTCTGCAAAATAATTTGCACAAAACATCTGGATTAAAACCTTGCCAGAGTGTTACAAACTGCTCTCTCATATTAATCACAAGTTTTATTACTTACTGCACAAATGCCAGGAGTAAGCAACATCCAACACCACTTAATCAGTGTCAGTGGTCTGTACCCAATCATATCTTCGATGTTGTCATAAAACCGATTGCTTCCTACATAAAACGAAAGAGCAAAGAGTGAGCATGCGTTCATGCTTTGATCTTGCTTCTGGAATGATGTAGGAACATGAACATTTATGTGCTATGTCTGAGATTATCCTTTTCTCTGTGATTGTCAATGAATGCCTAAAAATGGGAAGCTGCAAAAAATGAGGCTTTTGCTGGAAAGAGACATTGCCCATTATTGACAGGGATGCTACACAATTCTTCCCAGTGCTGCTTTAGTCCCTCCAGAGTGCTCTTGGCATGATGTCCATTGTGTCACTACACATCTGAGGGTGGGAAGGGCCAGCTGTACAGGGCCGCCACTTTTATTTTCCTTTGGAGCCACCTGAGGATGATGCTGTATCAGGAAGTTATGCCATTGCAGGAGTAGGTGGGGGTGGAGGGGCAAATACGGCAGCCAAGCACCTCAAGCTTCCCGATGCCACCACCTTCCAAACCAGTAACAGAAAAACCAAATTGAAACTATTGTCAAAGGTAAGGAGGGGCTCCAGCAGGAAGAAAATTAGCTCAGCATCAATTAGTTCATTATCAGCAGAAAAAGAGAAAGGGAAAGAGAACAGTAAAAACATTATGCTAAGACTCTTACTAAATGTTTAACATCTACATGAAACCAATGGAGGAGGTCATCTGTAGTCATGGTGTGAGGTATTGTGGTGGACTGCAGTAGAGAGCAAGGTTCTCAGGAAGGAGAGGGTGCATTCCAGAAAGGGCAGAGAGACAAGAGACAACACAGTCCAGAGCAGGAGTGTGGGAAGTGTAGGAGGTTTAGAATAGCCACTCCCTAAAATCTCCCAGGGTATATCCAGTAGTTGCAATAGTACAGATTTAGTCTGGTAAGATTTTGTCTATATGGTGTAAGCAATAAAAGAAATGAACTCGGTTGGACTGTTTCCCTGTTGTTCTTGGGCTGGGCCAGACAGGTATCATCAGTATGCTGATGATACCCAGCTGTAGAAAGCGATGATTTTGATGTCCTGTCTTGGTGCCTGGAGGCTGTGGGGGTTTGGATGAAGAATAACAGGCTTCAGCTCAACCCTGGCAAGACTGAGTGGCTTCAGGTTTTGGGGCCACAATTGGGACCGGCAACTCAGTTGTTCAGCAAAGCAGCCACTAAGTGAAACCACAACTGTGCTTATGATCTTACTTCAACTTTCCTTTGCTTTATCGATCTGCAAAGGTTGTAAATGTGAGGATTAGTTGCAAAGTTATTTTTTCATCACTGTCATAACTGCGAACTATTGCTAAACAAGGCAGTCACTAAATGAGGACTACCTGTAGATCAGCACACATTACACCTCTGTTCTATGAGCTGCACTGATTACCAGTTTGCTTCTGGGTTCAATTCAAGGCACTGGTAATGACCTATAAAGCCCTACATGGCATAGGGATGTTATTTGAGGGGCCGCCTCTCCCCAATCACATCTATCCATCACATCTGGTCTGGCAGAGAGGGCATCCCATCCACAAATGAATGCCATCTGACAGGACCCAGGAGAAAGGTGGGATGTTTACATAGATTCCATTTCATTGATCACTTATCTTGGCAGATGATGAGCATCTGTGTACCTAAATTCAATAACACTACACAATTTTCCCAAATTGAATCAGAAAGTTGTATTGAATCATCAGATCATTTTGGATGAGTTTGATGGCTTTAAAGACTTTGGCACATGTGTAAAAGTTTTTTTTTAATTAACTTGGAAAATCAAACGGAATTGACCTGAATTTGATGCCTCACATTGTTGTGGCCAAAATCTGGCTTTAACTTATATATACATGACAACAACTTATGCTTCAAACTAGCTTCTGCAATTTGTGCAATACTTACTTGAGCAAAATATTGTGTTTGCTTGTATACTATAGGAATATCAGTTTTAATGCATTAGGTTGATCAGTCAAGGGCCATTCTTTATTCATACTTTATTTGGTGTACTGGGCCACTGGTTCCTGACTGATTCCTCCCCCTGTCACCACTCAGGGTCAATTCAGCTTGCTGTGAATGTTTTACTACAAGGGCATTTTAGGCAGTTCACATATATGGGGCTGCTTCTCATAGGTTTGGTATTGAATGCAGGTCACATGAATGTGGAGGGGTAACTTTTACCACATTATAGAAATGTCAAATTAATTAATTCAGTATTCACAAAAGATTTGAGGCATTATATCAGCAATCTGTATTTAACTGATGATTTGGAGCCACTCTGCACAAACCCCTAAGAAACATCAATGTGAACTGCTCTAGGAACCATCCCCATGGATGGTTACATGGAAACAATATTTATCAGAAAGGGAGATCCATAAACCATGCTCTTTCACAATGCTAATTCTAAAATTCTGCCTCAATTCACACATTTTTATCTGTCAAGGTAAATTATGGAAATCATTTCTGTGTAGGGAATTCCAGAAAGATGGAGGCAAACAAGGATAACTCTAGGCAATTGTTTCGCTGCCCTTGGACGATCCTTCCTCTGCACATGGCCAGCATAATTTCCCCAACTGCTCCCTGGAAAGGATACTGGTGACTCTCTCTCTCTCTCTCTCTCTCTCCCCCTCCCTCCCTCCCTCCACCTACACACACACACACACACACACACACACACACACACTGTATATATTTAAAATGTTTGAGACTTATTTGTATCATGAGAAACAAGACATAAATAATTGACATTAATAAATACATTATTCAAATTATCCTGAAAAGGCATTGTGTAATTTCAGGCTATAACACCAATTGTTCACTTACCATAAAACCAGCCAATGCAGATACACTCAAATATAGCAACAAAAAGAAGGCACATTCCACTAGCAGCGTAAGAATCAAATAGTTGGAAAACATACATTCCACCCTGAAACAGAAAATTATTAAAAAATAAGAAGGTTGTGGTTTTGTACCATTTCAGTGTTAAAAGTGAGGTTTTGCCTACCTGAAGCTTCCCAAAGCCTTAGATTATTTTCAGAGAGAATTCACTGGAGGATACCATGTAATTATTCAAATCATAACTAGAAAGGAGGAAAGTGTAACATTTTCCTCACTTGCACAAGTCAAGAGGAAAATTGTTCCTTTAAAGGCATGGTGTCATAATGCTAATTTCACTGTAAGGATTTATCTTGTAGTAGCTAACCTTCATCAGTAAGTTTAGACAATAAATATCTAATAAAATACTAGCTGTTCACTCTAAGCTCTGCAATACAACTGAAAGTAAAATTCAATAGACAACAAAATTTGCACAACATTTAAAATATTCCCCAGAAATTACATAGCAATGGAGTGGATATTACAGTTATTTTCAACAGCAGTGCATTTTCCCCCTAAATTTAACTCACTGGGCATTTTTGGGGGGAAAGAAAAAACTCTAATGAAAAACCTTATGTGGCAGTAAATGATACAACAGTGCCATTTGGTGGACCACAATACATATTGCAACTTGATTGTATACTGCAAGTCATACATTATAGGATATACATTATACTCTTTGAAACAATAGGCATAGAGACAGCATGTTACGGAAAATTCTTTTCTCCTTTTGCTAAAGTCTATTTAAAATGGGTAAGCAGCTGGAGTAATAAATAAGATAAATTTGCCTTGGAATGATGGTCATACGCCTCTAAATACTATTATTGGAGAGTGACAATGGTGGTATAGCTCTCATATTCTGTTTATCCTTTTCCAGTAGCATGGAGCTGATCACTGTGTGAAAGGCCGTGGTCTCTTATGTGAAGTAGGGCTTAACACACCTCTAACAGGGTTGCACACATATTTTCCACTGAAAGAATCCTCCAGACCACCCTCCCCCCACAAAAAACTGACACTAGCCACATATCTTTTCTGCAATTAGGGACTTTAAAAAAAGTTACTTCATTTGTTTATTTAAGCATTTAAAGTATTTCTATAACTTATATTTATATAAGTATATATAATTCTATACCTTATATTTCCTATACAGTACGTCATAGAAAATCCCAAAGTGCTTTACAGTGTTTTATTTATTTATATTTCAAATTTAGTAACCGCCCATCTCACTCAGAGAACAACTCTGAGTTGCCATAAAATCAATTCAGAATAGTAGGGAAAAACATTGAAAACAATCTATATAACTAGAAATACTAGGGGGAGTTAATGGTTGGGGAACACTATCAAAAATCAGTGTTGGAAGGGGTAATTTAGTTTAGTGAATCCAATCCTCTGTTCAATTCATGATGGTTGCCACAAATGGGAGGTTGCCCACAGCACAGATGTAACTATGGGGTAATCAGCAGTATCATAATTTGTGGTGCAGAGACCAGATCATATATCTTGGAGGGAAGGATGTAATTGTTCTTTAATGTAACCTGATTGTTTAGAATTAATCCATTCTGTGAAGCTGATGAAGTAAGATACCTACCATTAACTTGATCAACATTATCAAAAGGAACTGAGAGTTCAAATTAGAGCTTCATGTCTTTTGGTAGAGGTCATCCATCAGTGACTAAGACTGATTCCAGCCCATCCCAAACTAGAATTCAGAATGGGTATCTTATTCACCTTATACAAAGGATTTGGTGGGCTTAGGATAAAATTAACTTGAATTTAATGTTATGAATAAAATATATTTAGTATTTATACTCCTGTGTATGTAGTACTTTTTGCCTTCTGTCACATTAAAATTACAATTCAATGGCAGTTCAATAGATGATGATGATGATGATGATGATGATGATGATTTATTCAATTTATTTGATTTGTATGCCCCCTTCCCCAATCTCATCTAAGTGATTCTGGGTGGCTCACAACAGTTCATAGTAAAACATAATCAGTCAGTGACGATTCGAGAGGTTTTGTACAATCAGAGGATTTGAGAACACCCTGGTGAATGGGAAGGGCATGCTGAAAGAGATAATTTGGTCCTAATCCCTAAATGGCTTTTAAAGTCAAGACCAGCATTGTATAGGAAGCTAAAATACATTTGACAAGAATATTTAATATTTCTAGATGATTGGTATTTTATCCCAAAGCTATATTTATAAATATTTGTGGTTCCAATAATTTATCAGTCATCAAATATGCTTCATAGAATTCCCAACTCTAAAAATGAGGAAAGGTTTTTTTTCCTTAGCTCACAATTTTGAATGTTATTTAATCTATCTTACCTCTGTTAACATGATTAAACCAAGAAAGTAAGACACAACTGAAAGAGCTAGAATCAACATTTCTCTTCTGTATCCCCTCCGGAAAACCTTGGGGTACATATCCACCACTGCTGTCACAAGACTCTCCACACACACAAACTGGATAAAAGAAACAGAAACAAGGGCAAACAAATACATTCCCATTTCTATAGCAGTAATCAGTGCATGAAATGTTTTTGTAGTATTCACAGCCCAGTGCTGCATGGAACTTTCTTCAAACTACATGGCATGTGGGGCAAATTGTGCTGGCTCTAGCTTTGTGATTCTGGTTAAGCATTTGTTGGCTTTTGGATTAGCATCAGTGGAGTCGGACCATCCCTATTATTCTTCGAAAGAGACACGGGGCAGTTCTTAATTGTTTTCTCAGCACAAAGTACAGCATTAGGCACTCGGCTCTATATTGTTTCTTGACTCTGTGCTGTGAACAGCCAGAGAAATTACTCAGTGCTTAAGAGATATTCAGTGCTGAGGACAGTGCTCCGTTTTTCATTTCCATGTTCAAGTTCAACAGTACTGATTATATGATCCTGGAATCCAGTCCTTCAAAGGTTTAAACTTTTTTTCTTCTTCTTTAGTTCCCTGTCCTAAGTCAGTAACTATACCAGGTACATGTCTGTCTCCTGACCTTACACTAGTGGCTGGTAAATCCATTCTTTTAGAAAGCTAATTTCCAATGTTTCAATGGGAAAGCTGGCTTCATTGTCCGTTCTTTACTAAGCTCTTGACTGTCAGCCTTTTAAATTTCTCAAGTTTAGCCTGTGATTGAGGCCCATTATTTTCAACTCATATTGTTATACACTTGCCTCCCCATTTTCTCTTGTTATTTCACCACATAAGTGATACATGCTTGCTTATATCAACAAGTCATATACTGTATATTTATACTGGTAAAGAACAACTGTTACTACTTAGCAATTCTATGTTTTAAAGATCTTCAAAGAAATTTTTTTGTAATCTTTATAACAGCTTTATAGTAACTGAGATCTGTACCTGACTATCTAATCCAAGGAATATGAGCATCATGAAAAACAGAGTTGCCCACAGTGGAGAAAGAGGCATCATTGTTACAGCTTTTGGATATGCAATGAAAGCAAGTCCAGGTCCTGAAAGTGAAACGAACAGGAATTAGATGCATAAATGAGGACTTGAGCATGTACTTATCACACTAGGAATATTCTCCATATACATATAATTGATGGCATGGGATGTCTATTACTATGAACCATATCACTCTTTATAGAAAATGTCCAACTTCTTTCCTGCATGATTAACTTATCTCCAAATCCCATATTCAAGAAGACCATCAAATACGTTTGTAGAACTTACCTGATTCTGCAACTTCTGCTATGGGAACCCCCTGTTCATAAGCCATAAAGCCAAGAACAGAAAAGATGGCAAAACCAGCCACAAAGCTTGTACCACTGTTCAGGCAACAGAGCATAATGCAGTCTCTATCGAATAAAGAGCAAAATCATTGTTTAATTTTAAATGTTTTTGACTTTATACCACAGTTTTGATATTGGAAGAAAATTCAGAAAGACAGAAGCAGTAACTTCTAGAAGCTTTCCACATAGCTTATTGGCCATACTTCTAGCACATTCATATAGTCGAATGGGTTACAGTATGTTTTTGTCATGCTTTGTATCACCAAATTCTACTGTTGTAGATCTCAGAAATATCATCAGAGATTTGGTGAGAATTTTATTGATACCTTTTTTTTTACTTGGTGCCAAAAAAATGCACCACTAAATTATTTGGCTGTTTGTTGGTAGACTTTGTCAATCTTACTTTCCATTTGGTAGAGTTTTTCTAATTCAATGTCCTCTCAGAATATGGAAAGAAAACTTCTACAAGCAGTCTCACATGGAAAATAATTAGTGGCTTTATGGAATCTCAATAATCATATGACTGAATACATAATGTTGCAAATGCTTAGCAACATTCACATATAAGTTCTTTAAGGAGAAATGCAGGTTTTAAGGAGAAATGCAGAATCAGGGCAATCAGAAATGCAACATTATGTTAAGTTAAATGATACAATTTCATACTCAAATAACCTGTGATTACTATATATTCCTACTAATAAATCTCTGCTTTCTACTTTTTTCAGAACATGATGTCAGTTTGTGTAGGTAAATGTCTACGATATTTGAATTCATGGTTGTCAATAACTTTGGAAAAAGGAAAGATCGTGTTAAGAAATATAAAGTCTTGTGGCATCTTAAAGGTTGACAAGTCTGTCAGTTTTAAATATATTTTAAGGATTTATATTCCACAAGGACTTATCTGAAATATGTTGAGAAAGGTTTAGTACTTCTATTTGACAAGACAGAGAAAGTACAGAATATGGAGAATGATTTGGAAAAAGACGTTTTACAGGATATACAAAAGAAACTGGCTGAAGTTTTAAAAATTGAAAGGGAAATACAAATGATAAACCAAGAGATTGATCTGGAAAGTGTTTTCTTATTGGACATACAAAAGAGGCTTGTTAAAGCCTTGAAGAAATCTGTGTGATGGGGTAAAGAAGAATTGAAATCAAATCCTATGACAATATTTGATTAAATTAAAGATTGTTAGAAGTAAAAGGAAGGAATATAAAGTTGGTTTATTTGATCAAGGTTAAAATAAGACTTTTATGCAATGCTCTGGCAACCCTTTATGGACTTTTTGCTGACACCAGGATTGAAAAGTTGATGTTTTATGGATTTGCTTATAGATAAGGGATGGAATATGGAATGAAGAGATATCTGTTTAACCTTATGGGGGTGAAGAATTATTAAATTTGTTTATACTTGTTGTGATGAAGGTTGGAAGTCATTTCTTTATATATTTCTTTTCTTTTTCTTTATTATATTTTTTCTTTTCTTTTTCTCCTTTATTTTTTTCCTGCACTTTTTATTCTTTCTTTTCATTCTCTTCTCTAAGTTTAGTTTGTATTAGTTTTTGTTATTGTAATTAAAATTCTTAATAAAAATTATAGTCAAAAGAAAGGTTCAGTACTGATGAATATTACTGATTTATTTTATGGTTAATATAAAGATATTTACTAAGTAGTTGGTAACTAAAAATGATGGCTATATATTTTATAATTAAATCATGGCAAGAATAGATAGTCACAATGACTATTACAATACTTGGCTCCAAGCAGAATGGGAAGAACACCATTTTACTATGCAAATTTTCAGGCACTGCTATGTTTAAAGACTACATTTGTTACATTCAGATGATAAAATCTTGCTACTTTATTCCTCTCTTCACACAAAAAGGTAAAAAGCCAGAAAGCATGGCTAACCATACCCATGGTGTTAGGAACAGGAATCTGCATTTCTAGCCCTCAGGTAGGACAGACTGTAACACTCATAGCAAGTTCCAATGTTTACATTAGCAGAACGGGCAATTACCCAGAAGAATCGGATTAACAGATATGCTGGGCAGTGCAATATAAAAATGGATATGATCTTAGGATTCACAAAAGAACTAAAACCAGTCCTGTTTCTAACTGAATATATAAAAATGAAGCAGAATAAACTTGAAACATGAACAACTGCTTTTAAAAGAAAATGAAACATAGATGTAATTATCATCAACATTTGAATAGGAGGGTGGTCAAAATTGGAAAGATGGAAATAGTATAGTAGTATAGTAAAAGAAGCCCCAGCCCTGCTGTACATGTATTGATTTCACACACATATACAAAAGGGTGGGGTTTCAATTGTGATGCCACAACTGCCATCTTGCCTGTTTTGACCTTCCCAGTGCAGGGGCAGCTGTTAATTATCTAAAGGTTATGAGGATACACTGGCATTATGCATAATATCTAAACTGAACCAATAAATACCTTTAATTTATGGAAAGTAACAAATTATATTCAAATAACTGGATTAATTACAATAATTACAAGATGTCCATTTAAACAGAACAATGGTTAGTACCTATCTTGGTTTGTACTTCTTTAAGTAAAACTACTGCTAGCTCCTCACTCTCCCTCACCCTCTCCCTTTCCTCCCCTTGTAGAAATTCAGAGGACATTTAATATTTACAAAAACATGTCAGCCTTAGAGTCTTAACACAAATACTTTGATTTGGTTAGCTTTGGATAGCATGGTGCAGGTCCTTTGGAGCTGCCTGGGGAGTGGACTTGCCCAGTTATCTGGAAACAGTTTGATCCTGCTGGGCCCGAGGAAATGGACAGGGTCCTCGGGTTTGTAAGCGCAGCCATCTATGCATTAGATCCATGCCCTTCCTGGTTGTCCCAGAAGTGACATGTGGGTGGGTTTGAGTGATGGTTAATTCATCCTTGAGGGAGGGGGTGTTTCCAGCTCCTTTTAAAGAGGCACTGGTTTACCCTCTCCTCAAGAAGCTGTTGATGGACCCCACTGTTCTGGACAATTTCTGTCCAGTCTCTCACCTCCCCTTTTTGGGGAAGGTGGTAGAGAAGGTGGTGGTGCTGCAGCTCCAGAGGATCCTGGATGAAAAAGATTAACTGCGTCCCCTCCAGTTGGGCTTCATGCCTGGATATGGGACAGAAATGGCATTGGTCCCACTTTTAGATGATCTCTGGTGGGAGTGGGATAAGGGTAGTACATCCATCCTGGCTCTTCTTGACTCTCCGTGGCTTTCAGTACCACTGACCATGGTACCCTTTTGGGTCAGCTGTGGGAATTGGGGGTGGGGGGCACAGGTTTGTGCTGGTTCTCCTCCTTCCTCCAAGGCCAGTCCCAATCAGTGTAGATAGGGAGCGAGAAGTCCAGCCTGTGGCCCCTGCTCTATGGGGTGCCGCAGGGCTCGGTGCTCTCTCTACTCCTTTTTAACATCTACATGAAGCCGCTGGGTGAACTCATCTGTCACCACAGGATGAGGTATCATCAGTATGTGGATGATATTCAATTGTACATCTCCATCCCAGATGAATTAAGTGATGTTGTGGATGTTCTTTTGCAGTGCTTGGAGGCTGTGGGGTTCTGGATGGAGAACTGAACCCTGGCAAGATGGAGTGGCTGTGGGTTTGGGGCTCTTCCGTATCTAAGGCCTTATCATCTTTGGTCCTGGATGGGGTTGCACTGTCCCAGATGGACCTGGTGCGTAATCTGGAGGTCCTCCTGGACTCACAACTCCTGCTCGAGGAGCAGGTGGCAGTTGTGGCTAGGAGGGCCTTTGCTCAACTCCGTGTTGTGCACCAGTTGCACCCTTTCCTGGATTGGGAAGCCTTCTCTCAGTCACTCATGTCCTGGTCATCTCCCATACAGACTACTGCAGCACGCTGTACATGGGGCTACCCTTGAAAAGTATTCAGAAGCTGCAGCTGGTGCAGAATTCAGCAGTGCAGGCAGTTATGGGTACCTCTAGGGTTGTGCATGTAACACCTCTGCTGCGTGAGCTGTATTGGGTGCCTGTTTGCTTCTGGGTCTGATTCAAGGTGTTGGTTATGACCTTTAAAGCCCTTCATGGCATGGGCCCAAGTTATCTGAGGAACCATCTCGTCTCAGTTACACTGACTTGTTCCAGCAGGAAGGGCATGTTATGGACCTCATCAGCTAAAGAATTTTGACTGGTGGGGTCCAGTTGCATCAGAAAAGGACAGCCTTTTCTGCTGTTGCCCATGCCCTGTGGAACATCTTGTCCCCTGAGGTGAGTTTGGCCCCCACTCTTCTGGCCTTCCGGAAGAGTGTTAAGACCTGGCTCTGCCAATTAGCATGGGGATCACATGGGGGTTCGCAGCACTGGGGGTGGTTGGTGGCTTGAGGACGCTCTCTCCATCTTTTAACTTTGTATATTTTTGAACATATTTTTATTGTTTTTTATCACGTTTTTACTTGTAAGCTGCCTAGAGTCACTAGAGCTATATTTGGAATCTATACATTATTTTAATGATGGACTATTTCATAAACAAAAGCCCACCAATCATAAAAATACCTTCAGATCCCCAAATCAATTGTGATAAATTACTTAATTCTACATAATAATAATTTTAAGAAAAAGTAAAGAGAAGTGCGTATGAGATAACAAAAGTGAGAAAACCAAGAGATGAATTAAGATAATCCCTCATCAGACATTAAACAAGTTGCACAGCACACATCTTCAACATTTCTTCACTTATACTGTCTAACTGTTACTCTATCTACACTGAAACATTATTTTCAACACTGTCACATCATTCATGACTTTCTTTCATCAATTTATTCTTGAATGCCTCTGTTTCCGTTTCATTTTTTGGCATATCACTAGCATTCCTATATCTCTCTCTAACATACTCCTTCCAGCATTCAGTGACTTCAGAACCTATCCCAGATTATTTTATCACTTTTATTTTTATTTTCTGGAGGCTCATGGTTTAGGGCATTTCATCTGTTTTCCAAACTATTTTTCATTTCTATCAAAATTGCTTGGCATTTTCTTTGCCTCTTTTAATCTTAATTATTCCTTGCAATCTTTGTAACTATCTTGTTTTTTCAGTACAAATTATATATCATGTTTCTCTCATCATTTTTTGCAGCAATCATTCCCTTATATATATTTTCTTTACCAACTGCCTCTCCATCCACCAAACATCCTTTTTCTTACTTCTCATCAGCGTAACCCCACACACTTTTGTGGCACTCTGTAATACAATTCTAGGACTATACCATCTTTGGTGCTGGATGGGGTGGCCCTGCCCCATACAGAGCTGGTGCACAATGTGGAGGTCCTCCTAGACTCATGACTCCTGTTCAAAGAGCAGGTGGCAGTCATGGCTAGGAGGGCCTTTGCACAGCTTCGTGTTGTGCACCAATTGTACCCCTTCGTGGATTGGGAGGCTCTGCTCATAGTCACTCATGCCCTGTCACCTCCATATTGGACTACTGTAATGTGCTTTACATTGGACTGCCCTTGAAGAGTATCCAGAAGCTTCAACTGGTGTAGAATGCGACAGCGCAGGCAGTTACGTGTGCTCCTAGAAGAGCACATATTACACCTCTGCTCCGCGAGCTGCGTTGACTGCCAGTTTCTTTCCAGGTCCAATTCAAGGTGCTGGTTTTGACCTTTAAAGCCCTTCATGGCATGGGGCCAGGTTATCTGAGGGACCACCTCTCCCCAGTTGCATCAGCTGTCCCATTAGATCCAGCAGGGAAGGTATGCTACGTATTCCATCAGCCAGGGACTTGCATTTGGTGGGTCTCAGGAGGCGGGCCTTCCCTGCTGTGGCTCCCTCCTTGTGGATCATTCTCCCTCCTGAAGTTAGGTTCGCTCCTTCTCTGCTATAGTTCCGGAAGTCCCTCAAGACCTAGTTATGTCATCAGGCCTGGAGGTCTTTAGGAACGGGAGACATTCTCAAATGGCTCCCTTATGATTGATATTCTGCTCTCTCTGTGGAGTTGGTATATTTAAAAAAATTTTATAATATTTTTTATTTTAATAATTGCTTTTTATCCTTTTATAATGATTGTTTTTATCTATTTATTGTTTTACTTAATTGTTGTATGCCACCCAGAGTCACTTCATGTGAGATGGGCAGCTATATACTGTAAATGTGACTAATAAATAAATAGTCTAAAAGCTTCTATTTTCCTTTTCTGTTCTGTCCATTTATTCTCTTGGGAAATTAATTTATGTTAATACTTTTTCATATAAGGCTTATTTCTTATCTTCCTGAAGTAATTCTACTTTCACTCTAGGCTTCCCCCCCGCCCACACTTCTTTCCTTTTCTTTTATGTTCATTTTTCACAACATCCATTCCTAACACTATCAAATAATAGTCCATCTCACTTTCAAGACCTCTAATTACTTTTGGACTCTTCCTTAATTCTCTCAATTTTATCAGAAACAACTAAATTAATAATGCTTTAAGATCTATAATCTTTCCTTTGCTATGGGTACAGATAAACAGATATTATTCTTAAACCACATATTTCAAACAGAGACTTTTTTCTAAGCAAGTATTTCCTAGTCACCATTCTCCTTTATTCTTTGATCTCTGAATGGGCCAGTCACTTTTTCTGCACTGTCTCGTTTCATTTCCATCTATCTATCATGTACCTAACAGAATAATTTTTGTCCCATATGGCTGAAATCCTACTACCAGGAAACTAGGCCTAAGAGGAACAGAAAGAAGGCCTTGATGAGAAGAAGGTATGGAACAAACAGAATTGTAAGAGAAAGAGGAGCAGACTGATACTGGTGGATTGTGTCTACAAGGCCTTAAATCTAAGCACCAGTAATTTAAACTGGGCTCTGTCTCAGGGAAGGAGCCAGTAAAGAGCCATGCACTATAATAAGACCGATGCCATATGTAGCTTTCCCTGCTTAGGGTAAGATCAGTACCAATCAGCTGGCATTAGTTGGCACATGTTGGTCCCAAGCCAAACCCAAGCCCAGTTTTACTTCAAACATATTCACATTATTCTATCCAAGGTAGGATGTTACCTTGGAGGTCAACATGCAGGCACCTCACCAATCAAACAGGGCCCAGACCATTTAACTAATGTGCTTGTGTTTATTAGAGTCTAGAATGTGTATGAATATATGTGTCTATGTGTTTTAACTAGTCTTGCATATACTTCTCCAAATAATTATAATTATACACATAGATTTACAACTAGATTAAACTGGAACCTAAACAGAAAAAGTATGTAATGACAAAAGTGTGTATTACCTGTAACAGTTATTGTTGTAGTTATTGTAGCTTCCTAGGGCTGTCAAACATCCCAGGCAGATGGCATAGGAGAAAAATATCTGTGTTCCAGCATCGACCCAGACCTGCAAACATAAAAATACAAAAAAAGTTTAGGAAAGAAGAAATATTTTCTGTTTCAGAACCATGTACAATCATTCAATTATATATTATTACCAAAATGCTTTGTGGCCATATTTTTCAGTTATTTTAATGTGATAACCAGTTTAAAAATGCAAAGATCATTATGGGATTAAAAAATAAACATTGCCTTTCCTTTATACATAGCAGTTGTTTTTGTAATTATTATTATTCCTTTTCTTCCTATTATTTGTGATCTTTTTCCTCTAGTGAAATATCTATTTGTAATATCAATAATTATATTTCAGTGAACTTAAAAGCTTATTCTGGGTGCAGAACTCCTGTTTTATTGACAGAAAGCATCTACATAACCTTATCATTGTCTAAAATTGATACAGGTAGTCATCGAGTTACAACCATTTGTTCAGCGACCATTCAAAATTACAATGACTACACTGAAAAAAGTGACTTATGACCAGTCCTCAAAGTTATAGCTGTTGTAGTGCTCCCAGGGTCACATGATCAAAATTCAGGTGCCTGGCACCCCGCCCACACTTACAACTACAGGGGCACTTCAACTCCCCCCACCTGCCTATCTCCCCTCAATCACTATGTTTATTTTTATGCATAGTTTCTTTTTCTGAATTCACAAACTGAGGGAACTGGAAAAAACAATGAGATACTAAGAAAAAGTTAAATTTGATAACCTCTATTTTGACTGTTAAGCTTTAACTGCACATGTGAAGGGATTTCTCTATGCTACATATATTTCATAGTTTATATTTACATCTTGCCTTTTCTCCCAGAAAATCAAGGCAGCTTTCATGTTTTTCCCATTCTATTACATCCTTATGACTGTGTCAGCTGCAGCCAATCCTCCATTTCTTTCAAAAATTTCTTTCAAAAATGTATTCATTTGTCTTGCGGCTTTAGATGTTGTGATGGAGATCAGTTTAGACATGGTTAAAGGCACTGAAGACAAATTTGTAAAGGGCTATTTATGGCTTTTAGACTTCTGAAGGTATACTGTCTTCAGAATAACGATAAAAAACAACAACACACAAACATTTCCATACCAGTTGCTAGGAAACAACAATGGAAAAGACCTATTGCTATCCTGTCCTGCTTCTAAGTTCGTGATGCATCTGGTTGGTCACAAAATGCTGGATTTGATACACAGTTGTTCTGTCCTAGAAGGTTCTCCTTCAGTTCCTAGGCTAGGGACCTCTGAAATAATCTATGGCAGCAAATTATATATAACAATTGTACAATGTATGAAAATGAGTTCTTTCTCTTGTCTGTCTGGAATCCATTGCTGATCAGCTTCCTTGGACAATTAGAATTTTTACTTTGTTTAATTCAGTGAGTTAGACCAGCACCAAACACTATTTCTAATATATGGGAAAGACAGAGAGAAAAACAACAACTATTCATGACATTCAGATACTGTATTTATATTATGGTTGTGAGCCACCCAGAGTTCTGGTATTAAGGTGGGTGGCCATATAAGCATTTTAAATAAAATAAGTAAATGTCCTCTTTAATGTGATATTTTTTCTAAATTAAAAATATAAAGATACTCCAGCTTTTTCTTATAAGACATTCTACAGTTTCTAGACTTATTATCTTCTTTTAAAAATGACTTTACCAGAAGTGCACAAAATATTCCTGATCCAATGTATCTTAATTCAAAAAGTTTAACTTATCTAACTTTCTGGATAATGGTTGAATAAGTGGCAATTGACTTAAGATAAACATGTTGATTACTGAACACCAGCAAATGAAAATGAACTATTAAAAGTTATAGCCAGAAGCAAAGAACCATGAAAATGTTTCTTTGAGCTTAATAGTTTACTGTATTGGTCAGAACCTTCCATCCTTCCTGATAAACTAATTCTAGAGCCAAAGTTAAATTCATACTGCAATCCTTTTGCATCTAGCTAACCATTACTTATATTAAAATATTACATCATTCCAACATCACCTTTCATTTGCAGATAGATTAAATGTAAAAGCAACATAATGGTAGGTGCACGCAATAATTTGGATTAAGCTAAAAGACCCATTTATTTAACTATAATGGAATCCAAAAGCATGAGCAAGAAGATGTTTCTGTTCTAGAAAGTCATACTATCTAAATTGCTGAAAACTACTTCTGTTTAGAAACATCATTAGAATCAAATTTAATTTATATCAGAAGCTTAATTGTCATGATTAATAAAATATAACTGGTTACTTTTCTAAATTTGCCTACTCAGAAATGAGAAAACTGTATAGGTAAAACATTTTCACAAAATGTGAAATCTAACTTTCAGAAAGCTGAATATAGCACAACTGAAAAAGACAGATTGAAAACAAAGGTGATTTAATGAATGTTGTACGAAACATTGCCAAGAGACCCTAGAATTTGGGCTTTAAAATCATATTTCTTGATAGCAACTTCTTAGATGATGTGACAGTAGTATTCTTTGTCAGTTATAAATATTTTAATTATTTATCACTCACTAAAAAATAAATGTTTGTAATTTATCAATACAGAAAATATGGAATAAATAATTTCTTCATATATTGACTTTGGATCAGTGTTGACTCCTGGCGACTGCCTGGACTAGTCCCTGCAGTTTTCTTGTCAAGATTTTTGGAAATGGTTTGCCCTTGCCTCCTTCCTAGGGCTGAGAGAGAGTGATTGGCCCAAGGTCGTCCTGCTGGCTTCCTGCCCAAGGCAGGACTAGAACTCATAGTCTCTTGGTTTCTAGCCTGGTGCCTTCACCACTACACCAAACTGGCTCTCTTCACTGAAGAAAATAATTACATTGGAATCAGCCTCATGTTTGTATCAGACAAAACAGTAATTTGAGGCAATATGTCCAGATGGTTTAAAGGAGGGCCTATATCATTTATCAAGATAGAATAATGTTTTATCTTTTTAATGTATTTATTAGCAGTCTGGAGTTTTATAGATTACTGATAACACACAAGAAATGTCTTGAATGTAGAAAACTGGGACCAACTCCCCAATGTGATACACTCTGTTCAGGAAAAAAAATAATAATACGGGGGAAATACTGAAAACTGAAATACTTAAAACAGCTTATTTGACTTATTGCAGAAGCAAGGAAGGGACAGATCCACTAAGCAGAGAAGATGATAAAATCTTAACAAGTGATTGAAACGAGAAAGAACTACAAGTAGTCCTTGGGTTACAGTGGCAATTGGAACTGGAACTGCTGTCACTAAGTAATGCAGTCATGAAGTGCGATGTCATGTGACCACCCCATTTAGCATCAGCAGTTCTGGCAGTCCCAGTTGCCTTTGTTAAGCAAGGACCATGCAGGTCGTTAAGCAAGGACCTCACATGACTGCAACTTCCAACTTCCTGCTGGCTTTCCCATTGACTTTGCTTATGGGAAGCCTGCAAGATATGTCAGAATTCACGATCACGTGACTGTGGGGATGCTGCAACAGCCAGAACTCCGAGGACAATATGTAACTACCACTCGTTCAGCACCATTGTAAGTCTGAATAGTCGCTGAATGAGTGGTTGTAACACGTGGACCACCTGCCCTGCCTAAGTCTTTCCACATAGTTGTTTAACTCCTGCCACAAGCACAATAAATCATATAAAGAACTATTTGCAACTCAAAGGATGACTTGATAGCTACAGATGAAACCTAGCAACTTTAAATAAATACATAACCTGATGAAACACAGCCTACCATACTTATGCCATTATTTCGCAATCTTTTATCAAATCAAAATATATTTGATTCATCCACCCCAGGTACCTAATGGAACCAAGTGCACTTCAGAGAAAACTTGGGGTGGCCCCTGAGGTTCTGATGTACGGTAGAGCCTTAGTCACAGCTTGGAATGATGACCTTGGCTTGGATCTCTTTATGCCAAGAACCCAGAGAACTTTTGAAAAATGAAGCAGCATAAGAGACACCTAGAGTACCCTTGATGGAAGACAAATAATGACTCTAACCAGATACAGGTAAGATCCTTTTGTAAGGAGTGCATTGTAGCAATAAGAGCAGGAAAATGTGCTTACTATATTTCCCTGCTCTTATTGCATCTTTTGAGTATTGGCTGGTGCCCTGTTTAGACTCCTCTTGGGTCAGGGTGAACCAGGGAAGAATCTGCAGGGTTGCTGTGAGGACTGTTTGGGATACTTGGTGGATAAAATCACTTGGATTCATGCCGAGTTGGACTCCAGCTGTGCAGGTCTTACAAAGTTGAGACACTGTCTTGGGTTGTTATCTGGGAGGAGTTCAATCCTGTTAGTCCTGAAGTAGTGGACAAGGTACTTGGCGCTTGGGTGTGACCACCTGTATTCTAGATCCATGCCCCTCCTGGTTGGTCAAGGCTTCCAGGGAGGTTGTATGTGTGCGTGTATTAGAGAGTGTATCCATGTGGTGAATGCTTCCTTGTACATCTGTGTGAGAGTAGGGTTGGCCCCAATCCTACTGGCCTTTAGAAAGGCACCTTGCTCTTTCCATGGATGTTTCAGCCAGGATGATTTGAGTTCTGGTCCAGAAGAGTGCAATAAATTTGAGTCCCTGATCACTAATTAATAGTTGTTCTTTGTTTTTAGCTGGTACTGTTTGTTTTTTATATTTTGTTCTGTGGTTTATTGCACACAGTCCAGAGCTGCATTGTTCAAATTGGGCAGTCATATACCGTATTTTTCCGTCAATAAGATGCCCCCATGTACAAGATGACCCCCACTTTTCCAACCCAAAATTAAGAAATCAGTATTTTAAAGATGGTGCAGAACACATTTTTATTTAGTAATTTGTTACCATTTACCTGATACACTTGGTGGGAGGAGGTCCAAACCGTCTCTCTGCAGCTCTATTTCCATGCTCTTTTGCATAACTGATTACATTCAATCACGAGTGAAACTGCTGATAGCTTGTCTCTGCAAACAGACTTCCTCTAATTGGTTTGTTCAGCATCAGCTGACGTCAGTTACATAAGGCTCGTGATTGGAGGAAGTCTGTTTGCAGAGACAGTATGGGCAGTTTCACTCGTGATTGGAGGCTCGTGATTGGAGGAAGACTGTTTGCAGAGTCAAGCTATTTCACTCGTGATTGGAGGCTAGAAATAGGAGGAAGCCTGTTTGCAGAGACAAAGTATGGGCAGTTTTGCCACTGCGCGGTTCGCTCCTCGGCTGACTTCCTTGAATAAGACGCCCTTCAATTTTTAGTGTAAGGATTTTAGAAAAAAGTATTGTCTTATAGTCGGAAAAATACGGTAAATGTTTTACATACATTTATATGACTGCCCAATTTGAACAATGCAACTTACATGCAATATATACAGCAAGCTTTATTATTTGGAATTATTATTTGAACATATGTCCAAAATTAATTCCATAGGACCATATCATATCATTAAGTAATGAAAATATATAGTTGGGAACACTGGTATCTCCAATTTTATCTCTCTGATCAGAATCTGTTTTAGAAGGGCTGACAGCTTTCAATTCTCAGTTTATTGTTATATATAAATAGGTGAGGTATAAACTAGCAGTGATGACTAAGATAAAAGAAAGTATGGCTTCACAAAGAGCATAAGTAAATTACATGCTTTGTCACCAGAAAATGCAATGATCATCAGTATAAATAACATCAAAAGAGATTTTTTAACTCATGCCAAATTAAAAAGAGTGTTAATGGCTACTTGTTTGATTGCTATACGATAACTTCTATTACCACTGAGCTTAATGCGACACTCCCATGCTGTTTGGAAGTTTTTTATTTAGTGGGGGGAGCTGCTAGAAAAATATAATACTGGATTAGAGAGGACTTTGGTTTGATTCCTCCTGGATTTTGATACATTTTTATTTATATAATACTGCAGTTACCTATTTATTGCAGGGGGTAGCTAACAGAAAATACTTTGCTTTCCCAATGCAAAGTATCCAATTATTATTTTCTCCTATCTACTGCACCATCAGTACCATATCCTATGTTTTCAAAGGTCCTCCAACAATGGGCAGAAAGCCAGTGGCTCTCCTTTGGCACTGCCAGACACTCTCAAGCACTCATGGCTGGCAAGCAACTGGATAGCTCAGCAACCCGAGAGGCATTTTTCTGCAGTACTGGCTTCATTCACTTGCTAGCCAGCAGCCCAGATAAGGTGATCACTTCCAAAAGAGCTTTTCCACACCACTGATTTCTTCCATCCAGCAATCCAGAGAAGGCCAGCAGTGTGAAATGACATTCTTTTCATGCTGCTGGACATTCTCAACTATCATCAGGTCATGAGCATTTGGAAAGCCCAGAGGCATGAAAGGAGCTTTTCCACATCTTTGATCTCTTTCAGCTGCTTTCAAAAATGCCTTTTGAGTAGTCTGGAGGAAGCTTCAGGCTAGCTACCTCCAGCACATGCTATGGCATGGCCTGCAGTTCATGTCACAGCAACTCAACCTACCCTGGAACTGCCCAGCTGCAGGAGAAGGGTGAGCCCTGAGGGAGAAAGCTGAGATGGGCTTGGAAACAAAGCAGACGATTGTTTCAATGCAAGCACCTTTGCAGGGGTGCTTTGTCTGGAATTTCATCAAAGCAAAGCACACCTGCAAAGATTTTCACGAGTCCACTCCACAATCCTGATAAAGGCTGTACTAGTAAAGATCTGAACAGAATATCTTTGGCTTCTATGAAAATAGCTGAAAAGAAAAGTGCTCTTGAAAAGAGCAGTCCCCCTGAGCCATGCAGAGAATGACCCACTCAAATGGCTGCTTCCCAATTATCAGGTAGGCCAGCATAATGCAGCCCTTCAGTCTCTTGGAGGTAGCAAATTTGGACTCCCTAATCCAGAGATAAGCAAACTATGGATGCATGTGTCCTGTATTCTTTTTATATCCCCTTTCCTAAGAACCCCTCAAACTTTGGCAGCAAATCATTGAATAATAGAGCATGATTTGGCTTTTTTTTCCCTAGAAAAAGAAAAGCCTTCAATAAGTATAGCATACTCTCCAAGAAAGGGGGAGTCCACAGGCATCTGTTTCTAATTATGATGATGCCAAAATGACAAAGTGTGTGTTGTGAAATCACAATGCAAGTGCTGCCCATTTGTATTTGCACTGTGACATTGCACATAAGTACATAAGGGGCAGAGTTTGCATCATGATGTTGAAATGCATGCTTCATCACTTCCCCTCTTGGCCAAAAATTCTTCAGTTTTTAAGTCCCCAGCTTGAAGTGCCCAGCCCCTGAAGCTTGAAAAATATACTGTAAGCAGAACATCAAAATGTTGAATACTCAACTTTTGTCTAAGAAAAATGGAGCTCACTACTCATCTGATTTGTGTCAAATTATTTCCTTTCTCACAGCAGATGGCAACACACAGGCAATTTCAAAAAAAGCCCAGCAGGTTGAGACTTTGTTAGTAATGAGATGGGGGAACCACCAAGGAATTCCAGGGCTGTATAGTAGATTGGAGAGTTGAAACAAATATCTTGGAAAAAGGAAATGGCAAACCCCTTCTCTACTGTTGCCAACAAAACAACATGGACGTGACCATGAATTTAACAAAAGTTGAACTCAGTAGGAGGCAGACTTTACCTTTCTCTTTGAGTTGTACAAGATTAGGACAAATAGAAAAGGAAATGGTCTCTCATAATCTGCAAAACACTGAATTAATATTTGGAATGTACTCTGAAGACTATTTTACAACTGTGAAATACGCCAACAGAGCCCCAATCTAAGTATGAAATCTCAGTATGAAATTAGAAGCCAAAGCCAATAGTCTATGTTATGCACAAGACACTGATCTCATTGTAGCTACAGTATATGTTTGAAAGAGCTCTGGCATTATCAAATATAAATGTGTTTAACCTTCTACCACAGTAATCCAAGTCTTCCATTATGATGTGTACATATAATCTTGTTTTGCCTTTCATTTGCCATGCCATTAACAGTTGTAATTAAACAGAAAAATAAAGTAAAACAAAGTATGAACTCTATGCTGTCTAGATAAATAGCTGGAAATGTGCTGTATTTGGATACAAGATTCAGTCTTGTTTCTGAGATTGTACTACTGCGGGGAAGGGGGGGGCAGTATTCAACCACACAACTTCTGTAAGCAGAGGGGTTCATTAGTGGAGAAAACAGGACTTAAATAGTTAGGCATAAAATGGCCGAATTAAGCCTTTTCTTTTCCCTTCTTTTAACAGAAGTGATTCTCAAAAGATTAAAAGTAGGTTAGGGAAAGAATAAAACAGCTATGTTTCTAGTGTCTACCTGACAACAGCTTTTGTGGCAGTGAATAATTACATGAAAATCACTTCCTTTCCACCTCTCTTTGGGATTTCTATGAGTTGCTAAGCAGTTCCTCTCCTACCTTCTGCTAATGTTACTTACAGACACCAATGAATGGAGCACATTCATTATGGGAAAGGGGAACTGAGGGAGAGAAGGACCTAAGTACTCAAGTTTTGTTGTTGTTGTTGTTGATTCGTTGCTGCCTCCAGAAATAAGCACCATGGCTTAGAATACTTTACACACATTGAAATGGTAATTTGTCCAGGCATGTTGAGTAGAAACCAACTTCTATCTGAAATGAAGCAAAATAATTCTTGAAGAAAAGCCACACTTGTATCATGTTTCTGTGGTGCCAGCCAGTGTAGAAGGTCAGCTGCCAAAGCAAGAGGTGCTTCTTATTTTTGGGAATACTTTTGTCTATTGAACATATTTTTTTTCCCCTTTCCTTTATTCATGAGCAAACTAGTTGACCCTTATGTTCACATTTAGTTGACAAGAGTTTTGGGGTTAGGTTATGCCATACTGAGAATGAATAATGATAAATCTGATATTTCTTCATGATAAGCACGGTTTTATAGGACTGCAGAGAAATTAGGAGAAAGCCAATTTCTTCTACTGTTTTGGAAGTTTCAGCTTGGTATAGCTTAGTTATCATACAGTATAGATAAAATCAAAGGGGAAAATAGGTTTAATTGTTTTAATTAGATAATTTAACAATATTGGATTTGTTTATTTACAAAAGATTGAAATAGTAATATTATATTTCTATTAATGTCGTATAGTAAATCCTAACCTTTGAATATGAATGGCCAATAAAATTGGTACCCCTCTGCTGATGGGAATAGGATTTCTTACTTGAAAACCTCTGCAATGGTCTGCGCTCTGGTGTACTGGTATCTACTTCTGAGCATTCAGCCTAAAACAAGGGATTCTATGGGCAGGGTGGGTGAGGGAGAAAGAGGTTTTGGATATGCTGGAGCTAATCCATCCCAATTCCCAAGCACGTCAACCCAAGCTTATTTGGTACAGTAACCCTGGGGCTGATATATCAAATTCTATCTCCATCATTGGTGATGGCCGTTGGAATTAAAACTTTAGGGATATGCCAGGCTGAAAGGACTGCTGGAGGAATCCCCTAGTTTTCAACATGGATGGCATGACATTGCACGTGAAGAAGTTCCATTATATTGCTTCTCTCTAGCTCCAGTCCAGTTTAGGATTGCTCTGACAGCCAGTCAGTATCAAATAATGTGAATACAATGATGGTTGCCCTATAGTTCATCTCCAAATTAAATAAATGTTTTCTTCCAAGTATACTTAGTTAAATGAGATTTTGCCCTGTAAAGAAAGAACATATGTTATCATTCTTAAATATAGGGACGCGGTGGCACAGGGCTTAATGATGCTGGAGTTTGCCGCTCAGAAATGGTTGGCACTCCAGTGGTTCGGGCCCGGCTCCGCGGGATGGGGCGAGCTCCTGTCACTCGTCCCAGCTCCTGCCCATCCAGCAGTTTGAAAGCAATTCCATCTGTGAGTAGATAAATGGGGACTCCCATTTCGGTGGGAGGAACCGGCGGTGCTGCACAGGGAGCAACATACCGGGGCTGGACTGCTCTCTGAATGCAACTGTCGTGAGCGATGATCGACATGAACGGTGAGGAAAGATCTACGGAGGGGGAAAAAGCTCAGATGTGCTGTGACTCCCTAGTGACCACTGCTGATCACACAGTGTAATATATCACTGTAGTTACTGTTAAGAATTGTTAGTCACTGTTAAGAACTATATTAGAATTTGTATACTTTGTGAGTCGCCCAGAGTTCCCCATTGGGAGAGAGGGGCGGAGAATAAATTGAATAATAATAATAATAATAATAATAATAATAATATTATTACTTATAATCAATCTCACATAAATATGCTTGGAATCTGTGATGGAAAGCATGAGCGAGGAGGATCCTGGAATGGAGCTTCAGGGTTACAGGGAGGGGGAGAGACTTTCCAAGCATCTCCTCAGCCCCCAGCCAGAGCGTGTGAAGGTGAAGAGAAGGAGACTGGCCTCTCCCTAAGGGATTCAGGGTTATAGTTGCTGTCGTTGGGGGGTAGAGTAGAGTCTGGCAAGATTGATGTCAAGTTCAGCCCAAGAACCACAGTGAGACAATCCAGGAACAGTTCAGTTACTTTATTAGCTTACACCTATTAGACAGAATCTTGCCAGACTAACTCTACCCCCCAACGACAGCAACTATAACCCTGAATCCCTTAGGGAGGGGCCAGTCTCCTTCTGTTCACTTTCATACGCTCCAGCCGGGAACTGAGGAGATGCTTGGAATGTCTCTCCCCCTCCCTGTAACCTTGAAGCTCCATTCCAGGATCCTCCTCGCTCATGCCTTCCATCACAGAATCAGAATTAATTAGCATTAGATATGGAATCAATGGAATCTAAGAAATTCACTGATTTATATGTGTCTGCTGTCAGTGTGGAGAGCCAGTCTGGTGTAGTGGTTAAGGCCCCCGGGTAGAAACCAGGAGACCATGACTTCTAGTCCCACCTTGGGCACAAAGCCAGCTGGGGGACCTTGAGCCAGTCATTCTCTCTCAGCCCTGGGAAGCAGGCAAGGGCAAACCACTTCTGAAATCTTACCAAGAAAACTGCAGGGACTTGTCCAGGCAGTTGCCAGGAGTCAACAGAGTTGAAGGCACCAAAAGAACAAAACAGCTGTCAGTGTAGCAAAGTCTTATTCCAACTCATAGGCCTCTTATTTTCAGTTGATAAAAATAACCTGTCCTGGCATTCACTATCAATATCAAATCTTACATGATCTGCACAAAAATTCATTTTAGTTGCTGCTTTGTTTTTGGGTTGGGCTACATTAAAGCAGAATAAAGCAAAAAGACAAAATACAGTATAGGAAAAAATTGTCTATAGGTTCCTATAGCATATTCCCATAATCTCAAAAATAGTTGTGGCTCTTGATCTTAAGAAAGCCTCGGATATGAGGATAATTTTAGAATATAGTCTTTATCAACTAAAAAAAAAGGGAGGGGGAGCATGCAGTGTGGCTGCCACAGCATGCCAAGTAATAAATATATGGAAATCCTAATTATAAGAATGAAACAATGGTATAAAATTAGTCTCTAAGTTGTAAATTAACTTTTTTGGTTTAATGTTCATATTTGCCTCATTCCCTAAGAAAATTATGAAGAAGTATTACCATAACACTTCATGTAATTCACTATAAGTTGGCTGGTATCCTTTTTATGAGTCCCATGTCAGCCTTTTCTGGTACCTGCATGGGCACCTTGTCATCAGTTTGAGGAATGATGAAAGCTGCAGCCCAATTATATCTGAGAAAACACATGCTGGTCATCAGTCTGGAAACAAAAGGTCGTTTTGAGTGTTTGGCTGATAGAAAAATGGCTAGAACTTTTTCTTTGCTCCAAAAGAGTTTATCTTGATGTGTTCTCAGCAGTTTGGGCAGAAGGACTGTTTAACTATGGAATTTTAGCAAAATAACACTTTTCATATCAGGATAGAGAAATGGGACACTGAAAAGCAGTTATAATTGGACCATTGGTTGTTCCTTTTCTTACTCATCTATGTGAATTAACTTCTGCCTACAAGGATTCTTGGGAATGTGCATCAATGAGGATATTGCAACTTGTGTAACAGGTGCTCATGGAAAGGGGCTATAGCTTCAAATCTCCCATCATGTTTCAGCAATATGGAGGTGTGTTGCTTTGCAACTGTTATCAATAGTGCTACTATGAACAGAGATAGATGGATGGATAGGTAAATAGATAGGTAGAGGTCAACAATGTCTTTTTTTGCTTCACTGCTGAACCAGGCTAGTAGGTTTAGTATATGCTGTACTGTCATGGCACCAGTATATTCTCTTTGCTGGTATAACTCCTCTCTAGGATTTCCCACCAAATGTGTTTTCATGACATAAAAAGTATGCTGGCTATTTAGCCTTTGAAGGGAATGCCATAGACTAAACTCAGGATTTCTACTGGAAATCAGAAGAATTTGCCCAAATATTTGAGGAGTTTGTAGTTTGTACTGATTTTTTTCTTGTACTTCCTCCAAACTTTCCAAACTAAAGGTTAATTTTAGATCATAAAAACAATCTGAACTATTCCTCTGGGAAAAATCTGAAACTAGATTATTTCTACAGTCACTGATCTATTTTGACAGGCAAGTGACCTTAATAAGAATGTTCTGGCTGCCTGATAAAAATTTAAAGGAATACCAGAAGCATAGCAAAAATCTTACAAAGCAAAGTGGATCACTCACCTTGTTCATTATTGCATATAAGTTATTTAGGGTTGAACATGGTTAAAAGGCTATAACACTGACCCAGATCATAAACTATAGTGTGTGTAGCAAAGCTGTAAACAAACTGAGAGATTAGCTGCAAAAGACACTATTAAGTGCTCACAAAGGAACTTTGTCTCCTTTTGCAAATCGTGTCACCCTTATTTGCTAAATCTATTTAACTTTTAAATAAAATAAAACAGAAAGTTAGCCCCATTTTTCAACTCATAATTTTATCAAAATTAAAGACGCATCAGATATATTGCAGGTGATGGGAAGAGAAAAAAAGTGAGAGAAGGAAAGAATAGAATGGGGCATGGAAGGAAAGAACACGAATGAGGGATCCCCAAGAAAGGAGCCAGTAAACAAAACAAAACAAAACAAAACAAAACGTAAGACACCCCAATTCAAAATGACTCAATAGGGAGAAAATGAGAGAGAGCAACAAAAATAACTACACTTATAGCATTATTTGAGCTTAATCGTAGAGCAATCAGGGCTGTGCTATTTATCGTAGAGCAATTAATAGGCTAAACTGTGTGGCGATAAAGTGGACTCTGCCTTTAGCTCAAGGTGAATGTTTGTTCTATTTTACTCCCACATCTTTTTACCTTGAGGGCAAAGATCAGGAACTTTATAGTAGGAAGAAATATAGTGATGAATAGCTGATAGAACATACAGGCACAGAGTAACAGGACTGTCCAAACTTGAAGGCAAAACAGTATTTCAGACTATGTGGGAGAGTTATATAGCACCTGTCTGCAACTCCTTAACCCAAATGCACCCTTTCTTAGCACAGAACACAGAAGCAGCAAGCAAGTTTCCACCTCACATTCACTGACAGACAAGTACTGTATGTCTGAATTTCAATCCACATGCTGCCTCTGTTTTCAATCCACAGGCTGCTTTTTTTTAAATTTGTCAACTCTTTCTTTTTCAATCTCTCATCAACTCCATCCAACCACAATTTTTCATGGCCTGCCTTCTCAGCCCACTCATATATTGCTATTTAATCCTCATTCATTCTATATGACCAAACCACCTTAATGCTTATGTTACCTACAAATCACTCACTTGTGTATTCAGTCTACATTCATTCATCACCCATACATATCTGACCCTAATTCTTTTGGTTTCACCACACACTTCTAAAGTACCCCATTCACCCTATTTCCACTAATGTTTATATATATATTTTTTATACATCCAACTCTAACTAGGACCCAAAAGCTCTTAAACACAGCCGGGGGTGGGGTGGGGGGAGTGCTTCTTCTGACATTCATTCTCTATAACAGCCCATATACTGCTCTAACCTGAATGAATCTGACCTAAATTATCAAGGGGGAAACTCCTGCTGGTCTTGTAATTCTGGAAGGTGAAGGGAACCAAAGCCAAGATGTGCTGTTTTTCTGTGGCAGCACTGATGCTTTGGAATAGTCTCCCAATGGATATCAGACCAGTCCCCTCTCAGATGACTTTTAAATTGATGTTAAAAACTGAGCTCTTTCAGAAAGAGTTCATGATTTAAACCATCTTCTTTTATTTATTTATTTATTTTGTTTTTTACACCCTTTTGTCCTTATGATTGTTGTGGATGATTTATTGGACTATGATTTTTATGATGTAAATTTAAAATCTTTTATGCTGAATATACCAAGGATGCTTTAATTAATTCTTCGTATCATGGAAGCCATCAAGAGTCTTTGGATTGCAGTAGGATATAAATGTGATTAAATAAATAAATAAATAAATAAACTACTGTACCAGCATTTGCACACCTTGAAAATTTTATATCTACTATGGTACACAAATTAATCTACTTGCATCAGGTTTTTTTTTTTTTTGCCATTTATATATCACTTGCAATCAATCGCTCACTCCATTTTCCCTATCAAACACAACTACCTTGTGTGCTACATTTAACCTACCTAAACATTTGCTGAAGATCATTCATGTTCTTAGCCAACAAGATAACATCATCTGCAAACAAAGGTTCATGTATATTCACACACCCCATATCACTACTCTCATCACAAGAATTCCTTATACATTTATCCGTAAAGTCATTAAACAACCAAGGAGATATCACATACATCCTTGTTTACTCCCTGCTCAATGTTGAACCATTTGCTAAGTATTCTATATGTTCTCACACATGATTTGCATCCACTATACACTACTCTTACTGCATTCAGCAATCAACCTTCAACTCCATGTTCAAATGCAACATTCCGTATTTCAAGCCTATATGCATTCTTATACACTTTCTCTAAATGAATAGTGACTAGCTGAAGAGGAAAAAACTGTTGTGCATACCCATTGCACTTTCCAAATTTTGCTTATTTTTATCTTTTGTACATTTTGATTGGAATTCTGCCAAACACTTCAACAGCTCACTTCACAGCTAATCATCCTGCAGTCTACCCCGCCCCCCCGCCCCCAATTTACTCTTCCTCTCCCTTTATACATGGGCACAACAGCATTATTCCAATCATCAAGCACAGATGCAGTCTTCACATGCACATTAAATAAACTGCATAGCCATTTCATAAGCACATCAGATTCATATTTTAATATTTCTACAACATTACTATTCTTCAAGGTTCTCATAATATTTATGACTTCCTTTCCATTATTTTTTCCTTACACTAATATTTATAGCACTCCTTTCATTTCAACTCTGACATATCGCTATTATTCCCATACAGATCTCGAAAGCACTCTTTCCAGCGTTCTCTCACTTCAATTTCACCTCAAATCATTTTAATGTTTATGTTTTTAATCATTTCACTCTGTTTCAGGATCTTTGTTTAGGCTTCTTCACCACTTCCAAAACAGTTTCTTATTTCTATTAAATCACTCTTCACTTTCTCTGCCTCTTAATTTCAACTGTTTCATGCCCTCTTTTACTATATTATCTATAACTATTCTTCGCTGTATACATATTATTTAATATCTTTCTCTCATCCTCATCTTTGGCAGCAGTCATTCTCTTATATGCACTTTTTTACATCAACAGCTGTTTTCACATCATCATTCCATCATGCAATCTTTTCCATACTTCCCAGTACTGTAACTCTACACACTTCTGTGGTCCTCTACAACATCATTCTTTTCACTCTGTTCTAAGAGTTCCTGTATCCAATTTCCTTTATGCATTTTCACTTATTATTCTGGGATATGAATTTGTCTTCTAATACTTTTTCACACAGAATTTGTACTGTCTCTCCTTGCAGCTGTTCTACTTTTAATCTAGTTGTATTCACTCCTTTCCTTTTCTTCAATGTCCATTTTTTCCCCCAAGAACCATTCTTGATACTACTGAGCTCAATTAACCCTAGTTCCAGGAATATAACAGGAGGAGAACCATGTTAATCTGTGGTAGCCAAAAAACAGGAGCCTGATAGCATCTTTTCTGAGTAACAAATGTTATTAAAAAGTATATGTTTTCATGAACTGCAGCTCATTTCATCTGATATATAGAGTGGCTAGACTCACATAGGATATAAACTGGGATGAGGTGGGGGGACAGGAAACAAAACAAGGACAAAATGATATCAAAGCATTTCATTCTCCCAGAACACTTTATTGCAGATAAAATAAAATAATCATCTTGGAAAAATGAGATTTTCACAGCACCATTAGGCAAGAGATTGCAGAACTCACATATTCAAAAGGTTTCAGGCAATCTCAGAAAGTCTCATAAAACACAACAGGGTTTCTAACCCATTGTAACTGTTAATTGATAAAATACTTGTAATCTGTCCCACATGTAACCTCCATCTGTATAATCTACTTCTCTTTTCTTCCCTGCCCATCCCTGCTTCATATCAATTTAAATCCTATATCAGCCTACGCATCTGATGAAGTGAGCTGCAGTTCACAAAATGAAAAGTGTTAGTTGGAAAAGATGCTACCAGATTCCTTCAGACTTTTTTCCAGGAATATGTGTAGGGTGTTGCAGCTTTCAAGAAAACCATTAGACATCTGTCACAGAAACATAATTAAAAAAAAAAAAATCATGCTGAAATATCTTCAGAGTTACTCCTACTGTCTCAAGGAATTAGAGCAAGCAATATTTTCCACCTTGAGCTTTTTCATATAGATTAGTATTTCTGATGGTGTTAGGCACTTCTTATTTCCAGGTTTCTTTCAAAAGTTTGCTAACTACAGTGGTACCTCTACTTACGAACGCCCCTACTTACGAAATTTTCGAGATACGACCAGCTCCGACCCCAAAAATGTACCTCTACTTACGAACTTGCCTCTACTTACGAACCAGATCCGCGGCCATTTTCCCTGCTGCCACGCGGTCGCGGCTTCCTGTGGGCGAGATCGCGGTAGCAAGGAGACGTTCGGGGAGGCTTGTGGTGTGTTTTGTGGTGTTTGGAAGGGTTTTGTGGCATTTGGAAGGTTTTTGAGGTTTAAAAATAAAATGCATATGTTTCAGAACTGTTTAGCCGTATTTACATTGAACCTTATGGGGGAAATTTACCTTGGGGTGCGACCAAATTCGGAGGGCGGATTAGCCATATTTACATTGAACCTTAAGGGGAAATTTGCCGCGTGGTGCGACCAAATTTGGAGGGAGGAACGGATTAACCGTATTTACATTGAACCTTATGGGAAAATTTACCTCAACTTGAGACCAGCTCAAGCTGGTTGCAACCAGAGTCACAGAACTGTACTTATTTGTCATTCTGTTTGATACTAATAAATATATTAACCAGTTGTAGATGGTGACTTTTTCCTTACAGATCATCACAACTGTATTTGTTTTTCATAAAAAACAAATATATAGATAGGCCTAGAGAAAAATATATAATTTATGTGCACATTATTTCTATAACTTTCCTTTCTGTTTTATATTACAGGATTTTCTTGATATATATTACTGTAATGCTGTCACTCACTTGAATGAAACTATTTAAAATCCATCTTTGTTAAATCTTAAAACCGTTCTTCTTTGACAGAGGAAAAATGGGAACTTGGAACTCTGAACTGGTTCTTCATTCCTTCCAATACAATGGTTCTTGAGTGGGTGGGGAGGTGTAAGACTATACCTTCCAGCAGAGCTACCAAGAGGCCTTATGAACTGCCATCCATTCTCCTACTGCCTTTTGCATTTCCCAGACTTTCATCTGTCTTACTACATACAGTACATTATTTTGTGTCTCTTTGATGTAACTTTTGAGGACGCGTTTATTCTTTTCTTTCTCTAACAGAATCAGAAAACCTGTTGCTACCAAAATAAATGTTACTACATTCGAGCTAATTTTTACGTATCGAACCATTCAACTGCAAAGCATTATTTGCTTAATTAATAAAATTCAGCAAGATACTTGAAGACAGGAAATACTAGAAGAGAACTGGGTGGTAACTGCAACCTTAACCATCAATTTCATAGTAGTGTTTTTGGAAGACACAAAACTTATTTGTAGCATATTGAGTTGCAGTTATCACTGATTGATTAAGCATGCTGTCTATCTAGTACTGCTACTCAATTATCTTGGGGTGCCTAGATAATCTTCTAATTCTTTGCAGTCTCACTGAAGTTTGTTCTTCTCGAAACAGCAGAAAAGCTCATTTCAAATTCTAGTGCCTTTTGTTTGACCATTAGAAAAGACACTACAGTGGAAATGAGAACAACAGCTTCTTGAGCCTTGCCTTATGTCTGAAGGGGAAGAAATGGCCAACAAACAAAGAATAGTGCTGAACTGGTTACAGTGAATGAAGGCAAAGGAAGAAGAGTACAAAACATGTCTAGCTTTTTGGGAAGATTAATTTGTTTGATAGTGTCACAGATGACTGGATGTTATACAGAGAAACTTGATCAATTTTTTGAGGCAAATGAGACAGCTGCTGAAAAAAAGGTGCCTGTCTCACTATTATGGGAGGCAAAGCACACAGCTTATTAACTTAAGTTTAACTGCCTCACAAAAACCTTTACAATTCAACTTGCAGAATTAGTGGCAATAATGCAGGGCTCTATAAGTACAAACAGAAAGAGCGAGAGTTCCTTATAGCTTCTGCAGCTAAACTGCCTAAACATTGCAAATTTGGTGTAGGGTTAAAAGATTAATCAGTCTATGGAATTCTGAAAGAAAGTATTCAAAGCAGACTCTTAACAGATATGGATATCATATTTAAGAGAGCATTTAAAATTGCCATTTCCACCAAAACTGCTGCTGCTTAATATGCTATAAAGTCGCAGGCAGCTTTAACAATAGATATTTATAGAAATCAAATAAATATATAAATATTATATATATTATAATTACAATTATAATCAAAAAGAACTGTGCTATCAATGTGGCAGGCGTTCACACCAGCCAGCTTAAGTGATTTAAACTAAGATTTAAACCTTCAGAAAATGCAGCATCGTATAGTAGGACATATTCAGAGATCCAGTTGCTCAAGAAAAAGAAAACCACTTGGTAAAGGTAATCAGCCAAACCATTACTTTAAAAGGAGTGCAGTGGCTGATAATGAATATGAAACAGAGATCCCTAACCTAGAAATCTATTGCATAAATGGTGACATGAGACAAGTAATATGGCTTACACCAAAAATGGATGGCAAAACCCCATCAATACCTAGGATGGCCTTTGACTATAATAAAGTTTTGATTTGACCTATCAATACAATTGGATGGTGATTCTGCTGTTATATCATAGTGTGAATCTGAGCAGGATCTCACAGATGCTAAAGTTATTAGAATAACTGTTATTTTTACTACTATTATTATTTAGATTTATTATAGCTGCCCACTCCAAAAGATTTTTAAAAAATATTCTCAGTGGAGTAATACATGTAATTGTAAAATACAATAACCAGCAATGTATATTGGGCTTCTACGTGGTGTAAACAGGTGGACCAGAACTCTGTGGTCATGGCTGCTGAGGCGTGCCACTGGGCTGGAGTTCCATTAACAGCCTGCATGCCACACATCTTACCAAGGAAACTTCCAAAATAAGCTGAAAAAGATACTGCATGATGCTGCGCCTGTCTCCAAAACTGGCACATTAAAGATATAATGTTACAGGAGAATGTTGCACCCAAGTTTCACAAAACATCAAAAAATTGATCAGGTTTCCATGAACTGGCTCAGAATGAAGCTGAGGGAATACTTCCAAAATGTGACTGGAGTCTATGGGCTATACCTGTGCTTTCTGTAGCTAAGAAGATGGAAGTGTCAGGAACTGTGATTTTAAAATTACTGTTAATATCCTATTAACCAGCTGAGCAATACCCCTTGCCTGGGATTGATGACATTTTTGTTAACTTTGGTGTGGTGCAAAATAGACCCAACTGAAGCTAACCCTAACCCTAACCCTAACCCTAACCCTTACAGAAGAAAACTGAGAATCCCAGGGCATTTCTTAACATAACCATGGACAAAGAGTTAGATCATTCTAACAAACTTTTTTCTGAAGTAGCATCTGCACCAGTGTTTTGGCAGAGAGCCATAGATCAAGGGCTGTAAAGCTGTCCAGAGATTCACTCTATTAAGATTACATCATTGTCCCCATAGAAAACAAGGATGTATATCTGCAAAACTTCAAGGCAACATTGCAGGCATTGGTGGACTATGGCTTTAGTGAGCAACAAAACAAATGTGAATTCTTTAAATCCAGTATTACTAATCTACTGACACACAAGGCTACACAAGTGATCAGAGAAAATACAAGCAGTCAAGAATACCCCAAGGCCACGTGACATGCCACAGCTATGATTCTTTTTTTGGGGGGTTGTTAATTATTGTAACAGATTCCTGACAAACTTACCCAGTTGCTAACCTCAAAAGCAACTTAAGTGTCCACCAAAGTATCCTGGCAGAGACTGAGTACAGCTAAGTGACATTCAAACAGCAAGTACTTTTAAAATATTTACAATATACTTAAGTATCTGTAATTCAACTGCTTCTTAATTATTTCTCCTACAATTCAGAACCACAGTTTAGGAATAGTCATGCAAAGAAAGAAGTTTTAGATCACATTTAAAGGCTTATATTCACAAGACTATGGTGGTTTAAAACTCCTTTTAACTGTAAAGAATATTAGGGGTTATATCATGAAAAATAGGCTTTTAAAAAAATATATTATTACTTGTGTTTAATACCTTCCACTATTGCATCTAAAAAAAAAATGCTTTTTCTCAGCATTCCTTGTTTTGCTTGCCACACCAAATGGTTCCTTGGGAAAACTTACTAAGTCTACCAACTTATGCATTTATATTTAAACACATTAATACAATTATACTTGCTCAGAAGGTTTTTAAATATGCAAATAAAGAAATTGATCTGGGGAATTTTTATTTTTATTAAAATAAATTCTGTATCATTTAAAGGAGAGTTGGATGTTTGATCTTTTAAGGGACAATGTTTCTCCTAAAATAAGACAGCTTAACAGAGCTTTTTTTCTTTTCTTTTTTCTTTGTAGAAATCCCATTTAGGCCAATCATATGAAAACAATAACAATAACCATATATCCTCATATTAAAACTTGTGGTTAATAATGATTTTGCAAAATAATTTTTATGAGGGCTACTATTATCTATGAGATTCTAGATACAGAGTCTTTTCCAACTGAATTTTAGATTCAATTATTTAATATATTTTAAATAATGTATTGTTACCATACTGAGTGACTTTAGTATGCCAAAGCATAAGTTAAGAATTTAAAATCATAAATAAATATTCACACTGCTCACAGGCTTTCATTTAGTGCTCTGAAAACTGTAATCAATAACCTCACTGCTAAATGATTAAAGCATTTTGCTTACAGTCAGATGTACAGATGGAGGGAATGTTAATAGAAAATACTCTTGAAACATTCCATATGTTAAGGATACAATTTCCACTGTTGAACAATAGACTATCATATGTGTGTTTCCATATTTTACATTAGCTACGGTATTTCTTTCTTGCAACAAAACATTAAGGTTGTTTAAACTTTTTGCTTTTTTTCACCTGAAGCAGCAAATGATCAGCATTTGATCCATTTCAGCTCTGGTTTATTTCTTATTATGAGCATCTGGTAAGAAGATGACGTGTTATCCAGAGTTTTGGAAGCCTTACCTCAATACAAGTGAGGAGCCACTGACTAACACTGCATCAAGCAATCTTGTGGATGGGCAAATTACTGAGTGCCAGCTCTAATATTTTAAATAGAAAAATAGTACTGATTTATTTCACAGACTTGTAAATACCCAAATTACATTTTGAACACTGGGAACATAGTGGAGTATAGATGGAAAGAGAAGTCTTCTTCTCTTATCTATTCAAAGAGCTAGCCAAATATCAAACTGTTTAATTGCCTTTCCACTCTGTGCATTTTCCCAATTTCTGTGCTTTCTGTCTGCTTCATAGTATTTTAATTATTGTTTCTTATCTTGGAAATTCTTAACTAAAATACAAGTCGTCATCATCCTAAATAAATTATGCATCCAGAGAAACTCCCAGGTATTCAGCTAATAAAGTGAAGAACTACATAAAACTGATGCAGGTTCCTGAAATACTAACACAGTAAGTATTTCATTAATAAGTGCACCCAGGTATTTTGTTTCCTACATTAAAAAAGCCAAATCAGTTTATCAACAAAACCAGTACAAAAATGTGGCCTAGTCCTATCAAATTATCAAGAGGTGGCTATGATTACAGTTTTCATGTGCTAACTTTTGACAGATTCAGTTATTACAATTATACCATTCTCTATGGCAAATTGAGGGCCCAGAGCACTCAATTTGAGAAACTTGGCACTGTTATCCTGTAACTGAAGATGAATCATTTGATAATAATTAGTATTTTATGAGTAAATCACAGATTTTCTGCATGCCTTCAATCATTTCTCTTCCTTATTAGTTCTTCCTTTTCATTCCTATCTGCTGCCTGCCTTCAGCTATGGACTTCCAGCTGCAATTATATTGCATAGTGAGTGCCCGTCTCTCTTCTAATCCTACCCTTTTCTTTGGCTCATTAATACCAATATACTTTCTGTAGCTGTGGCTTTGTTCATAGTTCTTGGAATCATCCATTCTCGCTGTGATAAAAGCCATGTGTTCTTTTGTTACCATCACTACAGCTTTTTTCTAAAGTAAAATTATTTATAATTATTTTTAAGAGCTGCTGAAAGGATAATCTTAACATTCATTGGCTGCTTTTCTCCTAATAAGCTAAAACTTGGCATCTGAGGAATCAGTGTGCTATTTCGCTGTCAATAGATGTTAGTGTTCCTCACCCTTTTCAGTTACTATTACTTATGCTAAAGGTGCAGTTTTCCCTTTTTAAAAGACACATACTGTATGTGAACCTAATCATGTTATCATAATGATTAACCAATACTAATCACATACAGTGGTACCTCGGGTCACGAACGCTTCTGTTCACGACCAGTTCAGGTCACGAACAGCACCTTTCGCAAAATTTTGCTTCTGTTCGCGAACACCGGATCGGGTGACGAACAGGATCCGTGCCTATTTTCCCTGCTGTGACACGTGGTCGTGGCTTCCTGTAGGGAGGGGGACTCTCCTTCCAAGCAATAACCACCTCCCCACCCGCCTTCCTGTCCTCCATGCCAGAAGTCGCCTTGAGCAAGGTTAGTGTTCCCTCTCTTCGTGCTGTACTTTGTGTCATATTTTTGTGGTTTAAAAAAAATAAATACATATGGTTTAGAATGGATTAACCGTAATTACATTGAACCTTATGGGAAAATTTGATTCGGGTCGTAACCAAAATCCGTTGGCGACCAAATTCGGAGGGGTCAGAACGGATTAACCGTATTTACATTGAACCTTATGGGAAAATTTGATTCGGGTTGTGACCAATTCGGGTCATGACCAGAGTCGCGAAACGAATTAAGTTCGTGACCCGAGGTACCACTGTATTTTGATTATGTACCATCAAGTCATTTCTGACTCTTAGTGACCACAAAGCTAGATTTCCTCCATGACAATCTATCCCTAACCTGTTCTTTCAAGTCTCCCAATGGCATACACATTGCCGCTGTAACCAGTTTGCTTCCATACAGTGTCACAGGGAATACCATAGCTTTCACAATTCTGAACTTGGTAGATATAGACATATCTACATTCGTGGCATTTGAATATCTTTTCCAAGGCCTTCATGGCTGCTCTACCAAGTGCTAGTCTGTGGCATATTTCTTGACTGCTTGTTCCTTTACTATTGATGATTGATCCTAAAAGGCAGAAGCTATCCACCATTTTGATCTCTTCATTGTCAGTTCTAAGGCTGGTAGTTCTACCTGCTGTCATTAGTTTGGTTTTCTTTATATCACGTATTTTAAATGGTCAAATATACAATCCTGTTAAGCAGTGCTAGTTTACATCTGGATTTCAAAATCCTACTGATACCAACTTATAAGCTTTTCGAAGCCCTCTGTATATATGCCTAAATCAGCTTCCATGTCAGGGATTTAAAAGAAATGCTGCTTTAGATTCTGCAGTAGTAGCATTCCTATAATGGGAATGAGAGAACCTGAACTGATGAGAAAAACATGACTGCAGCTGAGTTTATGATCTGCTGCCTGTATCTCTGCCTCTGTCTCACTTGAATGCTTGATCATTGTTCTTCATAGTTTATTAAAATTATCAGGGAGGAGATGTCTGAACATATTTAATTCTGTATTTAATTTTTATAAGTACTTTATAATGTTTTAGTCATTTTATATGGTTTGTTTCATATAATATTTTCACAATTTTCTTATTAATTTTTCAGTATCCTACCATTTCAATAAATGTTAAAATTATCTTTCAGTATAAACCTAATTTTGATAGACAAGGTATTTGCTATTGTATATCTATTTAACCTTCTTTTCTGAAACTAAAAATTCCCAATTCCTTAATTTCTCTCTTCTTAGAGAGAACCTAGGCAATGCTTTTGAGTTATCATTCAGTTTTGTCAAGAGAATAAAGTATATGTTTTGCAGGTGAAGAAATATTACCCTTTTGATTTTCCAGACACCGCTTTCAATCCCATCTACTATAACGTTAGTTTATGTGGACTGTGTGCGCAGTGATTCCTCCCCATTTCAGTAAAGCTGAAACATTACTGCCTGACCTCTTATCTATTCCTTTTTTGTTCTTTAGCATCTATATAAAACCATTCAAAGAGGTGACCACAATATTATATCTGAGATTTGAAGTGTTTCAACATTGTGGATGAAACTTACTTTTATCTCCTATTTTACTTTTATTATATTTATGTCTCAATCTCTCTTTACTCAGGCCTTTGGCAAGGGAGAGTGAGACCCCTCACTTCATCACACTTGCCATCTTTTATCTTTATTTTTTATGTTTTATTAATTTTACTGCAATTTCTTTGATTGTTGTGAGCCACCCAGAGTTGTTGAGAGTTGGGTGGCATATGAGTTTAATATATGATTATCATTATTATGTAGGAATGGGTTTTGAAAACAATTCATTAACTGCAATTGATCCAAAGTAAGATTCCTAAATACTAAGATTAGATATAGTAATAAGTAAGTAAGCTATAGCTCACAAAAGCTTCTTTTAATAAATATGTTGGTTAGAAAAGGTGCTACCAGACTCCTCCTGATTTTGTGCCACCATAGACTAGCATTTATTTATTATTTAAAGAACTTATATGGCCACCTATCTCACATAGTGATCCTGGGCAGTTTACCACAACCAATAAAAACAATACAATAAAAACAGAACAACCCTTCCCACCAGGTGCCTGACCAGCCAAATTACAGTATTAGGTTTCTGAATCAGCCCCATCTAGCCCAAAGCTTGGAGGAATAGCCAGGTCTTCTTGACTCTCTTCTTACAAGGTCTAAGGTTAGATTACTAAGTGGAACACTTGTTAACTGATGAAGTGCTTCCAACCTGTCTTTCATGGAACCTTCATCTGCATTGCTATCTCATCATCTCCTTCTTTTCTCCTCCATATTCCATCCCACATCAATCAAGCCCATGCTCTGTATCTGTTGAGGATGCAGCTCTTAAAAACTTTTGCCTTAAAATAAAAATGGGTTAGTCTTAAAAGATGCTACAAGACTCCTGATCTTTGGTTACTCTAGACTAACACTGCTCTCTTCCTACAGTGCTTAAGTGGAACTGAGCAGTTTGAGTGTGTTCATGCCTACATTTTCAATTTCCAGCTCCAATTTAAAAAAAAAATGGTTTTAATCTTTTAAAACTTTAAAAGGGGTTGTTATCTGACTACAGAAAGATGACATTTTCCAGTATGTTTCCAGCAGACACATAATTCTTTAGACGAAGTAAGGCAGGTAACACCATGGAGGGCTTCTGAATTGTGGGACCCCAGTAAGGAACAGCCTTCTCAAAGAAGTTCATCCAACACCATCTCTATGACCTTTTCAGTATCAGATAAAAATCTTCTTGTTTATCCTAGAATTTAAATACACTGGTACCTCTAGTTACGAACGCCCCTCCTTATGAATTTTTCGAGATACGACTAGCTCCAGCCCCAAAAATTTACCTCGACATGTGAACTCTGCCTCGAGCTACAAACCGGATCCGCAGCCATTTGCCCTGCTGCCATGTGGTCGCGGCTTCCTGTGGGCGAGATCGCGGTAGCAAGGAGACGTTCGGTGAGGCTTGTGGTGTGTTTTGTGGCGTTTTGGAAGGTTTTGGAAGGTGTTTGGTGTGCTTGTCAGCATGGCTCCAAAGAAAATGCAGAGCAGGCTTGGCAAGAATAAGGCTTTGAAGAAAAAAGTGACGATCGTACTGAAGAAGGACATTATAGAAAAGCACGATCGTGGTATTTGTGTGACTGATCTGGCCTCGGAGTACAAGATGGCGAAGTCGACCATCTCGACTATTTTGAAAAATAAAGATGCCATCAGAGGAGCTGATGTGGCAAAAGGAGTAACGATCTTAACGAGGAAGAGGACACAAGTGCTGGAAGAGGTGGAAAAGCTGTTGTTAGTGTGGCTGAATGAGAAACAGCTGGCAGGTGATAGCGTGAGTGAGGCTATGATCTGTGAAAAAGCCAGGAAACTGCACAGTGATTTACTGCGGGAAAACCCCTCTACCAGCGCAGCAAGTGAGGAATTTAAAGCCAGCAGAGGCTGGTTTGAGAAATTCCGCAAGAGAAGTGGCATCCACAGTGTGGCAAGACATGGTGAGGCTTCCAGTTCTGACAAGGCTGCTGCAGAAGCCTACAAGAAAGAATTTGAGGACTTCATGAAGGTGGAAGGATATGTCGCTCAGCAAGTGTTCAACTGTGACGAGACAGGGCTCTTCTGGAAGAAGATGCCAAACAGAACCTACATCACGCAGGAGGAAAAGGCACTCCCAGGGCACAAGCCCATGAAGGACAGATTGACCCTTTTGCTGTGTGCGAACGCAAGCGGCGACCTGAAAATTAAGCCGCTACTGGTGTACCATTCCCAGACCCCTCGTGCGTTCAGGGAACACAATGTGAACAAGGCCAGACTGCCTGTCATGTGGAGGGCCAATGCGAGAGCGTGGGTCACAAGGCAGTTGTTCATGGAATGGCTGCACGAGATGTTTAACGAGCGTTAAAAAATACCTGTCTGACAACCAGCTGCCTGAAAGGTGCCTTCTCCTGATGGACAATGCCCCGGCACACCCTCCAGCCTTGGTGGATGACATGGACGCCGAGTATGACTTCATAAAGGTCAAGTTCCTCCCCCCCAACACGACACCTCTTCTGCAGCCCATGGACCAGCAAGTGATCTGCAACTTTAAGAAGTTGTACACAAAGGTGCTCTTCACCAGGTGTTTCAATGTCACTGAAGAAACATCCTTGACTCTCAAAGAGTTTTGGAAAAAACATTTCAATGTCCTCCACTGCATCAGCCTAATTGACAAAGCCTGGGGAGATGTCACCTGCCGGACCTTAAACTGAGCCTGGAGGAAACTGTGGCCAGAATGTGTCGCTGAACGTGAGTTTGAAGGGTCTGATGCAGAGGTAGTGGAGGAGATTGTGTCCATGGGTAAGAGCATGGGTCTGGTTGTGGATGATGCAGACATAGAGGAGCTTGTTGAGGACCATAAGGAGGAGCTGACCACGGAAGAACTTGCTGAGCTCCAGAGTGAGCAACAGAAAGCGCTTGGCGAGGAGCATTCCACTGAGGAAGAGGAGGAGGGGGAGGAGGTGAGCAGTAAAGTGATACAATCCATCATGGCAAAATGGAATGAGTGCCAGGATTTCATTGAGAAGCACCACCCCAACAGAACTATGACAAGCAGAGTGCTGAATCTTATGAACGATAACGTGTTCTCTCATTTCCGGAGGGTTATGCAGCGCAGGAAAAAACAACTGACTTTAGACAGGTTTTTCCCCAGAACTGAGCCTGCAGCTAAGAGACAAAGAAGAGAGGAAACCCCTGAAGGAGATCTCCCCGATGTCCTTTTGGAGGGGGACTCTCCCTCCAAACAATAACTGCCTCCCCACCCCATTCTCCCTCTTCATACTGTGCTGTACTGTACTTTTTTTCATGCTTTTGTGGTTTAAAAATAAAATGCATATGTTTCAGAACTGTTTAACCGTATGTATTTACATTGAACCTTATGGGGGAAATTTGCCTCGACTTGCGACCAAATTCGGAGGGCGGATTAGCTGTATTTACATTGAACCTTATGGGGAAATTTGCCTCGTGGTGCGACCAAATTCGGAGGGCGGAACGGATTAACCATATTTACATTGAACCTTATGGGAAAATTTATCTCGACTTGCGACCAACTCGACTTGCGATCAGAGTCACGGAACAGATTAAGTTCGTAACTAGAGGTACCACTGTAATTCATATAGTCCAGGGATGTAAGGATGTTAACTCCATAAAAATTTAAAACAATTTTAAGAGAACAAAACCAATTTTCATGATAAAACTAAAATGTATATAATACTTCTCAGCATCTTTTACAAATATAAATAATAAAAGGATGCCACAGCCAATATATATCATCCCAGTGCTTTGCAGCCTAGCGGAGAACAAGAACAGATCCATCACCCTAAGAACAAGAACAGATCCATCACCCTAAAAGCAAGTGCATGACAAAGAACTAAGCCATTTCTTCTTTCAAGAACAATTAAAAGTCCTGCCGAATTCATACAGAAAAAGAACACTGGCCTCAGGTTCATTATGGCCCAAACCAGTGAAATTTGGTGATTTCTTTAAAGATTAAGAACATGTTTGCCAGATCCTTGAGTCCTTTTTTTAAAAATCACAGACTACTTCTCCTGCCTTTCTCATATTTTAGTTAGTAAGCTTAAATATTTTAAGACGGATTTTGGCCATGGTTTAAGTCAATGGCAATGTAAGTTTTAATTATGATTGAGGCTGATAGGAGATGGGAAAAAGAATTACACGTGAACAAAGATAGTGAGTCAGAGAACCTTGAGTCACCAATCTGTTCAATTGCCTGTGATAAGTCTGACCCAGCTCAATAGTTATTGTGCATAGGCCCCAAGTGATTTAACCTGGGACATACAATATTAGAGCCATCTTTGCCAATCAAGACCACTGCTGACTGGAAATTGTAGGAATTAAAGTCTAATATGTCTAGGGGAAGGCACCATCAGAAAGACTATTTAAGAAAAACAATAGCATTGTGAATGGTGTTGTGATTATCCTGAGTACTAGCTTTTTCCTATAAGCAGTAACATAAACTGGACAGGGAAATAGCAAATGTTTTATGTCATAACTCCTGAAGTTCTGGCTGAATGGTACAATGTGCTATCATTTCATACTGTAAAATACGTTATCACATTACACCTGTTGTGATTGCCACTGATAAGCCACATAAAAGGACATATCTATTTTGGCAATAAACTCCTCTCTTATGACTTGAGACCGCCACAGTGCAGCATTGGAAAAGCCACCAAGAGACTGGCATGGAACAGCACTGGCTAGGCAATTTCTGACTCCCATTCTTTGCTAAGTTTGAAAGATGAAATGTAGAGAAAAAACAAGATCAATATAGCTGAATTTGATAATGGTGGGATCTTGTTGAAATGCAAAGATGGGAGATGGGGAGCTGACAGTAACTACATAATTGTAGAGCTGACTGAAAAAAAAAAATAAATCTATTCCAGCCTTCTTGGTTGATGAGACTATAACTGCAAGGTGCCTATTAATTTGACAGAAAATGGAAGGCTGTAGCATATAATTATCTCTAGTTATTAAGGTACTGCATCCATAGTTTTTATACATGCAGACAGTAACTGTTCAAAAACAGAAAAATACTTTGAATGATATATCAGAAATGAAATAATATGGGAAAAATGCAAATGAAAGCACAGTGAAAGCATGGCATGTCCCTCTTCTGTTTGAAAAAACAAGCATATTGTGATGTTGATAGTAGCTATACTATTAAAAATTAACATTTTAAGAAAAAATGAAATTTCAAAGTAACCTATCTTTATCATAAAATGGTTATTTTAGTATGGAACACATTTTCACTCTACTTAAAAAAATTCACATTTAAAGTTTTCCCTATCCCCAAATTCTTATACATAACTTTTTCCAATGAGACTTGCACACTGATCATAATTATCTGCAGTTCAGAAAAGGTTGCAGAGATGATTGCCTCAAGAAGGTGTTTCTTCCATCTGGGGAACAATCAGTTGATCTTCCTGCCCTCTCTAATGCAGTAAAGCAATATGTGTTTGAGTTGGATTGCAGCTATCACCACAAAGCCAGCACACAAAGCCCGTTCCCTGTTGCAGTGAAACTAAAATATACCTTTATGCTCTTCTAAAAACATCATTATTGGAGTCAGCCTGTTTGAACACATTTTTACCTCAAGATGGCATTGCTGCTTTTAACAGTACAATATTCAGCTAAATTTAGTGTTTCAGTGGAAATGTTTTGGCTTAGCCAAGTAAAGCAGTCGGAAGAACATAAATGTGTACTCAGTTTCTATAAATCTGTACATATCACATGGATGATCCAATGAATGTATGTACATATCCCAGCCTCCTCCCTTAAAAAGGAATAGAAAGACAGTATTTGTGATGGATGAGCTAAAAGGGGCTTAACTTCTAGTTACCACATGGGCATGGACATGTTATTTTCTTGGCAAAAAATGATGAAAGTGGTTCTTCTGGGAATTTTTTTTCTACTTTTCAATCTTCCAGTCCTGGATTTTCTAGTAGTCTCTCATCTAAATACTGAGTCCAATTCTGAGATCAGGCTAAGATTGGCTAGGATGTGGTGAGGAGGAAGGGGTTCTAAATCCTTCTGTCTGGGCTAACAGCTACATCTCTCCTGTCAATGACCACAGCTCCACTTTGCATAAAGAATAATACACTTACTTTTTGGTTTTGTTTTGTTTTGCTATATATGTAGCTTGAGCTTTTAAGGGTGCTGTATACTTAAAATGAGGATTAGGTGACAAGGGAACTTTATATGATTTAATATTTGCTCAGTTAATATAGTACTATTTAATGTCCATAAATTTGAAACACTGTTCTTGTGAAGAGGCTAAGATTTATTCATAGCATTAGAAGGTTCCATAAATCAATGTATGTGTCTCTTTCAAATGGGTGAGATTTGTTTGCTTCACTCTGATTCCTGGAGAGAAAGTAATACCTAGGAATAAAAGATATGAGCTCACCAAAATATGCGTTTACACTTGGGGTAGCCAAACCTTTATTGGTTCAGTAACATTTTTTGCAAAGATGCCACATAAGATTTTCAGCAGAAGACTGGTCAGAACACCCACTTGAATTTCTATTATATGCAACTGCTTTTTCTTCAAATGAAAAGTGACCAGTTGAAGCATACTTATGAAAAGTGGGATACTGTCAGCCTGGAAGCACACCCAGAAGTACTGGCTCTCACTTTATTATAAGGTTATATTAACAGAATCTTGCAAGTATGAAAGTACATCTCTCCTCCCTTGCCTTTATAGTCCAAGAAACTAGGGAGGGTCCCTTCTGAGATGTTTGTCACACCCCAATTCCTTCTGCAGACTCAGCTGCCTCTATCTGACTATTGTCTAGTCTGCAGCTCTCCCACCTATCTCCCAAGGTCATTCCGACATACCATTCCAGATCCCACAGTCCTATACTTTAATATATGGGACTGTGTCCCGCAGAAATCAATAAGGATTCATTTTGAGCAGTTACAGAGAAGATTGCCCTGTTTAGGTTGTTTATTTTATAAGTCTTATAAGAGAGGACTGATATACATAAATACAGAAATAAAGTCACTGATTTAATTCACTGAAATTCTACTTCCATACTTTGTCAACTAACATCCACTAGCAAAAAATAGTAAAACATGAAAAATATGGCATAGTAAATCATTGCGATAATTATGTTTCAATGAAAAACCTCACAGTGTATGAGAATAAATTGCTATCTGAATCTATCCTTTATGTAAATCTAAAAACATTCATGAGAAAGACGTGCAAGAGTAACAGAATAAATAGCTTTCTAAAACTGTAGTGTCTCTTTCAAAACTTCTTAAAACTGTAGCACTATGCTACTGGGAATTGTCATAATAATAAAATGACCCCAAAAACTAACAACAAGACAGCGAATAAGCATCTAGGAGCAACTTGTAAAATTGATAGCAAATTAACAGCATATTGCTCAGATGAAAGTGCTAGCACACACTGCTTTCATGCAGAAATGACCTGTGAAGAGAAACAACTGGATTTCACACCCATGTGTCCATTATTGCTGAGCAGAGATGCCATTTAACAAGATTTATGGAACTGCCCCTATGGAATACTTCACATGTAAAAGCAGTCAGGTTTAAAACACTGCTTTGTCTTCAGACATACAGATTTATGAACAAGATTGTTTATAGATAATTATCTTGTTTATAAACATAATCATAATATCAAATGGGAAGTGAATACAGGCAGCATGCTGATCATACTTTGCTTTTTCTTTTACATTTAGAATCACTGCAAAAAACAAAGGGGAAGGTCCATTAAATTAAATTAAATTAAATTCTATCACTTCTGATGAATTTCTAAATTACAAATTATGTTCTTAATCAATTTGAGATCATCATATCTGAGCTAGATATTAAGATTAAATCAACTAATCATACTGCAAATAATACTAAAGCATGCCACTTAATGGCCTGAAGATTACAAAGTAGCCCCTCAGAGCCTTTCAGATGAGTCTTTTCCTCACTGAAGGATGCAAAGGACCAGAGCAAATTTTATATTGTGGAATACAACTTGGCTATTGGTCACATTCCCTATCATAACTTCAGGAAATATTCATCACAGTTTACAACCACTGCAGTATAAACTGCAGAAGACGTCACAGGGGAATCAGAATCGTGATCTATTTGGTGCTACGTGGTCCAAATGTAAGGGCCAGAATCAGTCCCCATGGAGATCCCACCCCTTTCAGGAATGCTTTATGAATCTTCACATGGATGGAATGTAGGTGTTTCTTGGATTTCTTTCCTCTCAAACTATCAAAAGAGGCCAGTCAGGAATGAGCGTTCTCAGTAATCCAACAGAAATATGGTGACAAAAAAAGTAAAACAGAATATTGAGGAAGGGGGACTAGTTTGCTCGGAGGAGAAAGTGGCTAAACCCCTGAACTAAGAAATACTTTTCTTACAGCAGAACATTTGGTGGAAGTTTTAAATTATTATTTATTTATTATTAATTGTTACAAACACCTCATATCCTACCAAAGGAGTTAATCAGCTTACATAAAACCAACTTACATAAGTATATGAGTAATAACATCCTTTTTCCTGACATATGAATGTCCTTATTGAGAACAACACAAAAGAATTATCAGAAGTGGGGAAAAAAGAGACATTCTAGCTTTAACTTCCTGGTCTGTTAACATTTTTGCTGTCTTGGGCTAGTAGCTATACAACAGGAGAAAAAAATGAATTCCAAAGTCAAAGGCTACTATTTCCAAGTGGGTTTCAGCTACAACACTTCCAATTTAGCAATGCCGTAAGAAGGAAAGAAAAGAGATTAGAATACAGGTAGTCCCCAGTTCCATTCCCAAGGTCTGTCCTTGAGTTGAATTTGTATGTAAAGCAGAACAGTATTATTGTATAATACTATATAAATAGTATTGTGTCATTAACTCGCACCACTGTGTATTTAACTCAAAGTTTGCTATAATAGGCTCTATTAATTATAATGGGTCATCCTTAAACTGGGCATTCTTAACCCGGGGACTACCTGTACACTGAAAGGGTCTCTCTTCTTACTGGCACCTATATCTATTTCCTCCAGTAGTTCAGTTCTAGAAGTGTCTGGCTCATATTCTATTAAATACACAATTCACATACTGTCGTATTTAACTGCTGCACGGACAGTTCTATAAGCAGAATTCTTCCCACAGAACAGTTGATCTGGGCACTGATTCCCTTTCTTTAGCCAGCTTCTGGTATCGCTGAATTTCTTTCTCAAACTGCCCAGGAATCATCTGAATTAAACATGATGCACAAGATTAACCAGGAGGGAAGATAAGAGAAAAGCATATTCCTCCATTGCCATTCTCAAAAATGTTCACTGTGTCTAAAGTCCTTCCATTAACAATAGGCTCCTTTTAGATTCAATCCAGGGTATACATAGCTCAGTGCAGGTAAGATGGCCCACTGAAATCCTAGCAAAGATTAAAGTAGTACCCTATTAGTAGAATTCTGATACACATTGGGAATAATTGCCTTGAATTGTTAATAAACCTATAGAATTACAGGCAGTCCTCAACCTACGACCATTCAGTCAGTGACTGTTCCAAATTATGATGGCGCTGAATTGGTGGGTACGACTGGTCCTTGGAGTTCCAGCCATCCCAGCACCCCCTGTGGTCACATGATCGTGACCTGGATGCTTGGCAACCCATTCACACTTACAACCAGTTGCCAAGCGCCCCGCGATTACATGGTCGCCATTTGCAATCTTCCCTGTTGGCTTCCCCAGAAAGTCAATGGGGAAGCTGGCAGTGAAGGTCGCAAGTCACTGGAGCAAGTCTCCCCCAGTCCCTCTGTACTCATGCTGCTCTGGCCACTCACGCACCTCCATGCACCCTCCCTGAACCACACACACCTCTGCGCACCCTCCCCGACCTGCGTGGCACCTCTTGTGAACCCTCCCTGACCTGTGCTGCAACCCCACATACCTTCCCTGATCCAAATGGTGCCTCTCACACATCCTCATGCACCTTTCCCAACCTGTTCCGCACCCCTGAGCACCCTACCCAACATGCGCGGTGCCTGTAACAGCTGAACACCCTCCCTGACCCATCCAGCACCTCTCACACACCCTTTTGCTCTTTCCCCAACCCACATCCCTGTGCACTTTCCCTGACCTGCACAGCACCTCTTGCGCACACCTTTGTGCACCTTGCCCAACCCATGTGGTGCCTTTTACACACCCTTATGCACCCTACCTGACCCATGCAGCACCTCTTGTGCACTCTCTGCACTGCACCCCTGACCTGTGCGGTGTCTCTTACACACCCTCACACATCACGCTGCATTCCCAGGCATCCTCCTTGACCCGCGCCATGCCTCTCATGCACCCCTTTGCACCTTCCCCAACCCACGTGGTGCCTCTTGTGCACCCCCTCATACCCTCTCCCTGACCCTCCCTGGCTGGTGCGGCACCTCCCGCACCCCCACACACCTTGCACACCCTCCCCTGTACACCCCCTTGCTCCCTCCCCCAACCAGCAGCAGCCACTTACCTGCCTGTGGGCCTGGGACCTAACTAACTTTGGTTGTGGGAAGCCGGCAGGAAGTTGCCTCACCTAATGACCTTGGGACTCCATTAACAATGGCAACTGGGACTGCAGGGATTGCCATCGCTAAGAGATGTGGTCGCACTTTATGACTGCATTGCTTAGTGATGGAAATTCTGGTCCCAATTGCCATTGTAAGTCGAGGACTACCTGTATTTCAAATCCCAAGAATTATAAAACAGATATATCCAACATATGTAGGGGGTGCTGAGTTCACAAAACTTAAGCAATATGAAGGTATCATGGAAATCAGTGCAGAATTACATTTTTCAGAGGTATGCGTGCAAAAACTTATTACAGTCCTATGTTAGGCCATTGCCTTACAATTTTGGGGGGCAAAACGTTTTATAGTTTGAAAGAATGAAAGTAAACAGTCATGAAAACTGAAAGACCTTTTACTGAGACATCAAAATGGACTAATTGCATCATGGAGTCTTAGGGTTCTCTGAGCTAGGTTGTTTTCTTACAAACGTTTTGTTACCCTGCTAGGTAACATCTTCAGTGCTAGAAGGGAGTGGGGTTTGCTCTCTGTTTATATACCATGGCATGCCCTGTCAGTGTTGGTGGGGGTGGGGTTTTTGTTTTGCTCCTCTGGTAGTTCTTTGATTAGCATATGTTTGCTGCTTGATTGTATGTCTGGTGGTAATCTTGTTGTTAATCTCTGATTATCTGGGTGATGATTGCTGGTGAGATGTTCTGGTCTTTTGTTTTCCTTTTTATTGTTTCTTTTGAATAGTGTGTAGATGTTGTTTATCTCTATGTGCCTGTTGATGGCTGCCTTGTCTGAATACCAAGCTTCCAAGAATTCCCTCTCATTTTTGGATTTAGCTTGGTCTAAGATGCTGACAGTTTCCCAGTTGAAACTATGGTTAAATCTGTCCATGTGTTGTGAGATTAAGGAGTTTTCATTCATTTTCCCCAAATCTTGTAAAGCAGCTGAAATATTTACATTTAATTTTAAAGCTGCTAATTTAAAGCTGCTAAATACAGCCTATGTTTCATAAATATTTTTATTAATGTTCATATTGTATTTTACACTTTGAATGAAAACCCCATTTTCAGAATTTTATATCAGAATATTACTATTTATTTACTATTCATCTCTTGAAATTCTATTCTGCCTTTTCTCTGAAGTACATGAGAGACCTTTCCTGAGTTTTATGCCCATAACAATAACCCTATGAGTTAGACTAGATTGAGAGAGAAACATTATGATTTGTAAATCATGCCCTAGGTCTTCCCATTATGTTCAGTTCAGGCTGTTATCACTTTTTCAACTAACCAGCACATGAGTTAGCATGACAGGTGCATCCAGTCAATATGGTTATCCAAACTGAGACTGCTTTTAGAGCTGTAGAATAGGTTTTGCTATATTCCTCCCCACCCCTTCTCACATCTGACTAGACTGAAAATATCCTTCATTTTTTTCTCTTTTGAAGATAGAAGTGACTGGTCATTTTTGAAAACAGAATTTTATTTCTAAGGTTTACCTACATAAGCCGCAAACACCTGTGAATAAGCACCCAGACTTTTTTACCTGAAAACCTACAGTAAAGCGGAACAGATGAGTTTGTTATTTATAAAAAGGGACTTGAAATGGCCAACATTATCTCCCACTTCTCCCTCCAGCTGCAGTTTCATTTTTGCAGCACACATGCTTATTTCTGCTGTAAAACTAAGCAACAAAGCACATGTGACCTTTTTAAGCATCTGTATTTTCCCTATGTTGATTTTTGAATGCCAAGGAAAAACTGCAGGCAGATCACCAGCTTTCATGACCTGGAATGTATTGAATATCAGGGTCCGAAGCATCTCTGCTCACAAACAATACCTCTTCATCACTTTCATTCTTCCTATTACATATGATAGCTCATAATTTAAAATGCAAGGCAATACATAGTTTTTTTGTGGTACAGACTATTTGTTTGATATGGATACTGTTTTTACCATAGCTGAGTTTGAGAGAAAGGTTATCCAAATTTTGCTGTGAAATTGATTGTACATTGTGCAAAATGTCTATGGCGTAGATTATTCAGCAAAACTGAGTCCCACTACTGTGCTTCTTCACTTTCAGCATTTAGTTGAAACTAGCAACCCTAACCTGTTGGGTCATTGTTTCAGAGGTATTTCCTTACCTAAACAAAGAAAGGGCAAGGGCAAAATAGCAGTGGGAGTGTGAGCGACTTATGACTTGCTGCCGGCTTCCCCATTGACTTTGCTTGTGGGAAGCTGGCAGGGAGCATCAGAAAATAAACTTACTTCCTGCCTGCCTGCCTGGCTTCCGCCCCTCCCTCCCTCCCTCTCACCCACCTATAATATAGGCTTGCACCATTTGCCCTCCCTTCAAAACCCTCAGGAGTGCCCCAGGGAAGCCTCCTCCTCCTCCTCAGCTGACCTGCGGAACTGCCTGCCACTTTGCTGGGGGGAGGTGGAACAAAGGGAGCCCCAGACCGTGAGGAAAACTGCACCCCCACTCTCCATTTTGGTGTGTCCCAAAGGGCCCCCTCCATTGAGGGAAGAAGAGGGGAAGATACATACATACATACATACATGTATACATATATACATACATTCTGTGATGGAATGTATCTACGAAGAGGAGGGTGATGTGAGAGATCAAGGCTATCAGGAAGGAGGGGGTGTATTCCAGGAGGGGAAAGAAGACAAAAGACAACACAATCCGCAGGGGGAGTGTGAGAAACGAAAGAGGTTCAGGATAGCCACTCCCCAGAATCTCCCAGGGTATATCCACTGGTTGCAGTAGTATAGATTTAATCTGGCAAGATTCTGTCTATAAGGTGTAAGCAAATAAAGGAACTTTACTCAACTGGACTGTTTCACCATTGTTCCTAGGCTGGGCCTGACATCACCCGTCAACCGATAGCACCCTCCAGCCAGCCCTACCTTTCCAGCAGGCATCCAAGTTGCTCCCTCCTCCTTCCCTCAACACCCACTGCTGTTAAGAGATTTTAAGTTTCTGCCTCATTTCCAAAACAACCAATTGCTGCTCACCTGTTGGGCCTTGCCACCAGCCGATTGGGCACAGGGGGCAGAGGGAGGAGGGAAAGAGGTCGGGGATACACCCATGGTGATCATGTGACCTGGTCTGACCGCTGCGGTGTAGTGGTGCAGCAGTGCTGAAGCAGCCACAAACTTCCCAAATTTCAACCCCATGAGAATAATGGGTCTCGGATTTTGGATGCATTCTGTAAGTTAGCCCATTTGAGATACCTTATTCAAAAATTGTTGCCCTATGATGCACTGTTTAGCCAAGTTGAAAGTTATATACATGAAAGTTTTAGTAGTATATAGATTGCAGATATTTACAGTTGAGAACTTAAGAAAAAACACAGGACAGACAGGGCAAAAACTGTACACAAAATGTTCATTAAGTTTTTGTTGTTAAGTTCTTACCTGTGGGTCAGAAAGGCGAGATAGGTCAGGATACAAGTAGAATTTTATTCCTTCAGAGGCCCCAGGTAATGTTACTCCTCGAATCAGTAGAATCAATAACATGATGTATGGAAATGTAGCTGTTACATATACAACCTATAAAAAAAAAAGGGTGAGAAACCAAGGAACACATTATTTCACCAATGATTGCCTATTTTATGCTACATAATATCCTTATGTTCATAAAACATTTAACAAGTAAATGTCTATAGCAGAATAAGACGGCTTGCTATTTTCATATTTTTGGATTAATTTCCCCACATTCCTTGCCATTGTCCACTCTGGTTCTGCTCATGGGAGCTGAAGTACAAAATATCTGAAGGGAATGGTGTCCTTGGGGGGCAAGAGACATCAGACTGATGGAAGCAGAATCACAGTGTTTGATGCAATCCTACCATCTTCTACATGCAACTTGGCATTTTTTACAAAAGGGATGGGGGCTTATGTCACAACAGCGTGACGCTGGTTTGGTCATTTTGATGAAAGCCTCTGATCCTTCGGAAGCCTCTGCAGGCAATTCTTTTAAACAGTCATGGCTCAAAAAGATCCAGGACCATCCCTGGGGTCCACATTAAAGACACCGTAGAAATTATCCAGTCTTTTCTGATTGCTTTTAACCAGCAGGATATGCAATAGAGGTCTCACTTTCACCAAATCAGTAACAAAAGAACACACAATTTTCACAAGCAGATCCAAGAGTTCTACATCACCTTTAAATCAAAACTGGAATTAACACAAGTAAATTTAAGTAGAAAAGTATACAGGTAGTCCTTGCTTAGCAACCACAATTGGGACCGGTAACTCCATCACTAAGTGATGTTGTCACTAAGTGAAACATCACATGGACATGATGGACTTATGTCACTTCTGCTGCGGTTGTTAAGCGAACCACCCACAGTTGCTAATCGAGACATCACATGACCATGACTTGTGATTTTACTGCCGGCTTCTCCATTGACCCTGCTTGTCAGAAGCCAGTTGTGAAATGTGCAAATGGCAATAATGTGACCATGGGATGCTGTGACAGTCATAAATGCCTGCTGGTTTCAAAGTGTCCAAATGTTGATTGTGTAACCACAGGGACTCTGTGATGGTTGTAAATGTGAGGACTGGTCATAAAGTTACTTTTTCAACACTGTCATAACTTGGAATGGTCGCTAAGCAGGGCAGTCATTAAGTGAGGTCCACCTCTATTGAAAAGTTATTTCAGAGCTTGGTATTCTTTCTGAAATAGGCACTTCACATGCAGGAGTGCATATGATGTGTCTCTCTTTAAATAATTACAGATTTGCATCTTTTCCCAGTCTTGCACATCTGCTTCATAAGCTGTTTCCCGAGGCATGTGCATAAACAGCCACTCTACTTCCCCTTTTTCTAGTGAGACAAATGAGTATGTGAACATCTAACACAGTGCAGAGCATTTCTTTCAAAGAAGTTGTAGGGCCCTGGTTTATTTGCATTGTTACCAAATGCAAATCAAACAAATAGAGGTTTCAAATGTGGTTCATTGATAGTTGCTGTTAGTTGTGAGCTGAAGTTACATTTTTATGAATACAAACAAGTTTATAAACACATAACATTTTAAAACATGTTGTGGTAGGGTTAGTATGAGTTAAACAGATGACTGAAAACCTTGGCTTTGAGGCAAAATATTATACAGTTAGGTTAGTCTCATGCAACCAGGACTTTATTTACTCTCTTTTCCAGAAACAGCTCTCTCTCTACCCCTAAAAGCTACATAGTGAGCTCTCCAAGGAAGAAAGCCAATTCACTAGATTTGAGAGTGCAAAGCCCACAACTTGGAAAAGGTACTAGCAATCCCCTCCATATGTATATAGTCTGGTAAGTGTCAAAGTGATGAAACCCAGAGCATCCTGGAGTTCATCAGTAAGATGGTACCCAAAGATGAGCTGCTGAGAGAATGCCTGAGACAGCAGCAGACATGGGAGGAAGTTCAAGCACAGGAAGTGCCATGGCAAGACTAGATCCTGCATGGGATGTACCATCGACAGATAGCTGAGGTGGCTGCCACTGGGAAATCCTACCAGTGGCTGGAAAGGGCTGGACTAAAAGACAGCACTGAGGCACTGATCATAGTAGCACAAGAACAGGCACTAAGCACCAGATCCATAGAAGCAAGGGTCAATCACACTAGACAGGACCCAAGGTGCAGACTGTGCACAGAGGCCTCAGAGACAGTACAACACATAGTGGCAGGGTGAACGGCACAACCAAGTAGCTGGCGTTGTGTACAGGAACATCTGTACAGCTAGACCCTCCTAAGTCCAGATGGGAATTCCATAGAAGGTGGTGGAGAATAATGGGCTAAGATCCTATGGGACTAGATCCAGATGGATAGGCAGGTATTGGCCAATCAACCAGACATCGTAGCAGTAGACAAGGACCAGAAGACAGCAATGGTGATAGATATAGCGGTGCCAAGTGACAGCAACTTCAGGAAAAAGACTATGAGAAGTACCAGGGCCTGAAGAAGGAACTAGAGATGGTGTGAAAAGTAAAGGCCAAAGTGGTCCCAGCGGTGGTAGGAGCATTTGGGGCTGTGACTCCTAAGTTGGGAGAGTGGCTCCAACAGATCCCAGGAACAACATCAGAGCTCTCTGAACAGAAAGGTGCAGTGCTAGGAACAGCTAAGATACTGCTCAGAACCCTCAAACTCCCAGGCCTCTGGTAAAGGACCTAAGATTGAGAAGACACATACCACCCATAGAGGTGAAAGGGGATTTATATATACACACATACATACACACACACACATGCACACACCACACCATTCTAACTTCTCATGACTCAGGATGATTTTTAAAAAGTAAGCATCAATACAAGTACAAGTTACACAAGCAACCCAGGTCCACCATCTTTGCAAAATGTTAGCAACAGAGCAAGGTTTTTCATAACATCACTAAGTGATCATGGCATGAGGACTCACAGCAGCTCCTTTTGGGATAAATTAAGGGGTAGACTGATTCTGGTTGGAAGAGATGATCCTGCAAGTACATGGGTAGTAAGTCATACAAGGTTTAAAGGTTAAAACCATTACCTTGAATTGGGCTTGGAAGCTTCTTGGTAGCAATTGTAATAACCTCAGCATGTCAGACTGTTACCTTCTCTTATCAACAATCAGGTCACTGTTTTTTAACCAGTTGTAGCTTCTGAATCATCTTTAATGGCAGTCCAACATAAAGCACATTGCAGTAGTCCAACTGGAAGATGATGCTGATGGTATGAATCACTGTTGCAAGGGCATCCTGATGTAAAAAAGGCTGCAACTGGCATACCAACTAAAGCAGGGCAAAGGCCATCCTGTCCATGGCCTTCATCTGCTGCTCCAACATTGTCTTCTCTCACCTGCCCTAAGCTGGTACCATTTGCTTAAGTGGCAGGTGAACCAAGACAAAACAGTACCTTCCACACACAGATGGGTCTTACTCACAGATGGGTCAGTAGACTATCATAGCTAGACTTTCGTAGACTGAATATCACCAATAGGACCAGGAAGGGTACACTCCTCCCCATCCAGATCCCAACATAGGTAATCAACAGGATGACTAATGCTGTATCTGTTCCATGCCCAGGGTGAATCTAGCTCTGAATCTCTACTCCTCAAATATGATTGGGTAGAGAGGGGGCTCACCACCCTTTAAGGGGTAACATTTTAGGGACTTCCACTCACTTTGTTTATAACACTTTAAATCTGAGCCCTGTACATTAAAATATATACTACAGTGTGTACTATGCTATACTATACTATGACATTCACTTGCTGCTGTTGTGCTATTCCTACTCCTGAATACAACCTTTGTCTTTTGAGTCTTCTTCTGATGCAGATCATGATACTAAGATGTATTGCTATTATGGCATTTGATACAGTTCTTTTTAGGGTTGTGTAAGGGACCTCCTGTCTCCCTTAACCAATTGCCAATTTGATCCTGCAGGGTTGGTGTCCTCCAGGTTCCTTAAACAAGGTAATCTCTCATGACCCCAAAACTTTTTGGTTGCAGCACCTGCCCTCTGGAATGATGTTCCCCCTGAGATCTGGATGGTCCCCACTCTGCTGTTATTTAGAAGAGCTGTGAAGACCTCAGCGAGGGAGAGTGAGGCACCTCACCTCACCACACTTGCTATCTTTTATCTTTACATTTTATGTGTTATTGATATTGATATTATTATTATTATTATTATTATTATTATTATTTCATTTGCCAGCTTTTCCAGCAGAAGTCACTTCAATATACTGTATATACATCCAAGTTTTTTGGTAGTTCCCTGATGCAGTCTCATCAGGCTTTCAAGCATCTTGCTTCATGGCTTCCTGAAGCAGATCCAGGAAGTAAAGCTCACAAATAAAGCACCTCACAGAATTATTTGCACAGCCCTCATTGTTATTTTTCCTACATGCATCTCAATAAGCAGCAGACACTGCTTATGCTTTTATTTTTAAAACTTTTCCACAACATGTCAAACTTCTCTGAATAAAATTAGAACAAAACAGTTTCTAATTACACTACATCCTGCTTTAATTGCCTCTAATTGCTTGGTGTATAAATTTGCATGTCAATGCTCAAAATAGTTCTTCCATTGCTATGTCACAGCAATGTCCATGTCTACATTAAGGAAATAAAGTAAATATGAAGACTCTGTGTCTGCTGGACCAGTTTAATTAAAAACTAATCTTCTGTGATCACAAATCACAGTGCACAGCATGCAAAGGAGCAGGTTTAACCTTGGAGACCCAATTCAGAAGACAAGAATCAGAATAACTATATAGTATACTTCCAACTAGCTGAGAGACAATAGGAAGCACTTAGCGAGGTGAATTTAGCTGCAAAAGTTAAAAATAGATTTCTTGTGCTCTGCTTACAATACAGCATGTCAGTTCAATGTTCACAGACTGTATCACTGAAGCTTGAAAGCAAAATGAGTCCAGAAAACAGAACCAGCTACATAATTTCACTCCATTGCTTGCTTGCTTATTTATTTATTTATTTAATCCTAGCATTATCATTGCTCTGCTTATATCATGCCCATAAATCCTCTGATATTCAAACAACATTCCTTTAATACTAGTCACTCACAATGTGATTTTGCTTATATCATATTTATGGGATTACAGATATAAAATACCGTTCCTGAGAAATTATGACAGAAACTCTCCATTTTGGGAGAGTTACGCTTATCTTGTATACTCTACTATGGATTATTATTTCAGATACTGGCAAATAAATTGCATGATTCCAAATGGATAGAGCTACAGGAACCTATTGATGCATTTCCCATTGCTTTATCTTTCTTCTGTCTCAAGTCTTTGCCATCTTCCTCTTCCACTAATGTTCCTGACTTAGCAATCAACTTTCTGTATGGCTCCTTTACTGCAGCTAAGCCCTGTCTGGAACTTCTGCCAGGTCTACCCTTGGAACAGGACAAAGGCAAGAAGCAACAGGAGATACGTAATTTACTGCCTGGGCAGGGAGGCATGACAAAAGGTACAGACAAATAGATCTTATAAGAATTCAAAGGTAGGATGTCTACATTTCAGCGGCCACAAGCTCTTGGATGACAGGAACTATATTTAGCCTTTTTCTCTAACCTATATGATTTTCTAGATGGCACAAAAAGGAGAGACTGCTAATTCACAAGACAGACACAACACCTCCACACATTGAATTACTTTGTTAGACAATAGCACAGTTTGGGGGAATATGGTTGGACAGTACTTTTCAAGAACTGCTGTCTGTACATCACATCTTCTTTTAATCAGAACAGAACACTAATCTGAAACATAGCAATTTCCTTCAAGTACCGGTTCTTTCATATCACAGGGTATAATGTACAAACCATGACACAATGAAGGATTATTTTTTCCAATCAGCTTGTTGCAGAGCCTGCCGCTGAGATGGAATGACTGGCCGAAGGTCACCCAGTTGGCTTTTGTGTCTAAGGGAGGTTTAGAACCTGCTAACCCTTACACCACACTGGCTCTTGACGGGTAAACCCCTTAAACTGTTTTAATTATCTGTGTGTCACATTGGCAATATTAAAAAGAAGGAGTGCAATTAGGGGAAAAAACTCCCCAAGCACCTATATCCACACTCAAGAGGGATATCAAGCTACTTCTCTGTATTTCTTCAGTTCCTGAGTAGAGCAACCAAGACCAAATGTTTTAATTGTCTTTTTTTTTTCCCCAAGAAAAGCCACCTAGGTCAAAAGGAATTCTTTATATGGTGACTTTTTTCTGTCAATACTGTATTGTATTCCAAACCTACTACATTTCTCAATGTAATTAGAGCAGATTTCTCAATTGGTGATGTCAAGGTCATGAGAAAGGTCAATCTTTTTTGAAACTTAGGAGATCACAGTACCACAGAGTTTCAGAATCCCTGTCATACTGACATTGTTCTGATTTACCACATGTTTTTTTACCTTTGTTAAAACCAGATGGATTTTTAAAATCATGTTGATTTTAAAATCATGATTAACTACTTTGATATTTCTCATTCTACATGATTAATTATTTTCAGAACTAGCTGATACTTAATTTAGATGAAGTCCCTAAGCTGGAGCTGTGAGTTCTCCCCTCCTTATCTCTTTTGCCAACCCAGGTCTTGATTCATGGGGTATTCCAAATCCACCTATGCTGAAAATGGATCCAATTAAGCACACTAGTGCACTAGTTTATTTTATTTTATTACACTAATACACTAGTACCACAGTTTATTTTATTTTATTTTATTTTATTTTATTTATTTAAATAAATAAATAAATAAATAAATAAATCCATCCATCCATCCATCTTGCCGAAGTGACTCTGGGTAGCAAAAAGGTTTAAAAACAATATAAATAACTGTGAAAACCAAACAACACATAAACAAAGAGGAAAAAAAGGATGATACATTGAGAATAACAACAAATCACATGGACTACTCTAACCACCTGACCTCCATGGCTGAGTGAACAGCCAGGTGTTAAGCACTTTCTGGGAGGTCAGCAGTTGTTGTTCAGTCGTTAAGTCATGTCCGACTCTTCGTGACCCCATGAACCATATTGCGCCAGGCCTTCCTGTCCTTCACTGCCTCCCTGAGTTTGCTCAGTTTCATGCTCATTGCTTCAGCGATGCTATCTAACCATCTCATCCTCTGCCATCCTCTTCTCCTTTTGCCTTCAATCTTTCCCAGCATCAGGGTCTTTTCCAAAGAGTCCTCTCTTCGCATTAGGTGACCAAAGTATCTGAGCTTGAGCTTCATTATCAGTCCTTCCAATAAGCAATCAGGGTTGATTTCCTTTCAGATTGACTGGTTTGACCTCCTAGCAGTCCAGGGGACTCTTAAGAGTCTTCTCCAGCACCACGGTTCAAAGGCATCAATTCTTCGGCGCTCAGCCTTCTTTATGGTCCAGCTCTCACAGCCATACATTACTACCGGAAAAACCATAGCTTTGACTATGCGGATCTTTGTCGGCAAGGTGACGTCTCTGCTTTTTAATATGCTATCTAGGCTTGCCATAGCTTTCCTCCCAAGGAGCAAGCGCCTTTTAATTTCATGGCTGCAGTCTCCGTCTGCGGTGATCTTGGAGCCCAAATAAATGAAGTCTGTTACTGCTTCCATTTCTACCCCTTCTATTTGCCAGGAATTGATGGGTCCAGATGCCATGATCTTAGTTTTTTTAATGTTGAGTTTCAAGCCAGCTTTCGCACTCTCCTCTTTCACCCTCATCAAAAGGCTCTTTAGTTCTTCTTCGCTTTCTGCCATTAGGGTGGTATCATCTGCATATCTGAGGTTTTTGATGTTTCTCCCTGCAATCTTAATTCCGGCTTGTGATTCTTCCAGCCTGGCATTTCTCATGATGTACTCTGTATATAGGTTAAATAAACAGGGTGACAGTATACAGCCTTGTCATACTCCTTTCCCTATTTTGAACCAATCGGTTGTTCCGTGACCGGTTCTAATTGTTGCTTCTTGGCCCGCATACAGATTTCTCAGGAGACAGGTAAGATGGTCTGGTACCCCCATCTCTTTAAGAATTTGCCAGAGTTTGTTGTGATCCACACAATCAAAGGCTTTTGCATAGTCAACGAAGCAGAAGTAGATGTTTTTCTGGAACTCTCGTGCTTTCTCCATGATCCAGTGAATGTTGGCAATTTGATCTCTAGTTTCTCTGCCTCTTCAAAACCCAGCTTGTACACTTGGTAGTTCTCAGTTCACATACTGCTGAAGCCTAGCTTGCAGGATTCTGAGCATAACCTTGCTAGCATGTGAAATGAGTGCAATTGTGCGATAGTCTGAGCATTCTTTGGCATTGCCCTTCTTTGGAATTGGAACGTAAACTGGTTCACGTCAAACTGATCTCAGGTGGTAATGGGTTCCAAAGGGGAGGCACCAGGACAGAAAATCATGCTTCCTAGATGTCATTCTTTAATTGATGGGACCTAAAACATGTCCCTCCTTCCAGATCTAATGGGTGGGTAGAGAGAATTGGAGAGAGGTGGCCCCGCAAATATTTTGGCCCCATGCCATGGAGGTCTTCACAGGTGACAATAAGCACCTTTAGGAAGCTATTGAGAGCAAGTGCAACTCATGATGAAAAGGTATAACATGGCTAAATTGAAATATGCCTATAATTGTCTGGACCACTTCATTCTGAATCAATTGCAGCTTCTGGATGTTGTTAAAAGACAGCCCCATGTACAGCACATTGCAGCAATATGGGAGGTGACCAATGCATGAGTGACTGGGTGCAGAGCCTCCTGGTCCAGGGAAGGACATAACTGACACACAACATGAAGCTATGCAAAAGGCCTCCTGGCCACCTGCTCCTTGAACAGGAGCTGTAAGTCCAGGAGGACCCCCAAATTGCACACCAGTTCTGACTGGGGTGGTGCAATCCCATTCTGGACAGACATTTTTTTTTTTAATCTGCACTCAGTCGTGACCGATTCTGTGGCGACTGCCTGGATGAGTCCCTGCAGTTTTCATGGCAAGGTGTTTCGGAAGTGGTTTGCCATTGCCTCCTTCCTAGAGCAGAGCCCAGCTGGCAAGCGCAGGAGTGGTATAAAATATATATTAAATAAATATGACTTCCAGCAGAATAAAGCCAGATATTGAGAAACTATATGCCACACATTTATAGCACATTTTCCCATTAATAACCATCCCCAAAAGATACAATCTATAGGCATATCCAGGAACACAGAGAATAAGCAGATGTAAATTCTGAGAATTTCAATAATACATTATGAGATTTTCCATATTATTAAAATTCTCAGTGAACATTCATAGTAGATTAAATTCATTGTTTTCTTTTCTCATACCAGTTACTGGATCAGATACATTTATTAACAGATCACTACTTTTCAGGCAGGAAATACATGAACTTCTCAAGCAGGATCTTCCTAATTATGACATGCTTCTGCTCACAGAGGCAAAAAGAGATTGAAACAAAATAATTCTAGTTCATCCCAGGAATAATCCTTCTGGGCCAGCTACTAAAGAGATGGTTGCTAAAGATCTTTGAAATGGTAAAGATGGATAAGTAAATGGACTTTGTTGTTTGTAGAAGTAGACAAAAATATAATATTTTCGGAAATGGTTTCTATTTATTTTACATTAGATTCAGTGCCATGGTTTAGAAATAGGATACACCATCTTTCTGGAAACTATTGTTTAATAAAAAATATAATTAAACATTGGACTTTTTAATTAAGAAATTTACCTTGCTGGAAGATCTTATTTATATCAGTCTTCCCCAGCATAGTGCCCTTTAATTGTGTTGCGAATACAATTCCCAGATTCCCAGACAGCCAACAGGACTTCTAGCAATTGCTAGAATTGTTGTTGCAACATATCTAAAGGTTGCCATGGTGAGAAAGGAGTATCAATATCAAAGGAATGTGTAAAACTACCTAAATAGCTAATTCAGTTAAATTTCTTTCATGCATTATTACTCCTCTAAACACTGATGTAATTTTTTTGGTTTGCTTATCAAAAATGATGTTTCTCAAGACTGCATATTAAAATAAGTATACAAACTTGATAAATCTCTTCAATTCTTGATGATTCATAGGTGATAGGTCAAATTAACAAGAAAGATATATAATATCTAAATATACTGTGTGTATACACACACACACACACACACACAAAACTACACATACACATTTTATTACTAAGGTTTACAAAGTCTGGATTAATTTAGCAGCCATTTTTATGTTGTGAATCAATGCCTCCTCTTCTCCAAGCATTTTGGCACATCATATTGGTTTCTGTACATCTCAAAACAGCAATGAAGATGTGGAAAAAACAGATCACAGTTTACTGTTTGGCACCCACTCTTTGATTTCTTGATATCTGATATTCATTCAGACATTTTAGGATTGAGATTATCATGACAAAATAAACTAATCATTGTGAATGTTCTAAGTCATGGCAGTCTAGCAAGCAAATAATAGTATTTCTATCATTTCACATATGTTTTGAGTCAAGTTTCAAATACAAAATATATTGGCATTAATAATGTTTATTTGATATCAACATATTCTCCATTTGTTATCTGATTACTATTCCAAGCTACTTCTAATAATCTTCAAAATTTAATACAGAAACAATGTTGTAAACATTTAAAATAATGTTTAAAGTAAATATTTATGTTACACAGGGTTTCACGTCTCCTATGTGGTACATAAAGCTATCTCACCCATGAGTATTTAGCTGACTTGTTTACCCTAAGGGTATAAAAGCAGGAAAGGTATTACATTCATACACACACACACACACTTACACACTTACTTTATATACACACATACATATACTTACATACACACACACACTTCTAAGATGGTGGCAGGGAGCGGACGCCTAGTGCGGAGCTCCCAGCCATAACCTCCTTTTTGGCTTCTACCATAACCATAACCAACTATGTGGGTGAAGAGAGTTGGCGGCGTGGGATTTTCGTACGAATGGGAGGTGAATGAAGAGAACCCCCGGTGTTACCGCTGTCCGAGGCGGGCCGTGGCCGTGGGGAGAGGAGTTGCGACGGCGGCGGCGGTGGCTGGAGCAAGGATGGAGAGGAGAGGATGTGGGCAGGCACGGCAGCAGGCGACGCTTGGTCCCAGAGGGCCCATGGAGGTGGCGACGGGAGAGTGTTGGTAGCTGCCGCGGCGTCCCCAGTGGAGCCAAGAACGGCACCCAGGCTTGAGGGGAGCGACGCCAGAGCTGAAGGCGGGCCCTGCGGGGCCGGGAGTGCCGGCGGAGCGGGGGCCCAGGCCCGGTGCAGCTGGCCTCGGCGGTGGGAGCCCCTGCAGTGAGAGCGCTGGTGCTGATGGCGGGACGCCAGCGGCGAGGCTGAAGGAGATTGGAGGCCAGACCCCGGCAGCCACAGTGACTTTGAGACCTTAGGGGTTGGGAGCAAGGGGCGCCCCCTCCCCTAGAGAAGACGCAGGGAGACTCGAGCGGGTGGGCGTATGTGAGTGGAGGCTGTGATTGGAGAAGGTGAATGTGCTGCTCTCTGCCTGGGTGGGAGACGGGCAGAGGGTAGGAGTGAAAGGGGCCCTTCTCTCCCTGGCCAATGAGAGAAGCCTGTGGAGAGAGGGTGAGTGTTTGTTAGAAGATTGGGAGTGGTGACCCCCTGTTGGCGCTGAGAGCGGTCAGCTGAAGTGCCACAGGGGCATGCGGCCCCACCTCTTTTTTGTCTCCTCTCCCTTGTGTGGTGGGGGGTATGGCGGGCCCCTTAAGTGGAAGGCCTGGAGGGGGGGAGGTGGACCTCCGGCGGTTTGGGGCGGGCATTCAGGTGGTGACGGGCAAGGGGCGGTATGGTGGGAGCCAGAGGGCAGGCCATTTCAGGGGAAGATGCCCCCGATGCATTATACCGGTGGCGTGTTCCGGCCCTCAGAGCTCAAGCCCAGACCCTGGTCAGCAGGCCTACAGAGGCCTGGGCTTTTGTCTGTTGCTGCTGAATGCCAAGTCAGTCAATAATAAGGCCCCCCTTATTTACAACCTTATTGGGGAGGAGCAGGCTGACCTGGCGTGTATCACCGAGACCTGGCTGGCACCAGAGGGGGGAGTAGCCCTCTCGGGATTGTGTCCAGCCGGTTTTAGGGTGTGGCACCAGCCGAGACCCCAGGGCAGGGGAGGGGGAGTGGCAGTAGTCATCAGGGAATCCCTATTGGCCTTCAGGGGTCCTGCTCCACAAGTTGCTGGATGTGAGACCCTGTTCCTGAGGTTGGGCACACGGGATCAGTTGGGAGTGCTGCTGGTGTACCAGCCTCCCTGCTGCATAGCAGCCTCCCTGCCTGAGCTGCTGGAGGCCATCTCAGGGTTGGCAGTGGAGTTCCCCAGACTTATGGTCTTGGGGGACTTTAATCTGCCATCCCTGGGGTTGGCCTCGGAGGCGGCTCGGAAGTTCATGGCTACCATGGCAGCCATGGGCCTATCCCAGGTCATCGATGGCCTGACCCGGGACAGTGGTCACACTCCAGACATGGTTTTCTTGTCGGAGCAGTGGCAGCGTGATCTGGTGGGGGATTTTACATTATCCCCCCTGTCATGGTCAGATCACTCCCTGGTGGCGGCAAGATTCTCCTATGCTGCCCCCCTCCGCAGGGAGGTGGGACCTATTCGAACGGTCCGCCCCTGGCGACTGATGGACCCGCATGGGTTCCAAAGGGAGCTGGGGGTTGTTCCTGAGGCCTTGCTGCACGGCCCAGTGGAGACTCTGGCCGCAGCCTGGAATAAGGAGGCGGCTGGGGCCTTGGACAGGATCGCGCCTGTGCATCCTCTCTTGGCCCATCACTCCCGGCGCTCCCCGTGGTTCACGGAGGAGTTGAGGGAGCTGAAAAGGGCTAAGAGACGGCTAGAGCACCGCTGGCGGAAAACTGGGGATGAATCAGACCGAACACAGGTTAGAGCGGCTATTAAGGCCTACCTAGTGGCGGTAAGGGCGGCGAAAAGTCAATATTTCTCTGCTCTTATTGCATCCTCAGAGTGTCGCCCTGCAGCCCTGTTTAGGGTCACCCGGGCCCTTCTGGGAAAAGGGGGGGTGGAGGACTACTTGCAGGGTCGTGCAGAGAAATTTGCTGAACACCTGATGGATAAAATTGCTCAGATCCGCTCTCAGTTGGAAGCCAAGCGTGGAGTAGGTCCAGAAGAGTTGCCCAGGGAGCGTTCTTGCTCAGTTATCTGGGAATGGTTTGATCCTGTTGTCCCTGAGGAAGTGGACAGGGTCCTCGGGGCTGTCAGTGTGACCACCTGTGATTTAGATCTGTGTCCCTCCGGGTTAGTTGGATCTACCAAGGAGCTGACCTTAGGTTGGGTCCTGGCGGTGGTTAATTCATCCTTGCAGGAGGGGGTGTTCCTGAAGCCTTTCAAAGAGGCTTTGGTCCACCCTCTCCTCAAGAAACCGTCACTAGACCCCACCCTCCTGGACAACTTTCGTCCAGTCTCCCACCTCCCCTTTTTAGGGAAGGTGGTAGAAAAGGTGGTCGTGCGGCAGCTTCAGAGGATCCTGGAGGAAACGGATTATCTGGACCCCTATCAGTCAGGATTCAGGCCTGGTTATGGGACAGAAACAGCATTGGTCGCACTTTTAGATGATCTCTGGCGAGAGCGGGATGGGGGGAGTGCATCCATCCTTGCTCTTCTTGACCTCTCGGCGGCTTTCGATACCATCGACCATGGTATCCTTTTGGGTCGGCTGCAGGAGTTGGGGTTGGGTGGCACAATGTTGTGCTGGTTCAGCTCCTTTCTCCAAGGCCGAACCCAATCGGTGTTGATAGGGAGCGAGAGGTCCACTACTGTGTGGGGTGCCACAGGGGTCAGTGCTTTCACCGCTCCTATTTAATATCTACATGAAGCCGCTGGGTGAGATCATCCGGCGCCATGGAGTGAGGTATCATCAGTATGCTGATGATACCCAACTATACATCTCCATCCCAGGTGCCTTAAGTGATACTGTGACTGCCCTTTCGTGGTGCCTGGAGGCTGTGGGGGCCTGGATGGGGGACAACAGGCTTCAGCTGAACCCTGGTAAGACGGAGTGGCTGTGGATATGGGGAGCCTCAAGATCTAGGACTTTGTCATCTTTGGTTCCTGACGGGGTTGCACTACCCCAGACAGACCTGGTGCGTAATTTGGGGGTTCTCCTGGACTCACGACTCCTGCTCGAAGAGCAGGTGGCAGTCGTGGCCAGGAGGGCCTTTGCACGACTTCATGTCGTGCGGCAGTTACGCCCCTTCCTGGATCAGGGGGACCTCTGCACAGTCACTCATGCCCTGGTCACCTCTGGGTTGGACTACTGTAATGCGCTCTACATGGGGCTACCCTTGAAGAGTATCCGGAAGTTACAGCTGGTGCAGAATGCGGCGGCACGGACAGTTCTTAATGCCCCTAGGGTGTTGCACGAGCTGTTGCACGAGCTGCATTGGTTACCAGTTTGTTTCCGGGTCCAATTCAAGGTGTTGGTCATCACCTTTAAAGCCCTTCATGGCACGGGACCAGGTTATCTGAGGAACCGCCTCGCCCTGGTCACTTCAGCCCGTCCCACTCGGGCCAGCAGAAGGGGCAGGTTGCAGACCCCACCAGTCAGGGAATTTCGATTGGTGGGGTCTAGGCAGAGAGCCTTTTCTGCTGTAGCGCCCGCCCTATGGAACATCCTGCCTCCTGAGGTCCGGTGTGCCCCCTCCCTCATGGCCTTCAGGAAAGGTATTAAATCCTGGCTTTGCCAGAAGGCCTGGGGGCCAGAGGGGGGCCCGCACCTGTGGAGATGGCTGGTGGGATGATGGGTTGCCCCCTCCAGCATCTTACAGGTTTTTATAGGGCCAAAATTAGAAGAGGTTTTTTAGGGCATTTTAATATGTTTTTTAATTATTTATACTTTTTAGCCATCTTGGAGAGAATTGTGTTTTTTCTTTTTTATTGTGAGCCGCCCAGAGTCACCCGTGGGGGAGATGAGCGGCATACAAGCCAAATAAATAAATAAATAAATAAATAATAAAATATGACATCCATTTCTAAGATTCACAGTAAAACCAGTGCCAGCGAACACAACAAGGATATGAAAGAACCAATTACATTTGGAACTGTATGTGCAGCTGCTATTGTAAATATTCATTAACGCTACCAAAAATGTACAGTATTTCCATGAAAATTGAAATAGTAGATACAGAAGTATTAGACTTTGATTCTTAACTTTATTTGCGGGGGGGGGAGGGTACCTTCGAGTCATTCTTGGTGACTGCCTGAACAAGTCCCTGCAGTTTTCTTTGCAAGGTTTTTCAGAAGTGGTTTGTCCTTGCCTCCTTCCTAGGGTTGAGAGAGAGTGACTGGCCCAAGGTCACCCAGCGGGCTTTGTGCCTAAGGTGGGACTAGAACTCACAGTCTCTTGGTTTCTAGACTGGTGCCTTAACCACTACACCAAACTGGCTCTCTTCTTAACATTGGCTCCCCCTTATGTTTCACACTGTGATTACAACTTCAGTGGTGGTGCATACTTTCCAACTGCACAAACTTACTTTCCCCCCCCCAGAATACTAGATAAAATATTGATCTTACCACATTGTGCTTACTGCATTTAAATTTATAATATAAGCTTTTTAGTTTTTTTTTTTAATGTTTCACTTTGAAAGTTGCATTAAGCTATAGGGAGTGGCAACCAAGCCACTTTGATCTGTGCAAATTCTTCTGATTACCACGAAATTTTACTTTTGGTGAAATTTACTTTTGGTGAAATGGCATCTCTATATTAAGAATAGAAACATTATATCAGATATAGAAAAATAGAGTGGTTTCTAAATGCTGATACTTCCATTTTCAGACTGGGAATGACATTAAGCACAGGGATCCATAGACTCGAGAGGTTTTGTCACAATGAAAAAACATGTGTCATGACACTGTGATGCCAGCTCCACTCCATTACATACGTGTGAGGCTTTGCAATGCATGTACAAAAAGAGTGGTGTTCGCAGTGTACTGTACGTTCCATTATTTGCCCCTTCCCTACTCTCCCATGGATTCCCATGATTCAAGAATATCAAACTATCCATTGTTAAAGTCCTTATTACAATTTCAGTTTAAGGCTTCCATTTAGTTTTTCTTTGTTGCATGCCAAAAATCATTCAGCTTTCTCTAATCTGCATATAATTAGCACTTTGATCGGCAGGCTCAAAGTGCCTACAAAAATGTTCACTGCAACTTGTTCAAATTTTAATATTCACATGTAATTATATTTATATGAAAGGATATGGACAATGCAGATTGAAATTAAATTATTAATACTAGAGCAAATAGGCAATTTTATGTTAAAATGACATGCTATTTTCTGTTGCTCTTTTATTTATATATCATGGGATTAATTTATTTCATTATACTTCATTATTTTCACTGTATTATAGAAAACAAGGAGGCGAGAACTTTGGATAAATGAAATTACTGCTTGTGTTACAGAAAAGAAAAGAAAAAATAGTATATTTAAATAAGATGGAGATTTGTATGATATAATTTACATTGTGTTTATCCCAAGCACACAGGCTCACACATAAGCACATGTAATATAGGAATGACCTCCATGTTTCCCTATACCTGCATTTTTATAGCTAAATAAATCCAGCTGAATTTTTAGGTTAAAACTGCATTTCTTTTCATGTCTATTAGACTGAACTCTAATTAGTTTCTATAGTGGAATGCCAATTTTAAAAAGCTATCTGACACAAAGAACCAAGTTGGGATGTGGGGGGAATAAAAGTTTCTATGTATTATTGCATGTCATGCAGATTGCAGTTGACTGGCAAAGTGCTGTAGACCTGCACGAAGATTTCCAGTTAGCCGTTCAGAGATATCCTTAAGCACTCAGCAATGTGTTAAGAGGGAGAGGGAGAGGGAAAGAAATATTTTTGGTGTTTTAAAACTTCAGACAGAGAAGACTGGAAAGCCTAAAACTCTGCATGCATCTCATGAATGTTCTACTTTCCTTCTCTGAATACAGAGATCAATCTTGGGCTGCATGTTAAAACCTCACTATGAAGGACCATTCTCCTCTCTTACTTCAACCCAAAACAAAAGGCACTTCAGGAGATATAATCATTGCTGCCTAGTTCCTTTTCCTAAAGCCTTACAATGGCCCTCAGTTCCTTTTTCTTTTTTTTTTCCGCACATCTTTCTCTTTTATTTTCTTCAGCTGTCCCTTTACACTTGCTTTATGCCTCATTGAATCCATTAGAGTCTTTATATGGTCTACTATTGAAAAAAATAAATTTTCTGTGTGGAACCACTGACTGAGTCTTAACTGCTGGCAACAAGAGCTTAACTCCTTCTGATGGGACTACTGCAGGAGTAGAAGATAAAAGATACACAGGCGTGTTTTCTAAATGTTATGAGAATGTGCAGATGTTAGGTTTTATCAGCCCCATATGGTGGTAATTTTCTTGTTCTTTGCTTTTTTTAAAATATGGAGACACCTGCCATCATGAGAAGCAACTGGCAAATCTGTAGTCCAGCAGTAGCTCCAACTGTCCCCCCGCCACACATTTTTTTCCAATTCCTTCTCAGAATTCTAATTGCATCTATCATTGGTAGTCTGAGGATTTCAATCAAACGATTAATACGTCATGGCTAGATGCCAGTCTCCCCAGAAACTAACATCATATTTTGTCTTGAAGTTATCAAACTTTGACATCCAGAAATTCTTCCTGGCAAGAGATGGTATTCAAACAACACAATACAATATTGCTGTTAAAAAAATAATATAAGTCTATAGGAACATATGTCATAATATATTTATCAGTTTTTAATGTGCCACAACATTCATTGTTATATAAATGAAAAAGGCTAGCTGATTTTTAAAACTTTAAAACAATCAACAAATAATACTCATGTTTGCATATCATACCAAACAAGCTTAATCATCCTTGCATGTATTATCATTCCAAAAGGAATACTTAAGAAACTTAAGAAAATAATAAACTCTTACTGAAACTCTTTTGTGATCTGTCTATATGAAATGCAACCTGAAATGCCTGGCCTCTTTTCTTCCATTTTTTGAAAGGTTTTTCAAGAAATTAAATTTCATATTCTCCCATGGAACATCAATGGGCAGAAGACTGTAGGGATGAATATAGCTTTTTTTTTTCTCGGAAGAATAATTTTTCTGTAAGTAATTTCTAAAATTAGTTTCATATGCTCTGTAAAACAGTATATATTCTCTTACTCAGGGCAATGATATCACATACAGACATAAAAGGAGTATTAAATAATGAGCAAAAGAAGTTAAAGGCATGAGATTAAAAACAAATAAAGAGAGACATAGCTAAAACCACGTGGCTCTGGGTTTTGGGGGCCAGAGGCTCTGGGTTTTGGGGGCCTCTAGTTACACTCTCCCATACAGACTTGGTGTGCAATCTGGGGGTCCTCCTGGACCCAAAGCTCCTGCCCAAAGAGCAGATAGCAGCTGTGGCCAGGGGCCCACACTCTCTTTCATACGATAAATTAGGCAAAGTACACACCTATAAACAATTGTTTCAGCTTCTTCTGACAAACATTCATTCTTTGCAACAGAATATTGCAACAAATGTTATCCGCTAACTTTCAACCAGCTTTTGCATACCTTAAAATTTCTCCATTTTCCTGTCTTCAGTAAATATTCTACCAAAGTACAAAATCTTCCTTGTAGTTTTTCATTATTTATGTATAACTTGCTCTAATCATTACATCTTCCCTGTAAAAGACAACTACTTTGATCTTTGATACATTCATTTTCAGATCCATCCTCCTCATTGCATTATATAATCCAAGTTTCAGGTTCTCAGCCCCACAACACAGCATCATCTGCATACAAAAGTGCACATGTGTTCACTCTCCAACATAGCTCTAACAACACCAAATGCATTCACTATAGCCATATGTCCATCAACTCATTAAACAACATTTTTTCTCAAGACTTACTCTTCACACATCTTTCTCTTCTTCCCTGTTCCATGTTGAACCATTTGCACAGCATTTTTCATTATTCTCATGCATGCTTTACTTCCATCATATACTGCTGTCAGCCCTTCAAGGTAGACCAGACTATGAAACTAAAGGCATGCAGGCCAATATTACTTTTATTATAAAGATATAGTAACAGAATCTTGCAAATCTGAATGTGCTTCCCCCCTTCCCTTTATCTTCCTGAGAACTAGGGAGGGTCTGAGATGTTTTCTCAGGTTACATTTCTGCTCCAAACTCGGGTTTCTTTTATCTGACTGTTGTCTTGGTAGTGGCTCTTCCTCCTGTTCCTAAGCCCATTCCTCATCGCACTACACTGCTCTTGAACATTCAGCAAACCATTTTCAACTCTGTATTTGTGCAAAACATTCCGTAATCCAATCCTATACAATTTATCAAACTTTTTCTGTAAATTACAAATGTACAGTAAACTTTCTTTGCCATTCATATTTAATGACCTCTGAAAAGAAATAATCTGTTCTGCGTATCCTCTGCCTGGCATAAAGACACACTGCACCTTCCAAATTTTGCTCTTTGTTACCTTTTTTGCTCTTTCAAACAAAATTGTACCAAGCACATTCCTAGGTACACTAAACAAACTGATCCCTTGTAGTCATTGCATTTACTTTTGCAAGCTTTGCCTCTGTGTAGGAGAACACAATGCCATTCTTCCAATTGTCAGATACAGATGTGGTCTTCACACACAGGTTAAACAAGGCAGACAGCCACTCCATAAACAAATTTCATCCATATTTTAACATTTCTCTTGTTACACAATCACACCTGCAGCCTATAATTTTTCAACATTCTTCCTTTTCATCAACTGTTTTAATTCCATTTTTAGAGTTGGTTATGTGGGGTGGTATAGAAACACTTATAAATCAATAAGTAATAAACAAGCATATCACGGTCATGCTCATATAAATATCTAAAATGCTCCTTCCAGCATTTCTTCAGTTCAGTTTCATCCCTAATAAATTCACTGCTTTTATTTTTAATTCTGTTCACTCTTCTGAGGATCCTTGTTTACCCCTCTGCCTCAACATACAAAACAATTTTTATTACCATTAAAATAATTCTGCATTTTCTCTGTCTCTTGTAATATGACTATATTCTGTCTTGCTGTCTGACTATATTCTCTGCTTCTAACTATTCATCTCTATATTACATTGCATAACATCTTTTCCCAATCATGTTTTTGCAACAACCATTCTCTTAAATGCATTTCTCATGCATGCCTCTTTCATTTCATAATTCTATCAAGAATAATTTTTCATACTTCTCTTAGAAAATCTCCACATACTTCAGTGACACTCTGTAATATATTTCCTTTCACTCTATTTCAAGCAGCTTCTACATCCTCTTTACTAACTACCACTTTCCATACAGTCTGTTGAGAGATTATCTTCTGATACTTTTATAAATATGGCTCATACCCTGTTCTATAGTTGTTCTACTCTTAATTTTCATTTCTGTCACTTTTTTTCCTTTTCTTCCATGTCCATTTTCCCCAAGTTCCATTCCTGACATTACAAAAAATGGTCTGTCCCAATCCACAGCCTCTCATCACTCTTGTATACATCACTAATTCTCTCAGTCTTTCATAATAAACAGCAGCATCCACAGGAACTTGCTACTTTTGTCACTCTGGCAGGATGTTACCCCTCAGGCTCCACCCTTTTGGGACCTGCGTGCCACTCTGCAACACACACAGCAAAGAAGCAGGACTTGTGTTGTAATGCCATGATGCTGCTGACATCAGTCGAACCTCTTCTGCTCCCTTGTCAATGTCACTGATAACAAGCAATCACATCAATCATGCTTTTAGATTTATAGTCATTCCTTTGCCTTATGCCTAAGCCAGGTATTTGAAACAGACCTTCTTCTAAATGAATTCTTCCAGTCACTATTCTCATTCTTGTGCCTCTGAGTGGCCTAATCATTCTCATTTCATTCCCACCTATCCATTCATGTCATCTAGCAGAATAATATTTTCCCCTGGATCACATTCAATTAGAATCTTGCACAATTTTCCCCAAATCTGTGGTTTTTCCATTATAACCTTCCACTGGAGCATAACGTAAAACTGTGACCCAAGCTAAGGATTCTACTTTCATACTTATCTACAATCCATCGTTTCTGACATATATTTTAGTTTTATTCATAATTAAAACTACCTTCACTTCCATGTATGTATGTATGCATCAACTGCACTCCACAGTATCAGATCACCTTCATCGATCTATCGATCTATCTCCATTTTTCTTTGTTTCTCACACGTACACATCTCTATTCCTCCTTTATTTCATTTGTTAATTCTGCTTCCTACCATGGCCCCAGTCACTTCAGTAAGATAGGCAAGGGTTACCAGGCTTAGCTGTACCTGTGCCATATTCCGTGCTAATGGTAAGGGGAGAAATGGTCAGTTTGGGCATGTATTACATAGCACGCCACAAGGCAACCAAAGCCCGGACTTGCCCAAGTGTGCTTATGCTATTCTGTGTAAACTAGGATCTATAATCTAGAGACTACCTTGTAAACCAACATACTATTCCCTGTTTTCCACCAACTAGGATGTACAGTATACGCCATGTACTAACACACACTCAGGACTCCATGTCATGGTAAGGTATACAATGAATCATAACTGATAATATCTTAAGGGGGATATAAGATGTCAGTATATTATTAAGGTATATTAATTATAATATCAATATGAAGATAACATGAAAGAAATAACAACAACAAAACAACAACTATTATTATTATTATTATTATTATTATTTATAAAGAAAATCTACAAAGCTGTTTAATTCAGTCTGGTGCAGTGCAGATATGTTAGTGCTAAAGAAATTCATTATTCCAATTAGGATCACTGGGAATTAGAGTAATCTTTCTTTTGGGAATTCTATATTCCTTTCACAAAAGTGAACATTAACCTGACTTTATCATTCTCACTGATTTTGCATTCTAGCATAGGCACACAAGCTTGCATTCCAATGTGTATGAAAAACAGCCATTAAAACCTGTTGACTTTAAGGAATGCAAAATCGTTAACTACAATGCATTCTGAACTTCAACTGATCTGGAACTGTCTCTTTAAGTATAATAAATAATAAGTCCCCTCTCACCTCTATGGGTGGTTTGTGTTTTCCTCAGTCTCGGGTCCTTTACCAGAGGCCTGGGAGTTTGAGGGTTCTGCACAGTATCTTAATTGGTCTTAGCACTGCACTCTTCTGGATCTTGTTGTTCCTGGGATCTGTTGGAGCCATTCTCCCAGCCTAGGAGTCACAGCCCCGAGTGCTCCTATCACCACTGGGACCACTTTGGCCTTTACTTTCCACATCCTCTCTAGTTCCTCCTTTAGGCCCTGGTACTTCTCCAGCTTCTCATGCTCCTTCTTCCTGATGTTGCTGTCACTTGGCACTGCTAAATCTGTCACCACCGCTGTCTTCTGGTCCTTGTCTACTACCACAATGTCTAGTTGATTGGCCAGTACCTGCCTCTGCACAGTCTGCACCTTGGGTCCTGTCTAGTATGGTAGATCCCTGTTTCTATGGATCTGGTGCTTAGTGCCTGTTCTTGTGCTGCTATGATCAGTGCCTCAGTGCTGTCTTTTAGTCCAGCCTTTTCCAGCCACTGGTAGGATTTCCCAATGTTGGCCACCTCAGCTATCTGTCGACGGTACATCCCATGCAGGGTCTTGTCTTGCCATGGCACTTCCTGTGCTTGAACTTCCTCCCATGTCTGCTGCCACCTCAGGCATTCTCTCAGCAGCTCATCTTTGGGTGCCATCTTACAGATATACTCCCTGATGCTCTGGGTTTCATCCAGAACAGTGGCTTTGACACTCACAAGACCCTGCCCACCCTCTTTCTGGCTGGTGTACAGTCTCTGGGTGTTGGACTTGGGGTGGAAACCTCCATACATTGTGAGGAGCTTCTGGGTCTTCACATCAGCAGCCTCCATGTCCTCCTTTGGCCAGCTCACTATACCAGCACTGGCAGGTGTATATGTTGATGGCATGGATCTTGTTCTTTCCACTGAGCTGGCTCTTCAGGACCTGTCTTATTCTTTGGTGGTACTTGGATGTTGCTATCTTCCTTGCCTCCTCCTCATGGTTCCCATGTGACTGTGGGATACCAAGGTACTTGTAGCTGGTCTGTATGTCTGCTATGTGGCCTGCTGGTAGTTCCACCTTAAGTCTTAACTACCTTCCCTCTCTTTACTACCATCCAGCTACACATCTCCAGTCTGACTGACATCCCAATGTCCTCACTGTAGATCTGTGTTAGTTGGATCAGTGAGTTGATGTCTGATTCACTATTCACATACAGCTTGATGTCATCCATGTAGAGGAGGTGGCTGATGGGAGTTCCACTCTTGAACTTGTACCCATATCCAGTCCTTGTGATTATCTGGCTGAGGGGGTTCAAGCCTATGCAGAACAGTAGCAGGAACAGTGCATCACCTTGTGCAGCACTTAATGGCTACTTGTGCAAGCTGTCTTGAGTTGACTTCCAGTGTTGTCTTCCACAATCCCACTGAGTTCTTGAGGAAGGTCCTTAGTGTCCTGTTGACTTTGTATAGCGCCAGGCATTCACAGATCCATGTGTGTGGCATTGAGTCATAGGCTTTCCTGTAGTCAATCCAGACTGCCCTCACATTGGTCTCTATAGACCTTGTTTCTAGGGAGACTGCTCTATCTATGAGCAACTGGTGTTTTGAGCTTCTGGTATTGTTCCCAATGCCCTTCTAAACTGTGCCCATATACTGGCCTATATGGTCCTTTAGCTTGGTGGCTATGATGCCTGATAGGACTTTTCATGTTGTGGGGAGGCAGTTTATTGGCTGGTAGTTGGCTCGTGCTGTTCTCTTGTGGGGTTCTTTCATAATCAACACTGTCTTTCCTTGTGTTAGCTAGTCTGGGTGGGAACCAGCTGCTAGCAGCTGGTTCATCTGTGCTGCTAGGCATTCATGCACTGCAGTTAGTTTTTTTAGACAGTAGGTATGGATCATGTCCAGGCCAGCTCTTCATGTTCTTGACCCGCTGTTGGATGTCTGCTACTGTGCTGGTGACTGGTTCCCGTTCTGGGAGATTGCTGTGGTCTGCTTTCAGCTCCTGCAGCCTCTTTGCACTGGTTTTACAGTATGTGTCTTCTCTTTCTCCCATATGTTCTTCCAGTACTGTTCAGTTTCTGCTCTTGGTGGCTCTGCTGTTACTGTGTTATTGCAATGCAGTTGGGAGTACATCTTTGATGGTTCTTTGGAGAACAGGGCATTTATCTTCTTGGCCTCTGCTTCTCTAGTGTATCTCCTTAGTCTGGCAGCCAGTGCTGTGAGCCTTTGTTTAGCAGTCTCTAGGGATTCAGATGGAGTCAGGCCCTTGTATTTTTTTCAGTAGCCGAGTCTTATCCTTAATCTCCACACCTTTCTGTAGTTCCACCAGCTAACTTCTCTCTGAGTTGCTTTGATCTTAGCTTCCAACCTCATTTTCCAAGGGTAGTATGTACCGCTGTTCTTCTTGATTGTGTAGCCAATTTCCAGGATTCCAGTGGTTGTAGCGTATAACAATTCATTGGTTTGAGTTATGGTGGTAGTAGGGATTGTCTGGAAGGCTCTATTGGCATCTTCTAGCATACTATCTGAGGGTACTTCTCCAATGAACCTTGGTAATTGGTCTCAAGGGTTGACTGTAGCTAATTTATCTATGATCTTATGCCTCATATCAGCTGCTGTGCTCTGAAATGGAGGGGGTGGCAGTGACGTTCCAGCTTCAGGTGTTGGCTGCACATCCAGTTGTTCTTTTGGGTCTTCTTGAGTCTGGGATGTAGTTTGTAGTTGGTCCATCTCAAGTTGTAAGAGCAGCTTCTCTTCACTATGTTGAAGCGTTGGGTAACTAGCTGTTTCTCAGTTAGTGGGATGTAGGTCTTCTGTCCATCCATCGTTTCCTCATACGTTTCATACATCCCCTCTCATTAGATCTACTGTTGAAGTAGCATTCCATCAATTCCAGGTTCTCTTGCTTTGTCCATGTATGGTTTGTTCCAGTAGCCCACTTATTGTCAGATTGTCCTGGTTCCCCAACATCTGGTGTAGACCTTGTTAATCCAGGTGATGTCCGAGCTGGCATGACTCTCTTAGTTCATGTCATTCTCATATTTGAGGTAGGCAGGTGAAGCATTGGGGGTGTTTGCCCAAGGACCCCTACTGGTAAGGTAGGTACCAGCTGATATTTGAACCCCAGTCTCCTGTGTCAAAGGGTGGTGCTCTAACCACTATGCTATCCAGCTGCTCCTACACACACCCCCCCCACTAATATGAATCAATTTGAAACCTGTTGAAATACCAAGGCTTTCTCAAAAACGTATTGGGAATTGTGGTTATATGATATTACTGGTGTCCCTAAAGAAAAAAATGCCTATAATTTAGACAAAATCTTTTTTAAAACAGATGATGTCCTCATTCAGTGCTGAAGTGATCTCAGGACATGTTTTTCTGCTCTACTTCTGAAGTACACTTTTTGACTGTGTTGGTTAACAGCAGCTAGGTTCTAGGATACAAAGACAATAGGCTCCAACTAGTACAAAAGCTAAAGAGGTGTTATGGAATAAAAGTTAAAAGCGTTACTGAGGAAAAATAAAGTATACCAGACTATAACTCTTCAGCTTGTCAGGAACCCCTTAACCAACAGTGGATGGACCCCATGTTGGTGGCTGGCTACTGTATAGCACCTTCTGGGTCTTCAGATCTAACCTGAGATTCAATGTATCTGGGAGCTTTTGCCACCTTCATATACATTTTCAAGGGACAGGGAGTATGAACTTGGGGATACATTTTATCAATAGTCACAACTCTAAAGACATTTTCACGTAAGGCATCACTCCTAGAATGCTGCTGCACATTCTCTCCTCTGCAGGTGTCACAGAGTTCATGTTGTTCACTGTATCTTAATTGTTACAATATAGACAAAACAAACAAACAACTCTCAGAGCAAGAGTGGTTACATATGAAATGCACAGCTTGTTTAAATAACCTTTCTAAGCATCAGTATAGAGAAATGCATTTTACATGTGCAAAGAGAGAAAAAGTGGACCACACCACTGTACCTTCTCATCATTTCTTCCAATAATATGGTGATACTACATCCATATGTCAGCTTGACCAATCTTATCCACTTGGGATAGCATGCTTCAATTTGTTGCAGGCTAACCACGACAGTCCATTGGCTACTTTGTAGAGGAAAAGAAGACCCCTTCAACTGATCCAGTGCCTACCATGCACTCTAATAGCATTTGCGCTTCCCTTTACCATCCATGCTGAAATAGCTCAATGGCTATAGTTTTGTCTAGTATATAGAAGATTTCCACTCACCTCCCCAGGTAAGTAGTAAAATAGTAAAATGTTATACTCCTGGACTTATTTAAGAAAAACAAATACTAGGGTGGGGTGGGAGTGGGAGTAGGGGTGGGGGGAATATCTTGCTCAGGAAAAGAAAAGAGCAGCAATTTTAAAAAATTCTGCTGGGTTTCAGACTAGCAACCTTCTAAATGCTAAGCAAAGATTATGTGTGTATGCATAAGTACACATGCCTGTGCACTCACGCGCACACACACACACACAAATTATATATGTCCCAGAAGGCCTGCCCAAAAGATTGGCAATTGCTTTCCTGGAAGAGAAAGATGGGAGGTCACAGAAGCAGGGGAATAGACTGCATATTTTTTAACTTGTTGCCAAGCGTTTCAGTCTGGACATGATTTAAGCTGGCATGAACACAGGATAGAAGCAAATTAAATATGAGTATATGCCTAAAGTAGTAAATGATGAGTGAAATTTTACCACCCTGAAATTGTCTCCTGAATTTGATTTAATGATCATGGCTTATTGAAAGTCGCTGAAATTATCATCTTGTTGTAAAATGTGTGCTCCAGAACTCGAGTCAGCCTAGGTTATGTATCATGAAAGTATTCATTTCCCAATATAAACATAAAATGCTGCTTCAGTTTTTAAAGCTTTATTTGAGGAAAGAAAAGTAAAGAAAAGAAAAGATTGCAGTGAAATTAATTAGGAATCTAATATCGGGGCAGAATGTGAAAGCATGGTTTGGTTTAATTCCTGTTTGTTGAATAAGCCAAATGACATCATTCACACATACTGCTAAGCTATACATTGGGCTTGATAACAAACTATGGTCAATATTATCCATTATACTAAGCCAAAGGCAAACAGAGGTGATGTATGTAACAGGCACACAGGTGTGAAATATGCAATTATGGCTTATTCAACAAATCATAGTTAAAACAAATCATGGATTCATATAATGTGTAAACCCTGCCAATGGATAAAGGAGTAGCCAAGTAGAGTTGTGAACACCAGATTAGAATTTTGCATATGTGATTAATCAAACTACAGCATTAACTGCTAGTGCTTTTCCTAGGGATTTGCCCGGTGGGTAGTCTCTGGCCATACTTCTGTGAGCAGGCTTCAGAAAGAATAGGTAAGGCAAGGGCCAAGCAGGAAGATTAAGAACTTCCTTGTTTTAACAGTAAAACAGAAGCAAACAAAGTATTATTATTTTTCTTCTTCCTAAAACCGCAATGAAATTAAACTGCAGCTCCTTGAAGATACATATTTATTTTAAAAAAAAAACAAAACCAAAACATGTGACCCATTTTAGCTTTTTAGCTACAGCTTGTCACATCCATGCTCATGACCTCAAATCTAATTCCTTTACAGCAATCTAATTCCTCTATTCATAGGGTCCCCGAACCTATGGATCTGAAGTCCACTATATCTGTAGAACACCAGGGTAGACAGCTTTTGTATAAAAAGAACAACAGTCACAAAAATTATTGGTGGCAAGCTGCCTTTTAGAACTGCTTCTGTTAAACTGTTCACTGCATGTCCATTTAGGATTCTTTAAATGTAAACTAAATCTCAAAGAAGCTGCATTAAAATCAAGAGCTGTCGATTATTAATATCATAGCAACAGTTTCTTTATAAAAATGTAAAATATGAAGGTAAATCATTCTAACTGTAAAATTAAAACATGAATATTTTATAGGAATACATTTTCTTCTGCTTGTTCATGCTAGTTATCTAGTTAAGGCCTTTTAGCAATTATAGGTTAAAGCAGTGTTTTTCAAACTAGGCAACTTTAAGATGTGTGGATTTCATCTCCCAGAATTTCCCAGCCCTCTACAAGGGCTCACTTGGAAACAGTGAGGATTCATCTCTGACTGCTTAAAAAACAAAAAAACAGGAGCATGATAACCCTTCATAGAGTGTTCAGATGGAGCTCAGATTTTGACAAACCCTTCCTTTTCACTTGTATGTTATTCTTATGTATGGATATAAAAATTAATTCTATTTTAGAATTCAGTTAGTAAAAACATGCCTTCTGCGTTAAAGCTCCAACTCTATAGAACCCGAAATTTAACCCTCATTAATTCTTCCTAATGTACCATTTTCCTTTGATCAGTACTCCATCAGTGGGGGAAGGAGTACATTTACCTTGAAGAGCATCTGGAAGCTTCAACTGGTGCAAAATGTAGCAGCACAGGCAGTTACGTGCACCCCTAGAATGGCACATGTCACACCTCTGCTCCGCGAGCTGCATTGCTTGCCGGTTTGCTTTCGGGTGCAATTCAAGGTGCTGGTTTTGACCTTTAAAGCCCTACATGGCATGGGGCTGGGTTATCTAAGGGACCCCTCATCCCCAGTTACATCTACCCATCCCATCAAATCCCACCTACTAAAGAGTTTCATCTGACAGGATCCAGCAAGCCAGCCTTTTCTCCCATGGCACCTGGCCTCTGAACATCATTCCCCCCTTAGGTGAGATTAGCTCCGACCCTATTTCCTATTTCATTTAGGAAATTCCTCAAAACATGGTTCTTCCAACAGGCTTGGGGATTCCAGGGAAATAGGGAGCCTGTGAGATGGTTACACTGTGTGTGGGATGCTGGTCCATTCTCCTACAGTCTTATTTATATTTGTGTTTAAATTGTTTAAACTGTTGCTTTATATTTGTTTTATTGTATGCCACCCAGAGTCACATCTGTGAAATGGGTACCTATATAAATTTGATGATTTAAATAAATAACTATATAAATTTAAAGCTGCCTTTCATTCATTTGCTATGAACCTCATTTCTGAACATGCAGTGAAACTGGAAACTGATGGGAAAAGCTACAGATACATTTTTTTAAACTAGGATTACCAGTACAGACTGCAAAGATCTGGATGGCCACTGAATGGGACCTAAGAGTTCAGAAAGATCTAACCCTTTGCTGCCATTTACTGTCAGTCTAGATTTTTGCAGCCCAGATGTGATAATTCTAAACAGGAGTTTAGAGTACTCATATATTCTTCATGATGCCTGGGTGACACTATCTAGAAAATGACCTTAGGAAAAAAAAGATGTATCTTTTTCACTGTGTTCTAAGTTTTGCAACTGAGATGCAAGACCAGGGAGATAAAGGGTGAGGGGGGGGAGAGGTTTTGAGAACATATTTCTTCAGCAGGGGTTAAAGCTTATTGGCTAAACACACATTTTTCATGACAAGGTTCCTGTTTCAAGCCTTAAAAAATCCTTGAAAGGTGCTGTCATTTAGCACACACAATAATGATTCAGTTAGAGTCATTATTAGACTATTAATCAGAAATGGCAGACTGAGCTCCATATGTTAGCTCATAGCTGCCCTTAATACAGACAGAGAGATAAGGTAGGTAGGTAAAAAGATAAGATGTTCACTCTATAATAGAAAGATCTTTCAATTTCACTTTCTTTATTTTTCAAACTGAAAGAGAAAATGGAAGAAAGTGATGGAAACTAGGCCATTGTGGGCAGGACAAAGACCGCATTCACACAATGCATTTGTTTACTGAATTAACTCATGTTCTGAGTTCACACATTGGATGGAAGCATAATGTACCCAAATGGGGTGGTATGTACAAAATGCTAAGCTACACACACCCAAAGAATTAAAACTTTATTTCACACATCATGCAAATGCAGCTACTAGGACTTCTTAACCATGCTGTGCAAACAGCTAGAAGATGAAAACAGAAATGTGACATTTCTTGCTACACGTTATTTAAGTGTATGATGGTTCCCAACCACAGGGGGTTTGCTGAAATTATGTAAAATTATTCTGGTTTGCTTCCACTTCCCTTGCTTTTCAACCAAAAGTATCTTTTTATGAAACCATACTGTATATGCAAGGCAGTTCATTGCACTTAATCCAAAGGAAGTTGGTAATGCTCTACACTGGTGTTTTTTAAAGTGTGGTCCTAGGACCCCTGGGGATCCCCCAAGACAACCTCAGAGGTCCGTGGAACCAAAATTATTTGTCAAATATTGAACGCATTTGCAAAAATATAAAACAATATCACTCTTCTCATTATTATTTTTTATTTGTTAAAAAGATATAGGGTTTTTTCATGAAAAATATTTTATTTATGTAAATATCTAATAGGTTTAATATTGTTATCTTTACATGATTCAATAAATAAATATTCTACAAATGCATCCATTTTAATTTTTAATTATTTATTTTATACAGTAAATATTGATAAATATAACCCATACAAACAAAAGCTCTTTTGGGGTCCTCCATAATTTTTAATTTCCTTGGGAGGAAAGCTATGGCAAACCTAGATAGCATATTAAAAAGCAGAGACATCACCTTGCCAACAAAGATCCGCATAGTCAAAGCTATGGTTTTTCCAGTAGTAATGTATGGCTGTGCGAGCTGGACCATAAAGAAGGCTGAGTGCCAAAGAATTGATGCCCTTGAACTGTGGTGCTGGAGAAGACTCTTAAGAGTCCCCTGGACTGCTAGGAGGTCAAACCAGTCAGTCTTAAAGGAAATCAACCCTGATTACTCATTGGAAGGATTGATACTGAAGCTTAAGCTCAGATACTATGGTCACTTAATGCAAAGAGAGGACTCTTTGGAAAAGACCCTGATGCTGGGAAAGATTGAAGGCAAAAGGAGAAGGGGACAGCAGAGGATGAGATGGTTAGATAGCATCACTGAAGCAATGAGCATGAAACTGAGCAAACTCAGGGAGGCAGTGAAGGACAGGAAGGCCTGGCGCGATATGGTTCATGGGGTCACAAAGAGTCGGACACGACTTAACGACTGAACAACAACAACAACAAATAATTTTTAAAAGTGGGAAGGTGTCCTGAGAGAAGAAAGTTTAAGAAACACTGCTCTACACCATAACTACAATTAAAACACTGTTCCTTGTTTTATTTCTCTCAAGTATAAACTGAAGAAAAATTTCTCCACTAGTTAGCTTAATTTCTCATATACATATACACATACAATCGTAAGATATATAAATTTCCTTTGCTTTAAGAACTCAGGACAGAATACATAGCATTTTCCAAACCATAGTGATTGGCCTGTCACCTGGGGAGCTTCACTGGCTTTAAGCTTCATTGATTTAAACCTGAGTTTTCCCAATCCTAATCCAACACCTTAACCCCAACACTACAAACTCAGAATTATTGCAGTGGGATTTTCTGGCTATACTGTCATTTCTTATGCTATATATTCTAAAAGGCAAAATGTATGTAGTCAAACGCACTGCAAATTACTGCAACTCATTGTGATATGCCACATGGCTCCAAATGGCACTGATTACAGTTTGCCTCTTATCTGCTTTTCATCTGTAGGGAATAATTTGTTTGGTAAAGCAACAGGCAAAATACTAGCAGATATCATCTTGATTAAAGCTAGGCCTTGTGCAAAACATTTTATTGCATCTTAAATCTTTAAATTACATCCATCCCACTGGAAATTAACTGTATAATCCTAATCTAAACTTCATTCTTAGTTTATATTACAGTATGCCAGAGTGAGCAACTAAAGAAACTATGGAAGCTCCTTTCATGATTTACATACTATGATTTACAAAGCAGGACACCTGGCTTGTGTCTCCCCAAAAAGCCAGGAATGAGATGCCAAGAACAAGCCATACTTAGCTTTTCCTAGGAGGACAAGCCAGAATTTGTGGATCACACATCATCATAACAATAAAAAAAAAATCACAAGAGACATTTTTATCCTTGTTTAGCTGATACCACTGAGAGGACAGAAAAATATAGCTGGAAGGGATCAGTTAAGCCATGTGAATTAGCATATACCTCATTCATAGTAAATTAGACTTTTTCACATCTTGGATTACCATGTTGTGCAAAAACAACTTTTACAATCTCGTCCTTTTTGTTGGAATGTTTAAAGAAGAACAAACATTGTTGAAAATACCTATTTTAAAATTGATTAGTTTCTTGTTAATAAATTCCTCCATGGAAGTGCCACACTTTACATCTGTTGAAGGAGCTCAAACCGATCACCAGTGTTTAATTTTAGAGAAGAAAGCTTATGGGGAAAAGTCATGAACAGTTCCCAGCACTTATAAGTAGAGGAAAGAGACTACAGGAGATTAAAGACATAGGTATTGTTTACATAACTATATTATGTAACATAAATTTTAGCACATAATGCCTGTTACCTTGCCAGTTGACTTTGTTCCTTTCCAAATGCAAAAGTAACAGATAGTCCAGGCAGCCAGAAGGCATAGTGCCAGTTCCCAGCGGAGATTCCCAATGTGTTCAATACCATCTGATATGGCCAACACTCTTCGTCTACAAAAGATATAAATAAACATCAGTGCTAAAACTTTAATGCTGAAGCTACCGATTGCTAGAAATCTGCCAATCTGTTAAGTATAACTGAAAACTGTTGTTGTTGTTATTGTTATTTCTTAGCGTTGCAAGGCAGTCTCTAAAGATTGCATACAATTTTAAATATTCAGAGTAGGCACAAGGAAAGATTCAAATTAATTTATAACACATATTCTGCAAACTTCATTTACAAACTAGATGTCCACATAAATAACAAAGCAAAATAAAAGTCTTGGACATCAAGAATAGCCAGTTCTGCTGCAGAAGTCCCAGGCTGTATATCTGCTGAATACAACTTCCAATCTAAGAATTCAGAGTTTAAAATTTGGTAAAAAATTATCAAGGACAAAATTTTCCCATCATAAATGACATGAGCATTGCAACTGAATAAACCTGAGGAATTACTTTTCTTGGGAAGTAGGAAACTGAGGGAGTTGGGGTGGGGGGCGTGGAGAAGATGCAGACTACTAGAACAATGGCTGAGAAATAAAAGACAGAATATTCACATATGCCTCTTTACTGCCTCATCACTAAATAAGCCTAAGAATTCCACACTCTGCTCATGTGAATTTCTCTTAAATTTTCTTTGAACATGTTGGGTAGACTTCGCAATTATGATTCATTCAACAAGCCTTGTGTAATATATCATGGCTTTAATATGAACCAAACATATAGTGTTAATCACAAAGGTTATAATGAAATTATGCTGAAGAATGGTAGACTCAATTTTGGATACAATCCTGTAAACTTCTGCCTGTTAAAGATAGGAAAATAGCACTTTCCATTACAATTAACCGATACGGAACAATGTGCCATAGGATCTGTGCACCGAGAATATATGGAAGAAGAAAAAAGTGTTTACTTATAGGATGTAAAAGCCATTTTCCTATCGGGCACAACACAGCTTCAGTAAATCCCTTATCTCAGTGGCCTTCAGAGATTGGTTGTCTAAAGCAGTGCAGCAACCTAATCAAATCTGCTTTTGAATATCCACAGACACCAGCTTGTTTCTTTAAATCTGCATTTCCCCCTGCTGTATTCGTTCTAGCAAGTGAAATGAAATCTTCACACTTCTTAGAATTAATTCAATAATATTTACTAATTATATCAAAATGAGTATAATTGTGAATGCTGAAAGGAAAAATAAGCAATACAAAGTTCCTTGGAATAAAATTTAGGTCACTGGACACAACTTATATTTAAGAAATACTCAGTTAAGGAAATCATAGAAGAAGTAGATGTTAACCTATTCCTGCTGCAATTAAGTTGTTTGCAGCCAAAGCTCGAGCAAAACTGTTATATGGGGCCCAATCAGGACCATACAACAACATGATTACCTTGGAAAGAGTTCAAACAAAATTTCTAAGAAACATCTTCCAGGTACCCAGCTGTGTTCCAAATCCAGTACTCCGATGGGAAGCAGGAGTCAGTACACTTGAAACCAATCTATGGATTAATATCCTTACCCACTGGCTAAAATTACACCATAACCCCAGTGGACTGACCCATCTAATACTGGGTCTAATATATGGCAGATAACTCTGAGACGACCTGGAAAACAGCTATCCAAAAGAAACTGAGTCTCTATGGGTTTTCCAGCGATGCCATTTTGACTTTAGAGTTTGACCGAGCCAGGTCACTACTAAGGCAAAGGATACAGATAGATAGATACAGAAGGCCAAGCAGAAACTGCTGTTTTTACCCACAATATAATTGCAAATAACCAAATTCTAGTGAGCAAACCAGTCTCATACCTGTATCATATTACAGTCCCAAAATTCAGGAGAGCTTTATCCTTAGCTCGATTTAACGCTCTCCCTGCAGCTGTTTTAGAAGGAAAATACAGGAAAATCCCTTATGATATTCGATACTGCCCCTGTGGTACAGGTGCCATTGAAACCACAGTCCATGTTCTTTTGTATTGTCAATATTATAGGGACATTCACTTTCAGCTGATTGCCCCTCTTTTATTTAAATTCCCTGGGCATTCTGATAATTTTTACTTGCATTATTTGTTAAATAATCAAGACAGATCTATTTCTTTAAAAGTTGCAAAATTTTGCTACATAATGTGTAAGCTTCACCCACAAATGTTTGCTAGTAGTTATTGATGAAAGGGGTAATATTGTTGTCTGTTTTATTGTATCTATTTTTATTGGTCAATGACCGAAATAAATATGATGATGATATATGTTAACTCCAAAATGTGTAAGTGTATTTCATGTGCTACCATACACTTTTGCCTAGGGTATGATGTCTTCTCCCAGGCGGGTTTGACTTACTAGGAGTATAAGAAACTATGGGCTTTGGTTCTGCTGCCATGCAAAATAAACCATGAAAGGAACCATTCCACTGGAAGAGGAAGTCAAACAGAATCAATCAACTCTGACTTTCTTAGCATCTCCAGAATGTTAAAAAATTGAAAATCTTGTATCAGTCCAAACAATTAAGAGAGAGGTAGTCATCCATTTGGTGTTCTGATTGACTGCCTAAAATGGAGATTAATCCCTCCATATGCCATTATTGTTTTTTTGTAATCAACAATTTAAATTGGGCCTGTAAACAGATTGGCAATATAAAATTACACTGGTTAAGGTTTGGGTTGTATTTAATAATTTGGTTGCCCTGTTTTGAACTAACTGAAGTTTCTGGGTAATTTTCCCCCATGTATAATAGGAGCTTATCAACATGAATTCAAGCCTCTCAAAGGAAGAGCGCAACTGGTTTATAAGAAAAATCTGATCAAAGATGCTTTGAACCCTGAGCCTATCAAACTTGGATTCTGATACCAATATCTGTTACTATTTATGATTATCTTGCATATTGTTAGTGTAAGTTACCTTTGGTATGTGTTATTATTTTCAAGTCATTACATTAAAACACTGAATAATTTGGATCAGTCTATATTCTAAGTAGAATGATTGGACTTGTCCTCACTATCCAAAGTAGTAGTTACCTCCAAATTGATCTATTACTATACATACTACCTGGAGTTTCCTGTGAAGCTCATTTAGAAACTCCAGTTGAATGGCACGGGATCAGTCTATCTGAGGACCATCTTCACTAAAATCAATACAGAAAGTCCTGCTTGAACTCCTACTATTAAGTAATATAATATCTGTTATTAATCAAGAACATTCTCAACATTAGCTTTAATATGGTGAACCACAATACTGATATGCATTTAGTCCCATCTGTGCAGGAGTTTAGGAGAACACTGAAAATATTTTTGTGTTCATTTTATTACACATGTTGTTCAAAGCAACCTTAAAAGATAAGTATTCTTGCTAATCTGGCTGCTAACTGATGTTCCATGATTATTAGTTTGTGAGGATGTAATCCTGAAAAGCAATTTAAACATATAGAGCCAGTTTGGTGTAGTAGTTAAGGCACTGGCTAAAAACTGAGAGACCAGGAGTTCTAGTCCTGCCTTAGGCACAAAGCCAGCTGGGTGACCTTGGGACAGTCACTCTCTCTCAGCCCTAGGGAGCAGGCAATGGCAAACTACTTCTGAAAAACCTTGCCAAGAAAATTGCAGGGACTAGTCCAGGCAGTTGCCAGGAGACAGCAATGAAGGCACATACACCTTAAACAGATTTAAGTATGGAAAAAAATTCATAACATATTCTAGTGAACAAGTTAATCTTTATGAGGCAGCCTTCTGAAAACTGTGTTCTCCAAATGAGCTAGGACTACAATACATTTGGAAGGCATAAACTAGAGAGAGCTGTTAGGGGGAAACTAAGATTATTTTAAATCATCTGCTTGAAAACATTTATTTGAAATCATTATAGATTAGTCTTTTAGAAATGCAAAGGTATGTCTGCCTCATTTCTCAGAAGCGTGTTCATTTTGGGCAATGTAACTCCAGCATTGCATTTCCCATGGACTTTCACCAAGTTGAATTTTCCTGGGAAACAGATTTTTTTACAAGGCTTTCTAGCATGTAGGGCTGTTGCGCACTCCTGAATAGCAAGAGATTTAATCACTGCCAGCATTTCATAAAAAGGAATGTACCAGAGTACTTACTGTATTGTTTTATATTTTGGGGAAGCAAAAGAATGAATTCATTTATTTGGGAAAGACCTGTTGTGTCAGTTAACCATTTTATATCTGTGTGCATGGTGGCTTGGCTTTATAAAGAATCAGCGGACGAAGTCTTTAGAAGGTAGTTCTTTACCTATAGGGTTTCATCAAACATCCTTGGAATTATTCTCTCTAAATAATGTAAAAGGAATATAGAAACCCCTTTTAAAAATCCCAGAGTGTATCATCTTCACTGGACATGGAGAAAAAACAGTTTTCCTCATCTTTCTTGCCACAGCATTCTGACAGCATTTAAACATGTTTAGACATGTTTGTCTTACCGTATCTCTATGGTAACCATGTGACATTTTTTTCAGCATTTCTTCATATAATTTTGTTCAAAGCATTTGGTTTTCCTTGTAACTCTGTTCTGATTTCTTTCAATGGCTTCGTTTGAACATTTCATCCCTCTAGCATCATCTGGTTATTTCCTGATTATCTACACAGGTCCCTAAAATGCACTCTTAGCTGGCTCAATTTTTGCCCAGCCTCAATACTTTGGTTAAGGCCAACAAAAACTGTTTGTAGCAAAAAGAGAAGGCAGCACTCTTAAGCACTAGAAAAAGGCAAGCAGGATGTCTTTCTAGCTTGGAAAGGACCCCAGTCTGGTAGAAAAATGGAAGCATTACAGAATAAAACAATATTATAATGACCCAAGATGACAGAAGTCATACAGCTTCCACGTAAGCTGTATTACCAAAGGATGAAAACATTTATCTCTCCAATTGCATCACTGACCTTGGTAAAAGGATAACAGATTTCGAAGCTTTTTGGTACATAAAGGAAGAAGCAAGGAAATCCTCTCAACTTTTTTTGCAATTTCTGTTCAAGCACACAGGTGAACTTAATGGTGAACTTCATTAATAACTGTTTTCATAATTATAGTTTCATTCTACAGTGATGCTTAAAAGTTTGTGAACCCTTCCTTTTGAACTTTCAATATTTCTGCATAAATATGACCTAAAAGTAATCTGGAACACTGGGAAATGAAGCTGATGAAGAGATGCCTGGAGTTCCATTGGAGAAAGAGAAAGAGTGGATCCTACCGACCACAGGTAAGGTATATCTCAATCCCTGGCCATCCAGGCAATGCAGTCAAAGACCTGACCTAGTGCCTGGAGGTTGTGTGGGTCTGGATGGAAAGAACAGACTCAGGCTCAATCCTTACAAGACTGAGTGGTTATGTCTATTCCCACCACCACCACCCCAGATCTGGAGGTACTCCATTGCTGACTTTCAGTGGGTTCCACTTCTCCATTTAAGACTTGTGCACAATCTGGAGGTCCTCTTGGAGTCTCAGCTCCTGTTCAAAAAGCAGGTGAAAGCTATGGCCAAGAAGTCTTTTGCACAGGTACACTTAATGTACCAATTGCACTCTTTCCTGGATCAGAAGGCCCTTCAGATAATCACTCATACCCCAGTCACCTCACAATTGGATTACTGGAATTCACTCTACTTGGGGCTGCCCTTGAAGACCATCCAAAACTACAGCTGGTTCAGAATGTTGGTGGCACAGGCAGTGATCAGGGTGCTGCATTATGCATGTCTCATCCCACTGCTTTACAAGCTGCACTGATTATCAGTTGGCTTCCAGGTGCAGTTTAAGGGCCTGGCTATCACCTTTTTGAAGCATAGAGCCTGGTTCTCTGAGCGACTGCCTATCTCCAGTCATCTCTGCCTGTCTGGTATGATCCAGCAGAGAAGGCGCACTCCAAGTCCCATCAATTAAAGAGTAATATATTGTGGGACCCAAGAAGCATGCCTACTCTGTTGCAGTGGAATAAGTCTTGTAGCATGTTGCAGTTTTTTCTTTTTCTGTTTATAGCTGAATTCTGTGTATGCTTCATAAAAGTAAATCATTTCTTGAAACTTCCTGCTTCTCCCTGACTTTCTTTGTTTTTCATCTTTCTCTCAGCAAACTAATGTATTAAAGTCCTCATAGACGGTTAACTGATTAAGATCTCTCTTCAGCCTTCAGCCTGTTAATTCTAACTATGGAATACCAAGGGATTAACTGGACTTCTGGGAGAAATATGGCAAACTGAAGACACCTCCACAAAAGTGGAGCTGACAATCATGGCAAAGACCAAGGAACCAGTGAGTAGACCAGTTCCTTGGAACCTCTCTGGATAAGGAGATGATGGGAGATCATCCATGGCTGCTTCTTGCAAAAAGACTGCAGGACAGTCGTTTTCTGTGGGTTTGAGCGAAAAGAGACGACAGGATTAGCCATCTTGCTCATAACTGTGACAGAGACTTTTCAAGGACACTAAGTTCACAAACCTCGCTTTCTAATCTCTTTCAGAAACTGCCTATTAATCATCTTAAAACTATTAGAGACATTCAGAATGACAAGTTTGAAAAGTCTTCATCGTGTGAGTTATATCTTCAACCCTGAACAAGAGAAAAAATTAATTATAAGCTTAAGAACTTAAAGAATTTGAAATAAACAGCAAAAATTTAAAGATTTTGATCTAAGAAAATTATAATCAGATTAAGGGTCCAGATAATTTTGGAATACTTTTACTATAACATTTTGAAATTAACTATAAAAAGAAATAGCTTCTCATGGGAAACAGACTGATTTTGGCTATCCTGGCTACTGCAAGTTATAACAAAGATAAGTTATGTTATGATTTTAGAAACTGGACACTAGAGGGGACTAAAGTTTCTAAGCAAAAGGAAAAAAAGGTACAAGCCTGTTCTTAATGTCAATTAATACTGGGGCTTACAAAGTGACACAAAACATTATAATGTCAGAAACATTATAGGAGATCTTTGAAGAATGGAGCCAGAAATTAGTAACTACAATATCAACACTGTCAGTAATGATGTCTGCTTCTGTGGATAGACGTCCAAAAGATGTTAATGAAGGAATGACAGTTGTGGAACAAAATTTATCTGACAAGACAGAGAAAGTACCAAAAGTGGAACTACAAATGATGGGCCAAGAGAATGATTTGGAAAAGGACGCTTTACTGGATACAGTATACAAAAGAAACTGGCTCAAGTTTTAAAAATTAAAAGGTAAATACAAATGATAAACCAAGAGAATGACCTGGAAAATGTTTCCTTATTGGAACTACAAAATAGGCTTTTTAAAGCCTTGAAGAAATATTCCAAACTTGTATACATTTCACACTCAGCTGAGATATATTCAACTAAGCAATCAGGCTCTGCAACAGTGTATTCTCTTCTCCACAGTTCACCTGTTACCCACCATAATTTTGGGGAGGGGAAAGACTTTCATATTTTCCCAGGACCTTCCATTTCCACTGCTGAAAATAGCTAAGGGCCAAAGGGTGGAATGGACCCCAGAAAAAGAGGCTGATGAGCTAAAGATCCAGAATTAACTAGAACTGATTTATCAATCAGATGGGTCCCAACGTAATGCCCATGGACACAAATATTCTAAAGACACTTTCCTTAGTGCCCACCAAGTTCAATGCCCTACTTTTTAAAAGATTCTTTTAATTTGAAAAAAAGAAATAAGAAGCATAATCTATTTTCAGGAATGTGGCTGGAGCTTGTACAGTGGGGCAAAAAACTATTTAGTCAGCCACCGATTGTGCAAGTTCTCCCACTTAAAAAGATGAGAGAGGCCTGTAATTTTCATCATAGGTATACCTCAACTATGAGAGACAAAATGGGGGAAAAAATCCAGAAAATCACATTGTCTGATTTTTAAAGAATTTGACTTCGGTGTTGACTCTTAGCAATCACATAGACAGATTTTCTTAATGATGATCTGTCCCTAACCTGGTCCTTCAGGTCTTCCAGTGGTGTACCCATCACTATCATAACTGAGTCTAACCACTTGGCTGTTGGTCATCCTTTTCTAATCTTTCTTTCCACCTTTCCCAGCATTAGATAATTTGAGCCTTGTCATTTGTGCCTCAAGTGAGAACTCTGGGTTAATTTGTTCAATGATCCATCAGTTTGTCATCTTGACTGTCCATGGTATTCTCAGGCATCTTCTTCAACACCAGAACTCAAAAGTGTTAGTATTCTTTCTATTCTTCAAAGTCCATCTTTCACTTCCATAGAGTGTCATATTGTGGCTTTCACTATTCTGATCTTTGTAGTATAGACACGTCATGGCATTTGAATACCTCTTCTAAGTCCTTCATGGCTGCTCTACCAAGGGCTAGTCTGCAGCATATTTTTGACTACTTGTTCCTAGTGATAGTTGATCCTAAAAGGCAAAAGCTATCTACCACTTTGATATCTTCATTGTCTATTATAAATACTCTTCTGAAACATACAATTAAAATCCTATGCACAACTGATGGCATCTTTTCTTGAATCTCCTCAGAGACTATTCACACATTTCAAACCAAAGAAAAACAGGATAGTGATATCCAAGTCATGGCTACAAACATTTCAAAAATTTGCCATTCCTTTTAATATCAAAATATCCTAAAAGTGAATGCTATACCTAATGAGCATAGTACATTTTCTAGCTGGGCAGAGAATCTATACCTACAGCAGAAGAAAATAATTCAGTATATCAAATCCTAATTTTAACTTGGTATTAGTATTCCAGACACTTTCAAATTCAAATTGCAAGAAAAACAGCCCCTTTTCGAACACAAACAGTGAATACTTCCTCAACCACACAAGCAATCTTTGCCCTTTACTTCAGATCCACACTACCAGAGGTTGCCTTATTCCTTTCACTGTGGCAAAGAAGCCCATCTAGCCTTGGATTACTAAAGTGGTGACAAATATTAAAGCCTAGGCCAAACCCTTATGACAATGGTATCTTATTAAACCCTTACTATTAATATATTATTATTAATAACCATTAATGTGCACCAGGAAATATGTAAGTGAAAGGCACTGTCTAAGCAAAGAAAACGGATTTATACATATCATTTTATTCAAACTGCATGAATTCCATCTTGGGAAGCCACTTAATCACATGAGAAGAATGTTCCTTGCACAGCTTCCTTTTGGGCATGTTAAAAAGAATGCTATGATTTAAAAAATGCCTAGAGCTGTAATATATCCCTTAGTGAAGGTATCTATGGCTTCCCTGTCAATAATTAGGATATTCAAAAGTAAGGTGCTCTTAAGTTAAGATCATTATGCTTTCTACATCCTGCTGAGGCAAACATATACAGTAGTTTTAGATTGTTCATATAAAAACTCAAGAATTCACTTTGTTTCACTAGTAATGTAAAATTATAATTAAATATGTATATATTTAATATACTTTAAGATATATTAAAGATACTTTAAGATACTTTAAGATACTTTGGTCACCTAATGCGAAGAGAGATCTCTTTGGAGAAGACCCTGATGCTGGGAAAGATCGAAGGCAAAAGGAGAAGAGGACGGCAGAGGATGAGATGGTTAGATAGCATCACTGAAGCAATGAGCATGAAACTGAGCAAACTCAGGGAGGCAGTGAAGGACAGGAAGGCCTGGCGCAATATGGTTCATGGGGTCACGAAGAGTCGGACACGACTTAACGACTAAACAACAACAACAACAATCTTCTAAGATAATTGATGGTAACTAAAAAATATATTGTTTCTTGTGATTTATTCTTGTACCATCTACCATTTTTAAACAATTTTAATGTTTTTTGTAGTTCTGTAAACTACCATGACTATCCAATCATAAGTCAATAAATAAAATTTACAGATACACCATGTTTACAGCACAATTTTATACAATTCCCAAACATGGCACAGGAGAAAAAAAAAATCCTGGCATGAATTTCTGAACATAATTGGTATTTGTTTTCTGGTTCTATATTGTTAAAAAGTGTTGTTCAATTTCATTTTACACAAATGGAAAGATGCAGATGTACTTGAACTTACCAGTAAATCTTTATGTACTAAGTTGCTTTTTTCCTTCTTGAAAATTTATCATACCAGGAATTTGAATTTTAACAAACAACTAGAATTAGCGATGCACTAGCCAAGCTAGAGCAACTTTCAGAATTCTAGCAAACAAAAAGGTATTCAGCTGACACAACAAGAAGCTGAAATGTTGAACAGCTTTCAAAAATAAAAAGATACACAATCATAAATGTCAGTTCAGAATATAGATCTAGGACCAACCAAAATTAAAAGAATACACTAGGTGGTATTATCCTAACCAACATTTGTATTTACTTATCTCAAAACATTTGTGTAATACCATTATACAAGAAGTCAGAAATCAAACACAACAAGCACACTAGCAGGAGTAGAGTTTTAATTTATAAAATTACAGCTCCAGGCACCCCTTTGACCTACTGGCTCCAAGAAAAATGCAGATAACTCAGAAGAGTAATGTTGGGACTGTCACATAACAAATCCAGCTAAAGCAAAGTATAAACATATTTCTCCTGAGTTGAAACCTACATATACAACATTCAAAGTATAATAATATTAATCAAAAAAAGAAAAAAAAGAAATGTCAATCCAGCACTTCCCTCACAAGAAACTTGCATGATTTTCAAAGTAGCTTGATACCCAACAAAGAGCAGGAACACAGAAAGTTTGGTATCTTGAGTTACCACTTACCAGAGTTTGAGTCAACAAATGAATGGTCAGAGCAATTATTGACATACATAGTTTTCACAGAAGGAACTCTTGGTTTATTTTTTACACTGTATATTTTTTAAAAAAAATAACTCCAGGAGGGAACAAATTGCTACCCCATTAAAAAGAATCTAGGATTCTAGGAAGGATCTAACTACTTCTGCCTGCTAGGAAAAAATAAATAGAAAAAGGGCAGGAGTTATAATCAAATTGTATATTAAATAAGGACTGTTTCTTTACAATGCCTAAATAGATTATTTTGAATATCTACATTTCTGAAAGTTTATCTGTCCAACAAATGTAAATATAGTTCCTTACTGTTATACATATTACAGGAGGAAAGGCAGTGAAAGAGAGACATGGATTATGTTATCCCTGTTGTTACATCCAGGGCTTTATGGAGTCACTGGGAAAGAATGCTTCATCCAAGACTTTGTGAAAGTGAAACATCCTTTCAACATGATTCACACATGTCTGTCTAACACCACAGATATTTTTCTGGCTGTGGCTGTTCTCTCTATTGTATCAGGAAAATGAGAAAACTCTGAAACATTAGCTGTCATAAAAGGTAATTGACACTGCTCTCTGAAACTGATGCTGTTCTCTGTGCAACTTACAGTTAATTGAAATATAAATACAGGGACAGCATTGGCATTTGTTTTGTTTTTTACAGAGAATTAAATTGTAGAATCACAGAACGTAGGGGCTGGAAGGGATCTTGAAGATTCTCTAGTTCAACCCCCTGTCCATTGTAGGAATCCGCCATAAAGCATCCCTGACAGATGGCCATTCAGCCTCTGTTTAAACATCCTCAGCAAAGCCAATTCGCAGCTAACAGGCTGTCTGTTCTGCTGTTGAATACCTGCTTCCATCAGGGCACTTTTTCTGATGTCCAAGTGATATCTACTTACTGTGATTTAAACCCTTTGTTTTTGTTCCGTCTTCTGAGACAACTCTGAACATGACAACCCTTCAGATACTTGAATACAGCTATTACGTTTCCCTCTGCTCCCATCTACTTCTTTCCAAGGTAAACATGCCAATGCTTCCAACATTTCTTTTTCCTCCTTCCAGGCACCTTATCATGTTAGTTACTCTTCTGTAGATATGCTCCAGTTTATCAATGTCTCTTCTAAAATGTGGTGTCCAGAAATTGATGCAATATTTATATTTTAGGTAAAGTCTGACCAGAGTAGAGGAACCATGCTTTGCTTCATCTTGATGCTATATTTTGATTTTTCCTACCCATTTGTAGGATTATTTATTTGTCCCTGTTGAAATTCATTTTATTGATTTCTGCCTGTAGTTCCAGCTTATCAAGATCCTCCTGAATCCATCATCATCATCATCATCATCATCATCATCATCATCATCATTTTATAATAATTTTTATTAAAGTTTAAAAATACAAAGCTAAAATACTAATACAAACTAAGGAAAATATAAAAAAGAAAAAGAAAAAGTGCAGAGAGAAAAAAAGGGAAGGGGAAAATACAAAGAAAAAAGAATACACACACACACACACACACACACACACACACAGAAATGACTTCCCTCTTCATCAAGACAAGTACAATTTCAGTAACTTATCACCCTCTCTAAGATTTCAACCAAAGATCTCTTCATTCCATATCTCATCTTTTATCTATTAACAAATAATAAAACCTCATCAATCTTAATCAGCAAAAATCTATTAAGAATTACCAGAAATAACAATGTATATATTTTAACCTTAAACAAATAAATCAATTCCATATTACTTTACACAGTAACTTATCATTTTTTCTAAAAATACAAAAAAACCCTCTTCTACCCATCTTATTTCATATCTATAAACAAATCTTTAAAGCCTCATCATTCAAGCTTAATCAAGAAAAATTCCATTAAGAGCTTCCAGAAACAACAACATATGGAAAATCTTGATCTTTAATCCCTTCAAATACTGTCCCACAAGTTAATTTCTTATTTTTTTCTTCATCTCCTCTCAGAAACTTTTTTGCAAGTTTAACACTTTCCAATTTTAACACCATAGCTTATCACTTTCTCTAAAAATAAACAAAAAAACCCTCTTCTTCCCATATTTTATATATAAACAAATCTTTAAAGCCTCATCATTCAATCCTGATCAAGAAAAACCCATTAAAAGCTACTAGAAAAAAACATCATGTACTGTATATTTTAACTCTGATTGAATAAGTCAACTTTATATTCCCCCCCCTTTTTTTATTTTTAACAAATCTTGATGTTTATTTCTTTTAAGTAATATCCCAAACCCCTTCATGGATCACTGCCTTGTGAGAGCTGGACCATAAAGAAGGCTGAGCGCCGAAGAATTGATGCCTTTGAACTGTGGTGCTGGAGAAGACTCTTAAGAGTCCCCTGGACTGCTAGGAGGTCAAACCAGTCAATCTGAAAGGAAATCAACCCTGATTGCTCATTGGAAGGATTGATAATGAAGCTCAAGCTCAGATACTTTGGTCACCTAATGCGAAGAGAGGACTCTTTGGAAAAGACCCTGATGCTGGGAAAGATTGAAGGCAAAAGGAGAAGAGGACAACAGAGGATGAGATGGTTAGATAGCATCACTGAAGCAATAAGCATGAAACTGAGCAAACTCAGGGAGGCAGTGAAGGACAGGAAGGCCTGGCGCAATATGGTTCATGGGGTCACGAAGAGTCGGACATGACTTAACGACTGAACAACAACAACAACAATGTCCCAAAAGCTGATTTCCTTTCATTTTCTCTTTATCTTTTCACAGGTACTTCTTCATAAGTATAACACATCTCTTTTGTAAGTCCAAGATAAGAAAGTTGTCCACGTCACTCTTCTGAGTTGAAATCCACACATCCAAGTCACTCTTTTGATTTATCATTTGTGTGTCCCTTTTAGCTATTAAAACATCACCCGGTTTCATTTGTAAGTTCTGTATAATATCTTTGTCCATATAAGTCTTGTAGCCTGTCATTTTTAAATCCATATCCAAAACAACCTGATTCTCAGTGATACCCTCTTCTATCTCCTCTTTTAAAGATTGTCCTGAATCCTGATACTGCCCTCTAAAATGTCTGCTATCCCCATTAGCTTTGTGTGTTCTGCATATCTGACAATATTTTTCCCAACTTCATAAAATCATTCATAAATTCAGTGTACAGTATAAAATCATTGATGAATCCAGTGAATAGCACGGACCTCTAACAGATCCTGTGGAATGCAGTCACTGTTTTATACTCATTATGTACAGAATGGAACACAATCCAGCCCACATTTTGCCATCTCCTCTACTGGAATCTCATGAAAATACATGCAATATATTCCAACTGACAGCTCAGCTTTGGTTTATTAATGTGGTTAAGATGTCGGAACCTGAAAGACTCAAGTTCAACCTCACTCATAGAAGCTCACTGGCTCAGTCTCTCTCTCTCAGCCCAACCCACCTCACAGTGTTATTTTTGTAGAAAGAGGACACCCTAACTATGCCACCTTGAAGGAATGTCAAGATATAAATCTAACAGACCAAGAAAGGAAGCTTTATTTTTAAAAGATATAAAATAATCTTTGAATCAAGTTTAATTCTTGGTTACTTACAAAGATGTTCAGGCAATTTTCTGTATGTGATATGGAAAAAGTTTTCTGTTGCCTTCTTTCAGGATGCCTGTAGCCCTGAACTTCCCAAGTGAGTTTCCCATCAAGTCCTAACCAGGGCCTATCCTGCTTAACTTTCTAGATCCATCAAGATCAGCTAGGCTGTTCTACCTGCTGGTGTTATAGCTGATATTACTTTGTCCTTGCCTTGAGCCCTGATGTCAAACTTGTCTCTCCATTAATTCTTTTACACAAAGTGTGTTCCATTTGTCCTATGTAGAATCCAGAGGGGCATTGTTGGCAAATGATGGCATATATCACACTAAAGGATAGTATGTGAAGGGGCCTCTAGTGTTGCGTGTGTTCTTGTTGGGGCTTGTGATGGTGCTGTTGGCATAAATGTGGGGGCAAAGTAAACAGCTGGGTTTATTGCAAGGTCTGGTTTCCATGTTAGCATCATTCTCCTGTCACTTCTTGTTGCTTTCAAGGCATAAGAGGCAAAGAACAAAAATCACAGAAGTGTGACAGAGGACACAGACAGAGGAAGTGTGCAGGAAGCAGAACCTCTTCATAACAACTCTACAAGAGAACTGAAGCCAGATCTGTCAGCAAAAAGAAGCTGAGCTCAAGCTAACAAAAAAGACCTCTTTTGTAATGAATCTGCACCAAATAGATTCTGACATAAGGATAACTTCAAGCACCAGTCGAAGGACAACAACAGCTTTAGGCTGGTATTTGAAACTTACTTCAACATTGGGGGTCGGAGGACAAGTACAGGACATACTACTCTATACTACTCTAATAGAGGATAGTGCTTGCTTATTTATTAGTTTGTTTGCTTGTTTGTTTGTTTGACTTATCCCCGCCCATCTCCCCCCAATTTTGTTGCCTATCTCCCACAGCTGCAGCAACCTCTACCTAAAACACCTCAATAGTAATTCTGGCCTTGAACCAGTCTGCGAGTCCTTGCTAGGCAGAGTTAGAATAATAGATTAGTTGGTCAAATTTGTTAGAAGTGAAGTAGCTGGGAGGAGCGATGTTCAAAGCAGCTATCATTTTTACAGACACATTGAACAAAGCTTAGTTTTTAAATATATGTCCTACTAAATAATTTAGTTTAATATATAAATTAGCTTTGAATAGACATCATTATATTTGGTTCCAATTAAAAATAATCAAGATACAGCATTATATTAAAATATATTATACAGTATATTATATCTACTTCATTGTACAAAAATTGTTGGAAACAATGGATAGGAAATAAATCAAGTATATTATATGGTGGATACCATGATGGAATCATAATTAAAACTTCACAAGATATAATTAGTGATTCCAACTTGATTCACTTTCTTTAGGGTGAGTCCATATTCATTTATCCTATTCAAAATGGTGGACAATGTTTTCTTATGATTCTTCTGTTATTTACTAAGCATCTTCAACCATGAAAATTGTGGCTCATTTTCTCTCTCTAAAAAGTCCTGTCATCTTTCTTTGAAAAAAAAGGGGGGGGCATATATATTTTTTTAATCACAAATTAAAAACAAATGCTCCCTAAGGTATGAAGCCAGTTTAGTACTCTAGTTGACTAAAAAAAATGATAAAAACTATTCAATTCAATTACTTTGATTCAATTACTTTGATTTCTGTCATTTTGGGAGAAGATTCTGTTGTATTATAAGTACAATTTCAAAAGCAGGGCAATCCCTTATATCAGAATCTCCTCTAGATCAAAAGCACTATGCATCTCATGCTACTATCTTGGAAGGGAGACCCATATGCATTCCATATATAGACACCAGCTTAAACAGAAACAGAATTGGTTTTTGCCATTCCAACCATGAAACTGGCTGAAAGTTCATTCTTTAATGAATTTAGTAAATCTCTGCACCATCCAAAACAATATAAAGAACTTCCATTAACTTCTGAGAACATAGAGATAAAGGAAGGAAGGAAGGAAGGAAGGAAGGAAGGAAGGAAGGAAGGAAGGAAGGAAGGAGGAAGGAAGGGATTACATATCCTCTTAGCACTTCTCTCCATTTTCATTCTGTCTACAGGTAGTCCATGCTATGTGACCACAATAGGAACTGGAATTTAGGTTGCTAAGCGACTTGGTGGTTAAGCAAATTGTCATGTGACTGGAGCTGATTTTATGACCTTTTTTACTATGGTTATTAAGCAAATCACCATGGTCATTAAGTGAATCACATGGTCGTTAAGCGAATATAGCTTCCCCAATGGACTTTTTTGCCGGAATTCACTTAATGACCACGTGATTTGCTTAATGATTTGATTCACTTAATGACCACAGTATTTTGCTTAATGACCATCATAAAAAAAGTCACAAATCATGATCACATGACCATAGGGAGTGGTGCAACAGTTTGCGATGGTTGTAAGTGTGAGTACAGGTCGTAAAACACTTTTTCCAAGGCCATAATAACTCCAAACCATCATTAAATGAACTGTTGTTAAGCAAGGACTACCTATACTTGTAAACAGTAATAAATGTTAATTATTTTATTTTATTTATTTATTATTAAACTTGTATGCCACCCATCTCCCCCAACGGGAGGATTATAACATTTTAGATTTTTAAAAGCCCATAATTTTTAACTTTTTAACATGCTATAGAGCATAATACTTCCATATTGTGATGGATGAGATATATGTATCACTAGGATTATAAAGCAGAAATAATACAAAAATGCAAATAGAAAAATATTTCAGAAATTCCTAAGAAAAAAAATGATTTCAGTATATGCCGTCCAGATTAAAATGCTTGCATTAAATGTCTTACGAACTATTTTTCCCTAATTATTTGGAAAGACAGTAAATGTTTGGAATGACATTTTTTTGTAAATGATCATTTTTAGAGTTAATTGTTGGAAGAGATGATAGAAGGTTCTATTTGAAATCTGCTCAATTAATGTCTTTATAAATCAAAATCCTGCACAATAATAAAAAGAAGATGGCTTAGCCCTGTTCAATCTTTTCGAATAAAATTAGGCAAAGCCCCAGAGAAAAAACTTGGGTATAACCAAATGAAAAAATATTTTCACACGCCCTTCTGTGAACTGAACACAGTCTAACAAGTCTGGCACATTACACTGTTCTTTGAACTGAACACAAGGAAAGACCTAGTCCAGAGGCGAAGTGAATGAGTGTGTGAGAGCTAAGTGTGACAAGATCAGGCCTAAACCTGTTAATGACTTTTTATAGGATTGTGGGATTAGTAACATTGTGTCTCCTGCAGTTATTTGCCCTCTGGATGGAGCAGGAAAAACACTTTTTGACTCCAAGAGTTTTTTCTTACTAGGCTTTAGTAAGCCTAGTTACAGAATACTACAGAATATACAGAATATAGGCTTATTCCTTTACAGAATATAGGAATCCTTTGCAGAATTACAGAATATAGGCTTATTCCTTTGACCAAAAAGAAAAATGAAGTTTTTTCTCACTAGGCTTTACTTGAAAACATAAAGAATATGCCACCTCCTCCAGGGAATGGCAGTCTTTTTTAAGTTGAGGTCTAGGTTGCTTCCTAACTAACAAAGGAATTACTGAGGCGGAAATAACTTCATCACCATGTCACCTTTGTTTATCCAAATTCTTTTCTAAGAAGCAGTAAGCTGTATTTCTAGATCATGGCAAAAGACTTAAAGCAGGGCCATTAAGAAGAAATTACATCAATGGATATCTTCAACTGCACCCTCTCACTTGATAGAAGACCCCCTTTCTTGCTATAAATGTTTACTTATTAAGCATATCTAAGCTATGACAATGCATAATTTTGATACCTGATAGTCTTACAAGCATGACTTAGAGGCATTTCAGTGTAGATGGTGAAGATTATACTTCAGTGATCTTATTCACTGTGTAATTAATGGAACTCTGTGCCCAGTTACGTACTCTCAAATTTTCACAAAACATTACCTGCTCATTTTTCTAGGAAGTCATGCTTCCCCCAGACATTCTCAGATCCCCAGAATTTCTTCCTGAAACCTGCCATAGCTGAGGAAGTAGATTGCTCATCAAGTAATACTGTTACATTCAAGAAAGCTTGGAATGCTAAAGAGCATCTTGAAATGGCTATTTAACATCTTTAGCTATTATAACATATGTAAATTGCTGACTGCATATGTACTTCCAATAGTCTACATCAGTGTTTCTCAACCTCAGCACAAAACACCTGCTGGCATCAAACTCGGTAACATTCAGAACCAAGTACTCTTCAAAACAAATTTTTGTTGGGATTGCCTTTCTAAAAACCACCAGGGAAAGTGCCATCCAAATAAGTAAAGCATTCCACAGAAATGGAGCACATACTGAGAAACCCTCCTTGCTATCCGTCCCTGGATCTCAGACAAGGTGACCCTCAACATACTGTATCTGGATGGAAAGCCCTCAATGGATGGGTTGGCTCTCCTTGAAACAAGCTATTCTGCAGAGACCTAGATGCCAACCACACAGAGCTTTATAATTCAGGACCAGCACTTTGAACTGTACCTGGAAACCTATTGGCAATCCATGCAGTAGTCACAGGACCAGTATTCACCTGCCAGAAGAAAGCCGTAACATAATTATAACAAAATGTAGCTTCTTTGAAATATATGAAAAAGGTAGGAAGTGTATGCTTTATGTTTTACATAAGCCAATCCTGCCTTAGGAGCTTATTGGTTCAATTTATGCTGGCTTTACACAATGTCAATCAGTTTTATTGATTAGTCTTGCAACCATATCAACCAGGAGGGTTTACACAATGTCATTTTACAGTATTTATTTCTGCCCATTATTTTTAACTGATCACAAGAGAACTGCTGCCCATGTGGGACAGAATTTACAGTCACATTATCTTTCCTGAATGAAACACACACAACTCCACACTTTCTGCGGGCACCATTTTTACAGAAATGTAGGACCTTACCAGAAATGAGGCTGGAGTTCTTATTAATTTTAAATTTTTTGCAGTTTCACTTACAACTAATGTTGACAATTATTAAAAAAAGAAATTTAGTAATTCTTTATAATAAAAGCATTACATGACATACAAAGTTAAAAGTCATAGTTATTTATCTATTGTTGTTCCTTCACAGTGTTTCAAGTTTAGAAAACCAGCATGACAATATCTGTGGATTAGCTCACTTGAAATGCAGACGCAGTCTTGATATAAGCAACTGTAAGTCTCCAGCGATATTTCAATTATAGTCCTATGATATCAGACATAAAGATTTTGGGGGGGTATCACCAGGTACCAAATTCACTCATTCTATTATAAAACTGTCTTCACATATTTAGATTAGTTCCAAAGTATGCCTCTTCAGCTAATTATGTCAAATATCAATATCACCTCTTCTGCCCATTTTAAATTTCTATTTCCCTTTTCTTTAACTTACTGAACCAGAGTTCAAATGAAAATTAGTTTTCAAAATCACTACTGCAAATGGTAATCCACACATCACAAACTGGTAAGATGTTAAGATAATGAAAAAGAAAATTCTATTCAGCTAAGAGGAGCTACTTAAATGAACTATTTTTATATTATTCAATTGAACTTCTAATTATTTTCATTTCTGCAAGCCATGGATTCTTCAAAGAATATGTTCTTCTAAGTATGAATATATTTCTGGAAGCAGCATAACATTCCATTAAAAAGGGCAATATTAAAGAATTATAGGTAGCTATGGCAGATTTTTAGCAGGAATTAATAGCTGCCTTTCTGACATTAAAGCTTCAGATTCCTCTTTAAGATGGAGAGGGGGTCATCTCGGTATACAGGTCTATATTCTACTGAACACTTCTTATCACATATGTGATACTATAACTCCTTTGCTTTGAAAATAATATTGATTATAGTATGTCTGATGGGAGAAGCAGGGGCATCCCAGACAAGCTGTTCAATATTTGCTGAAATTGAAGGTAGTCTTTCTCATTAATCATTTTTTAAAAGGCTCATTGCAGCTTATGCACATAAATCCTTGGTTTTGAGACACAGTTCTGGACCCACCAAATGTTTCGGTTATTTAGATTTCACAGGACAGTGATTTAGAGCAAATAAATTGTCCAGACAACAAGGAAATTAGCTTAGCATAATTACTGTCTTTTACTAGAATCATTGCTCAAATATTATGATAGGACTGAATAATTACAGTTCTTATTCCAGGAGGTGGAATCTCTAGAACACACGGCTAATAAAGACATTTGTGATCAAGTTGTAGCTATTCAGTTTCAATGTATTCAGTTTAATACATCTCAGAAGTAATAATTGCATTAATCCATTGGTAGTAAGCACAGCTGTGGTGGAAAAACTGCTAGGAAAATATTTAGCCATAGAAGGGAGGGAGGAATGGATTACTCTAAAATATGCCTACCACAAAAATTGCAGGTAAAAGCCCATAAACTGTGCAGTGTCATAGCTTGAAAGCAAGTAAGGCAGAAAGGCCCTATTCTATACATTGCATTGGACAAAAATGCAGCAAGGTGGTTTTCATGGCCAACTACAAACACTATGAAAGAATGCCTGATATAAAGCATACATGAACAAAATACTTGTGTTTTCTTCTTCTAACAGTATGGATGTGATGGTGAAAGATCACAGCATACTTTTATCAGCATTTGTTTAACCCACCATAGAAGGAACCCAGAAAAAATGTTAAATGATTAACATGAAATTAAGCAAAGCAAAGCTGAGGGCTTTAGTATAAGGATGTTCAGAATTAGCATACAACTTGAATTTAAACAAACTAAATGCAACAAATATCCTAAATTATCAAAAAGGCTTTGTTAAAGGTTTGTTGCATATAAGACTGTACTAATATTGCAGGGTTACAATTAAAAAGTGAAGCAATATCTCATAGGTAACAAAAAATTAGAAAAATGAGAGTCTCCAAAAGCACATCCCTTACTATTTCACAAAATTAGCACTGAATAGTATAAGACACATTGCAGTCTTGATGCTTCATGTGAAACTATTTGTGTGCATGTCAAAATTTCAACTTGTAGGGCTAGTCTATTTACATGCTGGGAGGTATGCATATTTTTAGTGATTCAGAACGAATGAGAACTCAGTGCAAAAAGGTAGAAAATACTTTTAAAATTAATACAATTATACAATTTATTTTCAAACAGACACTTAGGATATGTCAAGCAACGTCTTCTTTCTAGCTACTTTAAAATAAAATTAAAATAATGAACTAAAGCATTCTCCTACAGACCAGCAGCTCAAATTTCTCATTCGTTTCTACACTTCTACCTTCAAAACTAATATGGTATTTGTAAATGGAGTGCTTTGACACTTCCAAATACATTCTGCACTGAGATTCAAGAATTGGGTTCCATAACTAAGTGGTAGTATCTCAGATAACACTTGACCATGGTGTCAATAATGAATCACCAATTCTTAGATCCAATCAACCTAAAACTAGCTGTGTGTTTAAGTCCCATTTAAACTAATGAAACAAGTAAGTAGTGACTAATGTAAATCTTGCTTCCAATGAGACTGGCAGAACAGTCTAAATATGTTCGCTGAGAAGTCAGTCCTATGATAAACAAACTGGGATTGTGCAATCTTATAATTAAGCCACCAACACAGCAATCATTCCTGCAGCTGCAGGAATAAATGAGAGTGAGATAATTTTCTTATCACATGCCTACAGAGCCTGTGCCAGCAGAACAATGGCATCCTATGCTATTTTTACCTTTACATTTTCTTACTATCCATCTCTGCCACTTGATTCAGTAGGATGAAAAGAACAATACATACCAGCACACAGACAGCAGATGTGTAAGACTATGTAACCTACAGACTATGTAACCTGAAAATTCAAAAATCTCCCCTGGCATATTCATATTCCTCCAGTATCAGAGATGCCCTCCCCTGCGACTGAGAGAGGGGACAGATATTTCCAATATTCTGATGTCAGAGGGAAAGATGCAATACATCCTATGGCGCTTGGAAGGATGACCCAGGTGCCAAAGGATTTCAACCTAAAACAGATTTTAGTCTTTTTAAAATATAAAGCCATTGTGATTTGCTTCAAACACTTCTTCAAATGTTGGTATACTTATGTATCTCAGAATAACTAACAATTTCTTTGGTTATAAATTTTACCAGAACAAAAGCCATGATGATATAAAGAAATCCATATGCAAGCTTTCAGCTTATCCATATTCAGTCATTTAATTGAAAGAAACAATTAGCTATTATGGGTAAAGAGCTAATTGCTGTCCCATTAAAAATAACTATCTCCAAAAATATGAAATATATATACACGTATTCAATTGTTTTATTTCTTATCACTGAGGTTCTACTTGAACACAATTATGACATTTGCTTAGAAATACTATAAAAATAGTTTGCCTTTGCCTTCTCCCAGGACATATTTCAACATCTAGTGTAGCCTACATCACCAAATTCCTTGGTGCTCTCCCCACATACCTTCTGAACTCAAGACAAATCATCTGGGTGACAACTGGCTGGGATTAAATGTGTATCCGGTATTATTACCATGGAAATATATAGCGTGCTAAAATTGGAAACTGTTTTCACACAGAGTTTAAAAAGGAGACCATGAGATTTAGCATAATAATAGATAATAATATTAGGGGGAACTTAGTGACTTAGGAATACATGTACATATTCCCAAAGGAAAAATGTTTTGATGTCACCTTTGTGAATACATGAAAATAATCTTCACCTAAAATTCTCCCCAAAATGACAGAAACTGATATTTTCTCATTCTTATCTGTTCCAAATGTTTCCTTTCAATCCCTTAATTGATTAAAATAAAAGCATAATAATACTTACTCCCAAAATTCCATGACCGGAGAAGTAGCATTCTGCAAATATTGTTGAGTGCAATTGCTCATATTAAGTTTTTGAAATTCCACACAATGTTCTATAAAGAACAAAAACGTTATATAACATTTGTCTTAATCATTTTTTTAGATTATAGATGTAAAGGTTTCAAAAAAAGTTATTTCACATGCTTTAATAACTAATTCTCATTACTCTATTCTTTCCATATTTTCTCTTTGTCCAGTTGAAATACAAGACTCAACCCTTCTTAAGAACAGAAACAGACTTTAAGTTACAAGTGACAATTAGAGAGTTAAAATATGCCTTGTAATTCAAGTGGCTGATTACAATTCAATTCCCAATGCATATTACTGGCTCAGGAATTACCTTCTATAAGCAGCAACCTAAAAGCTTTAATCTGTTAAGTGGGAAAGTACCATAGTCATACTCGTAAAACTGGTATTCCAGAAATTGGGGAAGAAATCAAAGCTTTTCTTCATAGGTGAATTGATATGTGCGCTATCTGGACAATATTCAATATTAGCTAAGATTTCCAAAACAGATGCCAAAAATTATTGAAGTCCATGCAAAACTCTTACCCAAACATATAGATCTGATCAAAACTCCAAAGCTATTTAATAATACAAGAATGCTGATAGAAGATTTCAGTTCTTAATAAAATTAAATGGTTACAGAGGTGAGATGAGATGCATTTTAATTTCATGTTGTTTCTTTCAGATACTCTGATATTCCACTCAGATTTAATCATTTAAATTGTTTAAAGTAATATAATTAGTCAATATGATATAATTTAAAATAAACACCATTTTTAATTTTGTAAGATTCAAACCATGATGGAATTAGTACTTTAAATCTGAAAATAATAATAATTTTAAAAAAGACTATCTGAAATGAGATGTAAATGACAGGAGAATTCAAGTCTGGCCAAGGATTGTGTAAGGTTTCTTGCAGAAGCAAAGAGACATTGTAATATTTATTTATTTATTTAATATGCCGCCTGAGTCCCAGCAACTCTGGGCAGTCCCAGTGACCAACACACACACATATGCGCGCACACACACAAAGACAAAGCATCAGAGATCTCGCAAGATTCTACAGCAATAATATCTTATTAAGAATGAAGGTTGATTCTAGAAGTAAAAATGGCCTTGTCTTCTCTCCATGCTGCATACATGGTTTGTTTAGTGTAATGATCCAGATACTGTACTTATAAAATGAATACATGGACCACGTACAGCCAGTGAGAATTGTGTGGTGTACAAATTTAATATATTATTATTATTATTATTATTATTATTATTATTATTATTATTATTTGTAAGGGCTGCTTTATAGTTGATTTTTTTCAGAATTTAAGATATTCACAAGGAGTTAGAAAATGTGTTAAATGAATAAAATTCTGTGATGCTATGTATCAAAAATATAAATATTCCTTCCAATTTTCAAAAATCAGTGTTTAAATGGTAAAAAAAATGCAACATACTATTTCATCACAAATGAACATTAATAATGTCTACATTTTGTTTATATGCTATATGAAGATTTCATACACCAACAAATTGTTTGGTATGATTACCTATATCACTGTTTTTTCAGTGCTTTTATGGAAATATGGCCTGGAATTGCTGGGAATTGGGTGGCATATACATTTAATAAATTATAAATTATCATCATCATCATCATTTACACTATCGCTTTTCTGTGCTAATACCTGTGTTCCACTCATGACCACAGCTTGCCCAGGGAAGCTCCATTGTGAAGCAGTTAAACAGGTAAAAGATAGCCCATGCTAAAATGATGATATAGTAAACATTCAAATGTGCTTCAATAACCTGGGTGGCATATCCAATCCCTGAAAAATATGGAAAGATAACTTATTTAGCCATAAATGGAAGCAAAAGTATGAGTTAGAAAGCAAACATTCTCAATACGTACTTGATAGAGTCTAGTTTCTAATGCAGATTTTCCCTAGTTCCGAAAGTCTAACTGTACTGTGCACAGTAGAAGAATTGGCTGTCTAAGATGCAGAACTTAGCTGACCTTGAACAGCTAAGCAGGGATAAAACTAATTAGTATTTTGGATGGGGGACCATCAGGAAATCCCAAAGCTGCAAGCTAGACTGGGAAGAAAGGCAAGGGCTGAGAACAATAATGCCTCAGAATAAGGTTGCATTGGAGATTAGGCAGATTAAAGGAACCAGGAAAAGAGTTTTTAGGTCCTTTTTGTTTAGCACAGTGGGCACATTCCAAATTAACAATACAGAAACTAAATCTTTAAATGATCATTTTCTCCAAGTCCTTTTAAGATTTGGCATATGATTTTAAACTAACATTCACTTGTAAGGTAGGCAACTATTTCAACCTTCCATACTACAAATAGGTTGGAAAAGTGAGACAATGATTTTCTCAAGAAGCAAGTTCCTGGTCAAAATGGGATCTCCACATTTGTACCACAGGATTCTATGCTGCATTTTTTATTACTCGGATGATGCTATAAGTAAATTCAAAGACTATTCATGAGATCATCATGCATTCAAAGGCAACTAGGCTACTGCTATGGATTTTGTTGTAATTATTGGCAACAATACTAGAAGTGTTCTTTACATTTTGAATGCTGAAAATTCAGTCTACCTGTAAAATACTTTCAATAGTCATAAAAGTGCTTCTCTGTATAAATAATGTATGCACATACACGGCCACAAAAATACCTGTATACATATACCAAGGAAAAATGAATATGATGTATACCTTCAAACAACGGACAAACTTTTCTCCAGCAGGTAATTCCTCCTTCACTGGTAAACTGTCCCAAAGCAGTTTCCAGGAAAAACACTGGTATTCCACAGCAAATAAAGAAAACGACATAGGGTATAAGGAAGGCACCTAAAGCAAACATTGAATAGATATTATTAATTACACCTAATGCCTTATGAAGATAAAATTCAACATTTAATTTTATGTATCCAATTATGCAAGACTACTATGCATAATGCATACAAGATCTGGCTTTGAGTTCAGAATTAAATACTTTAATTTATTTAAATTTTAAATAAAATCCTACTTTACTTTTTTATTATACATTACTATTTACTTATATCTACACATGGGTGATCTTTATCTTTAGGTGGGTACCAGACTGAAAATATTTTTCAAATGTAATGATGTTAATTTTGTATACATAAATATTACAAGTTTTCATGCTGGAAAGATATTTCCAAAATGTCAACACAGGATGCCAGAGAATATGTGCTCAACAGACATGATTTCAGATCAGAAAATTAGGTCAATCAGCAAGGTATTAATAATTAAATCCATATATATGATGAACTGACTAAGCTTCTTCAGGTGTAGAAGATTTTTCAATAGCATGCCTTAATGAAGATACAATACTGTATATCCATTAGAAAACATCTTGACCAGGAAATAAATAACACTAATTTTAATCTCTACCAGCAAATCCTATTTAAATCTACTCAGAAATAAATCTGAGTTCTGTGCACCTTATTCCCATACAGAATTGAAACTAATACATCTCACTGTAAATAGACATTACATTCCTGTTTTAAATATGAGTTAACACTGGAGTGACGCATGCATTATGTATGCTATTAGAATGAACTTAAAATGACCTCTTTGTAGTGAGTTTATTGAGCATCTATTGCAATGCATTCAACCTACTTTCATTAGGAACTAGAATGTAGAAAGCAGGTGTAACACTTATAACGTGATAGGTGTGGTCCATAACTGATTTCTGCTCATTAGAAGCAATCATCATAGAAAGAATATTTATATTAATAGAAGAGAATATGTGTAGCTCAGGGTTGAACTATGGAGTCCTTGGGGTTCTCTGAGCTTGGTTGTTTGCTTGCAAACGTTTCATTACCCAGCTAGACTCCACAGTGTTTATATTTCATGGCAAATGAAATTTTACTTCACTGGAACTCAATGCAATGGACATCATGCACAGTAGACCACTTTTCCGCTGTGATTTCTATCATTACTCAAATGACATAAATTGTCAAAAACAATGCATCAATGTGTGATTATGGCATCTTGTGAAGGATATAAGTCACAGCTTATTCTTAGGATTTCCTCAATAATGGACACACCTTTTGCCTGTTAGTCCATTAAAATAAGGTTTCACTGTATTTTCTTAAGTACTTACAAAACCTTACACTAAAAATCAGTGAAATTACTTGAAAATGGAACATTCTGCATAGAAAACTAAATAAATATATAGTTAACCCTAAAATAAGTTATGCATATTAAATAATTTTTCTATATTTTTCCAATTACAATACAGTTCATAGCATAACTATGCTGCTTTCAAAACTAATAAGTAAATATGCTTAGATACTCTTGTATCTATGGCATGCCACAATGCATACATTATATTGAAAACTTTAAAATATGTGCCAAACAAGATTATCATTATTCTGCAAATTCTACAACGTAAGTGTAATTTTTGAAAATATGTTTCATTATAATGTAAAAAGTTTCATAGGTATGAGTGATTTTAGTATTAGTATAGTAATTGTTCAATTTTTAAGTAGATTAGTAGAAAAGTATTCAGCAGTTTATCTCTCAGAAACTGATTTGATTCCATAACTGATGTCAGCTTCATAGATTTATATCTATGCGAATTCTATTAATAAGTTACCATAGATAATTATATTTAAGATATTTGTTTAGAACAATACAGAACTTTTGGATCAACTGGACAATCTTAATTATCCAGTAAAAGCATTTTTATACATATTTTTTACAAATTCCTTTCATTTTTAGTTTTTGTTTTAGAGAAACTCACATTGAATATATCCTAATACATGCTATTCCAAGCTTTCTCAATATATTCATTTGTTTATTTATTCATTGTTTGGTTTCCTAAGGCTGCTCAATTCATCACTGATTCTGGGTGATGTACAAATTTAAAAATAACATCTTGATACAATACAGTGCAAAAACAAAGATTTAAAAAAAAAAAAAGGCCATTACAGGCAGAGCAGGCATACACTGTAAGTATCCAAAAGCAATCCCATAGTTGATACAGACCCCACCCTTGTCCAAGGCCTGGGGAGACAACCAGGCTTGCTTGAACAAAAGCAGGGTCAGGGCTGTTTGAACCTCCAGAGGCAGGTGCTGCTACAGATAAGTACACTTCCTGGGTCCATAAGGAGGCATAATAGGGGAGACCTGGAATACACCAATTGTGTCCGATCTTACAGGACAGGCAGAAACAACGGGAGGAAAATGGCCCTCAAATATGGGAATGACCTTGGGGGATAGGAGGAAGAGTGGCAGACTGGACAACCAGCGTGTAAAAGACATCTCGGTCCACAGAAGGAGAGGAGGGGGTGTGAGAAATGTATCAGAAGGGACCTTCCCTAGTTTTCTGGAGAGTAAAAGGAAAGGAGGGGAGAAATACTTTCAGTCTGCAAGATTTGTTGATGTAACCTTACAATAAAGATAGAACTAGTAGTCCTGGTTGTACTTCTTGTCTGGACTACCTCGTAGGGCAAACACTAATCCTATTCTAGATTACAAATCCTATTCAATCCTATTGTAAAATATATTAAACGCTGAAAGCAAAAAAAGATAAATACGAGGTTTCTTGAAATACTGGAAAGGAGTTAACCCACAAAACACAGGTGGAGGCTGTGGCCAAGAGGACTTTTATGTAGTTACATCTTGTGTGCCAGTTGCAACCATTTCAATGACAGTCACTTACATCCTTGTCAATTCATGACTGGATTATTGGAACTCACTCTTTGTGAAGCTGCCAATGAAGACCATTCAGAAGCTGCAGCTGGTTCAGCATATAGCAGTCTATGTAGCTATGGTACTCCTAAGTCTTCCCATGTGAAACCTATGCTGTGGGAACGGCATTGTTTGCTGGATAGCTTCAGGATACAATTTAAGGTGTTGGATGTCACCTTTAAAGTCCTAAATGGTTAGAGTTTCAGTATCTTAGAGATTACCTACTCTGGGTAAAACCTGCCCATCCAGTCTGAACAGGGAGAAATGGCATGTTTAAGAGTTGCTCTGCAGAATGTCATTTTGAGGGATTTTATGGTTGAATCTTCTCAGTGATGAACTCCCTCCTCTGGAATAACCTTTCCTCAGTTTTAATGACTGCCCTTTCCATGCTACATTTCTGAACAGCCTTGAAGATCTGGCTCTTCTTAGATGGGATGGATTGTTGCAGTACCTCTGAAGTCTGGGTGCATTTTTTGTGATGTAGTAGGAGCAGTACTGTATGTTGTTTCCTTGTCATGTTTTTTTTTAACCTTTTTACTGTAAGCAGGTTGGAAATGTTTACTTTTCTGATTGGAACAGGCAGAAATCTGAGCAAATTAAATCAGTCAATCAATAAAACTATTTTTTTTTTCAACCTGGCATCCTGCCAGGTGTGGTGCTGTCTGAGAATTATAGCTGTCATAGACATTTGACAGGAGTTAAGTTGGGGAACTCTGATACAGAATAGAAAACAAATGGGATATGGGAGGTTTAGAAATCGGATTGAGATATCTCCCAAATATGTTAATCAGATTAAATTTGACTGTATAGATTCATGTGAGCACTCATTCTACTGCTCGCACCGACAGTCTGTTGTACCAATATACAACAGTCTATTTTTTTGGTACCCAAACTGGACTTCCTATCAAAAGGAATGTTTCACATTTCATTAAGTACTTGTATATTTCTTCATGATTCATCATGTTCAAAAAAGATGCTACAATATACATGGGAACAAGCCAAAATAAATTATACTCTTCATTCTAGCACTAAACCTATATAAGGATAAAATGCAAATGCAGCCTGTACATCAGTGTAGACATTTGGTTCACTGGAGTTTCCTGAATAAAATCTTCCAAGTGAGCTCTTTCTGATTTAAAGAACAGCAAAGACATGAGTAATACACTGCCACCCTGAACAAAACAATATAATTCTAATAAAATGCAATTCTGAATATATTTAACTGAGTAGGGCACAAAGTTTAAAAAGTAAGACAGAACGTATTTGCTTTAATTGTACATTTGTATTTATTTCACTGATACATCTAAACTGGAAAATATTGGAAATATGGTTGGTCAACTGATGTAAAATAGATACTAAGTCCTGTAATATAAAAATGACTTGCCCAGGTTCTCCATCATAAAATAACAGCATGAAGAACAGACTAGCAGTCATCAATAAGAACAATTAAACAGAAGGTCTCACTTCATCTTGATTTTCTGCCACTATGAAGCAACAGAAGGCAATATAGAAAAGCAAACACACCTACACACCATGCTTTTAAAAAAAAGTAGCGAAAGAAATAGGCCAAATTAATTTTGATGCTTCTCATTGCAGAAACAACATAAATCACAGGACAACATTATCAGCAGAAAAACAAAAGTAAAGAAGAAGCACCTGAACAAATTGTTTTAACCCCATGAACTCTGGAAGTATGAGGGTTTAAGCACAATTAAGATTATTCCCCTCTATTTCTATAACAACCATTCTAGATCTAGGGATTCTCCAGATATGTTAGACCTCAACTCCCAGAATTCCCAGTTAGGATGGCCTTTGCCTAAATTGGAGAAGGCTAAAATATGTCTTATCACAACCACTTCATCATAACATGGAAAGATGTTCTCTAAAAAACAGTCAAACATTCTTGTTAAACTCATGGAATGAGCTGCAGGATAATGCCTTAAAGCTCAATTCTATACTTAAGAGAAAGGGAGGAAATGAAATGTCCAAGTGAAAATATTTTATTATGCAACAGACTGGCATTTTCAGATAAAATCCTTTATCAAAACTATAACTACAAAGCAAAATCATGTGGAATAAATTTGCCAGAAAAGTATATAAAACCACTTAGAAAACATGAAATAAAAATTATATTATTTCTTATGTAACATTTAACCAGCAAACATGTTAAAAAGATACTCCTAATATTTATGTTGTCTTGAAACCACTAAAACTTTGATAACTTACAAAATAAAGAATTTTTACTGGCACTTGGGATACTTCTTTCTTTCCTTGCAATTTGGTTTTCAGTGTCTGCCATCCTCTTTTTTGCAAACTTGATACTAAATATCCACAGCATAATATTTCTTTTCAGTGACCATATTCTCAGTGTAATGATGTGATTTATTCATTATTGACAGATTTGCCATGCAGGTGATAGCATTTAGATTATATATTGCATTATATTTTATCTTGGCTCACAATACCATATACCAAATAATATTACAGTTTGTAAGCTTACATCCTTTCCTTGGTTATAACCCACTTTAATGTCTTTTCTCTGATCTCCTATAAATAGTGCCATGTCATGACCACATACTTAATTTATCATGCTTGCCAAAATTCAAAGAGTCAGTAATGCATACTAATAAAGCATCTGACTTGCTTTCAAGCAACAATGTCCATATGACAAAATAAAACAAAAGCATGACTTGTAAATACAAGTAGTTCCCAGGTTAAGAACACCCAGTTTACAGATGACCCATAGTTAAGAATGGAGCCTACTGTAACAAAATTTGAGTTAAATACACAACGATTCAAGTTAAATACACAATGGTTCAAGTTAATTACACAACACTATTTATATAGTATTATACTGTTCCGGCTTACATCCAAATTCGACTTAAGGACAGACCTCGGGAATGGAACTCGTTCTTAAACTGGGGACTACCTGTATTTATTTTCCAAGAAAATGATAACTCCCAAGAGACTCTGAGAAGTATCCTGACCTCTGTCTTCAATAAGCAAAGCAAGACCAGACTATTCAGCTTACTCTGAATGTCAATGTATCCAAAACATTTTTTTTCTGTAAACAGTATGGCCACAAATTATAGACAATTAATTCTGTATGGAACTGTACTTGATGCTTATAGCTCTGAGTACTATCATAGCTAATAATCCAGAAAAGATTTAAGTACCTACATTTAAAGAAGACTGATTGTGAAGGAAAACTAAGAAAATTGAAGCTACCTACAGCAGCCCTTGGTAAAGAAAATCATACAGTTTGCAAAGTGAAGCGTACACCACAGATTTGAGTCCTTTTTTAAACTTTTCAGAACACTTTGAATACAACCCACTTTGCTTTGGGTCCAAAACCAATCTAAGCTTTCATAAATATCTTCATTAATTTGCATGGGAAAATGAATCATTTACTCTCAACTGGATGGAATTGGCAGATCTTGTTTTGAATCTAAAGGGACACCCATTTCAGACAGACAGGTTTTGTGCAAGAGAAGTGTTTGAAGTCTGTGAGTTGGTATAAAATGGCTTATTGCTTTAGGCGGTCCTATGAAAGCAACCTGTAAAATGTTAAAGGGAGAGAGGCAGAGATAGGGATTTATTCTAAAGAAAGAAACAATTTGAGGCTTTTCATTTTCTGCTTCGGTGACATCAACTGATAGGTTTAATCTCCATCCCTCCTAAAAGCATTGTAACTAAAGAGGAAACCAATGCTAAAGTTTTCACCTGATTGGAAGATAGAGGTGTCAATCACAAACAAGTCACACCTTTTTCTCTGTTCTTCCCCCTTGCCAGACATTTTATTTTTTTTAAATGCTTGAAAGAAAATGTATTTGTTTGAGATGTCTGTGTCCTGAAACTCTGAAATGGCTTCAGGAGTAACTCTGTGCTCTGTGGAAGCCTGTCTTTGCTTAGGACAAAACCTAGTTGTCCTAAAGACACTTTCCATTCTAAATTTGGGATTTACTGAAAGCAGACAAGATAAGAATAAAACTTGCTATCCAAAACAGATTTTCTACAGAGACCTATTAGGTGTTTAGTTCTAAAGGAAACACTTAAGATTGCACTGTGAGTATAACATCAAACAACTCTGTATTTCCCTGTAACTATTTACAGAAATAAATTTTCAAGTGAAAATATAAATGCTAATTTTACCTAAAGTTACATATTTTAAAAATCCAAGTTTGTTGTGAAAAATTCTAAAGTTAAGATTTTATTCCATCAGATATATTCCTGACATGTTTATGTAAATATATATATCATAGAAACATGATTGACACATATACACCCTTCATTTTTTATATACCATCCTTGTTCACCATGCTTACTCTTTTGCTAGAACAAATTCTTTTCTAAATTTTGTCTCCAACAAGAGGAAAATATTTTACTTAAAAATTAATAATCTTTCTGAGTATTAAAGGGATAATAACCTGCTTTCAAAGGATCACAAAAACGTATTTGGTGTGACATCCAACTATACTAAGCCAATCTATCTATACTTTTATCAACCTGCCTTTTTTTTTTTTTTTTTTGGTTAGTATATCTAACTCTCTTAAATTCCATTCCACAGCTTGGCAGTTTGCAGAATAAGCCTTCTGTTGCCTAAATGCTAGCCTACCAAGATAAGCCCCTTTTCCCTCACATTAAGCAAATTGCAATATTTTGGCAGGTGGGCAAAACACGTGCAAGCTATGCATTTACACAGGATGCCATCTTACCTCCTCCATTCTTGTAGCAGAGATATGGGAATCGCCACACATTCCCCAACCCAATAATTTCCCCTGCCACAGATAGCACAAATTCGACTTTATTGTTCCAATGGCCTCTTTCGTGCACCTTCTTATCGTTGCTGTGGACCAAATTGGTGCTGGAGGCTTCAGGATCCAGAGCATCTTCTGGTTTGCCATTAATTATAGGAATAGCCTTTTCAGCTGTCATGACTCTCTCCAGCCTGGAGAAGAATATAAAGAAAGGAGGGACAGGGAGTGAAGAAGATATGGATGTTTCTATACAGCTTTCCACTTTGACCACAAACTGTCTGCTTTGCATCTTCACAAAAAGACCAAAAGTGCAGGAGATGCTGTTGCCAACTTCGCACGATTAGACACCTGCTGATGGGGTTGGGGCGACTGAGTTGTGAGAAGTGGAGACCGAAGGGAAGCGGGAAAGGCTACCTGCTTTCCTCTCCCCCAGCCCTAACACTTCTTCCTTAACCAGGAACCCAGCTTTGCAAATCTGCCCGACCTGACTCTGCCGTCTCCCATTTCTTTTCTGACCGGGGGGAGAAGGCCAGGTTCTTCCACGGACCGGTACTCACCCAGGGCTCTGGCCGCGCTCTTGGCAGAAGGAAGACGAGGTCGGTGCTGGTTCTACAGCTGCCGTCCACCAGTCCTTTGAGCGGCCCCTCTTCGTCCTGTGGCACTGGCGACTGGGGAGGGAGGGAGCGAGGGAACGCGAGGTGAGGCAGGCGCCCGCGGCGGAGGCGGCGACCAGCAGCGAGGGAAAGGCTCGTGATAGGCAGGGACGTCTTGCCTTCTCTCTGCGCGCTGTTGCTGCCCGGCTGCAAAAGCTGCGGCGCTCCGGCCAAGCCGCACGGCTGAGGGGGATTTGAACTGCTCAGCCTATGCGGAGGAAACGTGCAACCACGCTCCCCCCACATCGGTCCCCAGCAAGTCTCCCGCCTTCCCTCCGCCCCACTCCCTTGCCTCTGTTCCACCTCCTCGTAAACTATAGGGGGCCTCCTCCCTTTCCTACCTTGAGGGGATCTGCCTACCTACACACGACCGTCAGGCTGGGCGCGCGTTAGGAACACGGTCGGCTTAAGGCAGCCGCATTTATTTGAGGGGACAGCGGCCGAGCGGCGAGCAAAGGCGGTCAAGAAGTAAACAAGCGGTCTTGCCTTCGGTCTGCCTTGCAGTCCATGGACGAGTGTTAAAGTCGGAGTCCTGCCACCCCACCCCACTCCACCCCACTCATGTCTCTGGATTTTGGTCCTTCTGGGTTGTTTAACCTCTCTGGTACCGGGCCGGGTGTTGCCTAGAACCAGAGGATGAGCGGCACCTCCGTCCTGCTTAGTCACCTTCCCCCAGGGAAATATTTAGGATGTGGCCTGAGAGGAGAAGCCACTTCTTCCCTTCCCACTTCTACCTGAGTCCTGCCCAGTGAACCAAATTCTCCCCCTCCCCCACCCTCGTGTCACTGGGAGAAGGCAGTGGTGGCAAGAGCACCAGTGGCTTCCATGTGACTTTGTTGCCTCCTTCTTGGCAACAACAACTGGGTGAATGGTGGTGCTTTCCAGTTGCTCTCCTGTCCTCTTCCTCAGCAATTTGGGTGTCCTATTTAGCTTTGGGAAGGCAGCAGGAAGCACTGGGTTTGGTAGATAACCCACATGGGAAGGAGGGAGCCAAAGGAGGTCCTGGTGTATCCAAGGGACCTTCACCTACTCTTTGTTTCTGTCATGTTGGATCATGTGTGAATTGGATGTAAAACAGCCCTGGCACTGGATTGGGGCAAATGAGCCCTGTTTAGGCAGACTATAAGGGACTATAAGTTAGCGACCAGCATCAAAGTGGATGGACTCAGTCCAATGAGTGCAGTGTTACGAGTCCTGAAATTCCAGGTTAGGGAGAGATTGTCATGGAGAAAATCCTTCTATCTTCTAGGAGTTGAAAACAACTTGATGGCACATAATCAAGTGAGTGACTCCATGGGACAGAGAGAGAGAGGAAGCGGGAGCAGCAACTATCTTCCCTTGCTGCACCTTTTTTTGCCGCCTTGCAAAACACCAAGGTCCTTACAGAAGATGCTGAAGAAGGCAATCTAGTTGAAGAATTGCTGTTTCTTTTCCAGTCTTTGATCAAGAGAAAAGAGTTTGCTGTGTATGTGTTTATTTTTCAAATTTATCCTTATCTAGTCCACTGCTTTTCCTTTAAATTAAAAAAAATCATGGCTTAAATCAAAACAGATTTTATCAAATGAGTGCTTAATATTATGTGTTGGAAGACCCTTAAGGAACAGGAAGGAGGGAAGAGAATAAAATCCTCTGGCCAGAAGGCTGAGGGAATTTGTAGCCAGCCAACTTAGAGGCTGAAAAAGAAGAGGAGAACCATATCCTGATATCCTACATTTCTCTAACGAAATAGATATATAGATTATACTTGGAGAGGCAGCATTGTGGCTCCTGCAATCCATGAAAACAAAGGGGAAACAAAGTGTGAGAAAGGCATTCCTGAAATTTTAAGGGCTGAATTTCAAATAATTTAAGAATTTGAAAATAAGATATTTCAAAGAGCATACAGTTTATAGGAGAAAAGAAAAAAATGTGCAGTATTGGTGGGAATCAAAAAGTATAAATAATACATATCCATCATGTTTGATGAGGCTGTTGTGGGCTGAAACAATGGACAGTTGCCTGCCCTGTGCACTTGGAGCTATTTAACACAAAGGCAAATTATGTATGTCATTAATGTCACACATTAATGACTAGGAAAAGCATGCCAGTCATAGTGCTTTGGTAAGCATGATAATATAATATGCATATTATAAAACCTATTTATCATATTGGTGCTTTACATTTAAGTGTGCCAAGAATATCTTAGATGTATACCTAAGAATGTAATTTGTGCCACCTTTTAGTAATCACAATTTGGTTTTATTTTCACAGCTACAACCATGTGTTAGAATTTTAGCATGTGATATGAAGCCCACCTTTTATCACTTTGAACTCCTCACCTAAATCCAAAGAAGGATAAAATATGTGATATCATAACTGCATTAAATAATATGGGTTTGAGTATGAGACAAAGGGATTAGCTAAAACCCAGGAATCTCAAAATTAATGTTAAAAAGCTATAGTACAGTATATATTGATCCTATAATATTAGTGATATAATATCATCATATTTTATATCTTAAATATCTAAACACTAATGTTACATTACTTGAGGGATGTTCTTTAGAGTTGCTCCACACAAGAGAATTGTTAGAAGGAAGTTGCCCATTCAGTTTTGTGCTCTCTGAGTCTAGCTATACTGTACATTTGCAATTATTTCTCTAACTCTTGCAGAAAAGGAAGAATCTGCTGACTTTCAACCTATGAGTATGGAGAACTACTCTCATGTGGAGCTTCTGATCTACATATGATAGAAACATGATAAACAGATAGCAAGTGCAGGTATCGTTATTTATTTCTTCTCCACACAAAAGTCTTCCCAACTAAACAAAGCTAGTGGGGAATGTTCCAGCGAATTTTCTATATGTGGTTTGCTGGTTTTCTATTTGCAAATTTTTGTTAGTCTTTGTTTTAGTTTTACCTTTCCAAAGTAGAGTTGCTCATCTGTCATCTCAAGCAGGACTATGTATTCCAAAATGTCACAACTACTACTGGGATGAAAACATGACATCACTCCAATGCATAGCACCTTTCATCCAATAATTTTCCCCACTGCAGGCAGAACAAATTGAATTTTATTATCCAGTGGCCTCTTTTGTGCACTTTCTTATTGTTATTGTCGACCAAATTGACGCTGGAGGCTTCAGGATCTGGAGGAGAATATTTAGAAAGAAGGGGAAAGGAGTAAAGAAGGTATGGATGTAAGAAAGTGGAGTCAATTTGTAAGGCTATTCCACAAAGCTGGCTACATTTTCAGAAACTATGTGACTTGTTATGACAGAGATCTTTCATTGATGTTATTATAGAGATCTTTCACTTGATGGAAAGACCCTGAATGGCTCAGTATCCCCCACCATGCATTTCTGCAAATACAGTCTTAACAGAAGCCTGTTCACTAGCTGGTAACAGCAACTAGGTAACTTTAGCTGATTTTGGAAAAAGTTAAGCAAGTTTGGACCCAGTTCATATTTAGATGGTAGATACCAGGAAATCTCAGAGTGGTAAATTGGACTGAGAAGCTGAAACAATACCCCACAAGAAGGCAATGGCAAAACACTTCCATATAGTTACTGCAGCTGAGTTCAAATCAAGGGAGATTCTACCATTTTGTGTATGCTTTCTCAGAAATCTTATTTCATGCAATAGTTTGATTCCCAGATTATTATGCGTAGGACTGCTGCCTTAACTGGAAATAAATATTATTAACCATTGTTACGGCCACTGTCATACTCTTCCTGTGACATCCTAGAACAAATGAATTATTGTAAGATCACAGGTACTCTGTACCACCACAAGTTGTGATAACTCCTTGAGCATATGGTTCATTTTAAATAAATTAAACAAAAAGAAAACTATACAGGTGAATCACTTTCATAAAAAGTAAGCAAATGAAACAAATATGTCATTTAAATAAACATGTTTAATCATGCAGCATTATAAATAACCACTCGCCATCACCAGTAAGCAAATTGTTTTTCAAAAATTGTTTTGTTTTCTTTATTTTGACATAGCTTTAGTGAGCTGAAAGGCTAATAAAATTGTCTATAATTATTTTATTACTTTTTAAAAATAATAACCCTATCTATTTATTGCCTGCCTACCTTGAAATCCTTTTATTCTGTGGCTTCTCACAACATAAGGATTTTTCCAATCCTTGGATTCAAAGCCAGCTAACATATAGTGTAGATTCATACCAAAGCAATGGAACAGGACATTGCTGAGCAACTTGTGACCCACCCCATACAGTTCACACAATATGGATGTTTTACCATCTTTAATTCACACAAAGTGGTATGCACAAAATAGAGTATGTGTTTTGTTTTGAATCTAGAAAAACCTTGGTATTTTGGAAGTTCTGTCAAATCAATCTAAGTGGGCTATGGTTCAATAGAACCAAAACCCAGAACATTTTGGTTCTTTTGGGTTTCATATGAAAAAAAATCCAGAGAGGTCTTATGAGCTAATAGGAGTCCCTCTCCAGTCCTCCACATGGCCTGTGTACTGACCTATCTGCCAGCTTCCCATTGCCTTTCTTTCTCTACATCTGTTTCTCTACCACCAACATTCTGGATCTCAAGTAAGATATAGTGATTTGCTCATCCCAGATCTTCCCAGTGCACTCCTTTCCCTCCCCTTTGCTGCCATGTACCACCTCTGTTGCCAAGGTCCTTGGTTTTTTTTTTTTTTCCACATCACCCCAAAACATATCTGCCTGAACACCCATTTCACCAGACATGGATTATCCAAAACCAAATGTTCCATACACATAATGGTTTGTATGCAAAAAAAAACTTTCCACTCCCTCCTCACACACAACATTTTTAATTCACAGCAAAGACAAATGAGTTCTCAAATGTTTACTAGACTATAACACATGTATAGTAGATTGAATTTGGATTGGCAAGTAAATACTTAGGGAATCTGTAATTTAATTTCTTTATCATCATAAATGCTCATTGGATTTTATACACTGGTTAAATCAGTACACTCAGACCAAAATAAATAGTCAATTCCTTTTCTTATTCTTAATTTTTCAATACAGCATCTTTCAGTCATGTTGAAGTTACACCTCCAGTTTCAGAGGATTCATATCTGAATACATCTGAAAGTACCAGGTTGTGCATGCTGCTATGGAGATGTATTTAGAAGTCCTCTTAAGATCAATATGCATAAGATTGTGTTTTAAATGTCCAAATTGATTTAAGACTATTCAGTTTATATTCATTCCTCTATCAAAACTTATATTTGCAATATTTTCAACAGGGATATGATACGGAAAATTCATTGATCTGGTAATGGAATTGGAGAGGTTTAAAATATTCTATTTTCCTCCAGACCATACTGAACCTTGACTTAGACAATTCTTCTGCTTATTTTGTATAACTCATTATGGTTCTTCTTTATTTATTATTCCAAACAAAATAAGTTATTGGATATTTTTGTTCTATGTTCTTCAACTTTTATTACTGAATGATTACATATTTCAATGTTATTTTACCTCCAACTATATTACTGAATTATGAATTTTAAAAACATGTTTAAAAAATCAGTGCATATATGAATGTTCATGTGCACAAGCATGAAAGTGGAAGGAAGGGGAAGCAAAGATAAATCAGGGAAGAAAGAACATGCTGGAGGGAGCAGGTAGTATCTGTATTTTGACTTCTTGTAAGTTGCAGTAATGCATGGGAATTTAGACACTGTGCCAAAAACCCTGGAGCAAATATAAGTTTCAAGGTGGGATCTGAAAGAAATGAAGGCGGCTTTTCCAATATTTTATGAGATGCCTTGCGTTATGACGGCAATTTGGATCAGAATTTCTGTTGCTAAGTGATGTGGTGATGTCACATGACCACATTACTTAGTGATGGCAATTCCAGCAGTCCTGGTTGCCGTTGTAACCCAAGGACTGCACAGTAAAAACTTCATGTGATTGCACCTTCCAACTTCCTGCCAGCTTCCCCATTGACTTTGTTTGTGGGAAGCCGGCAGGGAATGTCAGAAATTGCCATCATGTGACTACTGCTCATTGCAACATCATAATTGCAAGCTGGGTGTCAAGTGCCTGGATCATGATCACATGACCATGGGGATTCAGTAACAGCTGAAACTCTGAGGAACATTTTAAGTACCATTACGAATGGTCGTAACCTGAGGATGACCTGTACAGTTTAAAGATAAGGTTGAGGGAGGGAGGGAGGGAGGGAAGGAAGGAAGGAAGGAAGGAAGGAAGGAAGGAAGGAAGGAAGGAAGGAAGGAAGGAAGGAAGGAAGGAAGGAAGGAGATATATTCACATATAGAGAATGATTAAGATGGTGAATAGAAAGACATAGGCCATTTCTCAGCAGTAACTTAGAGCATCTTTGGATCACTATTCAGCCATCATGGAAGTAATATAAAGCCTGTGCTCATTACTATTATGGCCTAGCAATGGTTCGATGACTCTAGAAAATTCTATAAGTTGCTAGTGGAGAAATGACCATAGGAAGGAAGAATGGAATAAAATACAATAGAAGAAGAGACAATTTTGAAGATAAGAAGAAAAAGATATAGTGATTGTGGGAATGGTCTGTAAGGCTGTGAGGCAGTCTAGTGCAGGAAAGGGCAACTGATGACCCTTCAGAATATTTGAATATTTCTTTCACATTTGCTGTGCAGATTCAGACTGATGGAATTTGAGTTCAGCAACATTGCTATCGCTGGTCTAATATAGCTACAGTGTGAAGAATTCTATGTATGATTGCTCAGAATTAAGTTTCTTAACATTCCATAGTGATTCTTCCAAACAAGCATGAATTTATGCAAGATGGCATCACCTTGTGATGTGATGAATTCTGGCAAATCCAGTGACCCAGTACTGCCAACCAAGCAAGACATTAAGGAAGAAGAGAGTTATTAACTAAACCCTTCCCATTTCTTTTCTTTTTTTTTTTTTTTAACAAAAATAATGCAATCTGTCCAATGAAATCATAGAAGGGAACTGACACTTGCCTCTCTAGGAGTGACATAAATCAACAGCTGGCCTGGGGACAACACTGGGGCAGAAGAAAATTGTTTCCGTTATCTCTTCTGACATACTGAAGTTAAACTATTCTTTGAGGTTGGGTGTTTATGTCTGTCCTTAGAAGGGAAATCATATATGTGTAGCAATAAGCTTTCATTTGACATTTTAAAAAGAAGCTAGATAAAAATGCTCATTTGATGAAAAATATAAATATGGCATATAGTTTACAGTTCAATTCATTAATTCATCTAGAACTGTTATACCCACAGCATGAATTTATGCTGTGCTACATACAGGTTTTATGCATACTTTGCCATCACAACTCTGTAATGATTTAAGCTGAGAGCAAATTTGTATCAAACCTGAAAATGCAAAAGGGGAGTTGTCTACAGTGTTATCTGACATAGTTATCTGAGGTTTAATAAGCAGTTGAAAGCTTTCTTCTTTATACTCCTTTTGGAGTAATGTTATACAATATGTTGACAGAATTATTGGGAAAACTTTGGTTTTTAAAGGCATGCATACTGTATTAAATTATGTACGTACTACTTGGAACTTAAGAAGTTCTGAACAAAGAAGGTTTTTTTGTGCTATAGGAATAGCGAAAAGAATAACCCTTATGAGATGAGAAACTACTATAACTCCAGATACAAAGGACTGGATTTTAGAGATGCGTGATCTAGCATTTTTGAGAAAATTATATATTCCTTCAGTGAGAAAATATCACATTATCTCTCCCATTGGAAAAAAGATTCTTAAACAGGATTGGTGCTTAGTTTCCTCTTTCAAAGATTTATCATGGATTTGTAATTACTGGCTTTTTTCCTATGTTTTTACTGTATTGTGTTGCTTTTTTTTCTTTTTTTGAGTGGTGAATTGTTCATTTTTATTTGGGTATATTTGTCTGAAAATGGACTGTCTTGCATAACATAATTAATTTTTTTTTTAATCGGAATTTAAAGTTCCTATAAACTAGTGAAGTACCGTATTTTTCCGACTATAAGACGATACTTTTTTCTAAAATCCTTACCCTAAAAACTGAAGGGCGTCTTATTCAAGGAAGTCAGCCGAGAATCGCGCTGTTGCAAAACTGCCCATACTTTGTTTCTGCAGAGAGGCTTCCTCCTATTGCTAGCCTCCAATCACGAGTGAAATAGCTTGTCTCCCAAACAGACTTCCTCCAATCACGAGCCTGATGTAACTGATGTCAGCTGATGCTGAACAAACCAATTAGAGGAAGTCTGTTTGCAGAGACAAGCTATCTGCAGTTTCACTCTGTGACAACCGCCCCTGGGGCTGGTACATCTCTCTCTGGGTCCTTTCCGTTGCTGGTTGTGTGCAATGCCAAAACAACTCAAGAAACAAGTGAATACTTTCCAAATGAGGCTCTTTACTCACTGCTCAAAAAAGGATTGAATACAAAAGATTTAAGCTGCAAATTAAAACTTGCTCAATGAAAGCAAACAGTCCCATAGAAGTAAAAAGCAGATAGATAAGTCCTTTTCCACCTAAGCAGCCTCACGTGAAGTAGCCTTCCAAGCCAGCCATTTCTCCCTCGCACGAATGAGACTAAGGCTTGAGGTTCGCAGCTTCCTTGAGGAAAGTAGATTCCGCAGATCAACAAAGATAGAAAGCCAATGTTTTCTTCCAAAGCTCCCTCCGTCCTCCTTCTATAGCTCTGGGCCTTATCTTAAGTACTCTTTCCAGGCTGGCCTCCACCCCCCTTCACAGGTGACAACAATTAAGGATACTGCTTTGATTTTAATTAACAAAGGTTTCAAAAGTTACAAATCAACATACAACAGGGGTTTCTCCACAAGATCTTATCTGGTTACAACAATTTATAGTTTACTAACATCTAAAGCCTGTCTGTTTTCTCCCCGGTGATAAAAGCCTCATTCCCATCACTTCAAAGTAAAGTCAGGAAGCTTCTCCATCTACTAATTTGGACAAGGAAATATACATAAAAACAGGTTAGTTCCCACAATCCCGGACCTCCGTCACACACTCGTGCTTGAATGTAATCAGTTAAGCAAAAGAGCCTGGAAATAGAGCTGCAGAGAGACGGTTTGGATCTCCTCCCACCGAGTGTACCAGGTCAATGTTAACTAATTACTAAATAAAAATGTGTTCTGCACTATCTTTAAAATATTGATTTTTTTAATTTGGGGCTGGAAAAGTGGGGGTCATCTTGTACATGGGGGCGTCTTATTGTCGGAAAAATACGGTAACTACTTTTAGTATTACACGGATTTCCAAAATGACTTTAAAATGCTAAAATATACATTCAGTAGTATATCAACAAAATTAAGTTGATGTCAATATAGCATAAACTTCTTCCATTACTAATGACTATTATTTAGTTTTTTAAAAATATATATATTTATTCAGAATTTTTTTGTAGAATAAAAGACAAACCAAAAGAGAGAAAGAAATAAAAAAGTTCAAGAAATAAAAAAGAGAGAAAAAGAAACTAAAGTTAAAGAACATATAAGTGACTTCTGAACTTTTTTCCAACAGATAATTACAATCTTGTTATCTCTCCTCCCTCTTAGATGTTATACAGGTCCTTTCAGCCCCTCATTTAATCCATGTCTTTCTTAATCTTCAAATCTCTAAATCATCATTTTATTTATTTCTTCTTTCAGCAAAAAGCCCTTTTAAGGTTTCCAGTCTTTCAGAAAAGAGTATTGATTATTATTTAACACAAATAATTGAATAAGAATTTTCAAACATATAATGGAGCTACTAAAACTTTGAGCTATTTGTTTACTTTGAGACCAGAGTAAAAGCAAGTAAATGAATAAACATTATTTCTGGTTTTGGGCAGAACAGATACAAATAAGTAAGACACTGTCATAATAAAAGTGACTTTACTCTCCCTGGCATCATTGCAGTTCTACTTCACTGAAGAATGGAGTGGAAATATTGCTAGCGGAAATATATTTAGTGTTCTTGTAATAAAAATAATGTTTGTATGTATATATCTCTATCTATCTATCTATCTATCTATCTATCTATCTATCTATCTATCTATCTATCTATCTATCTATGTATCACGGGTAGTATTGGTGAGGGAATTGGGGGAGGAGTACTTGTATCAATGTGGTCCATTGCTCAATAACGCACTTGAGACCTGGCTTTGGTCTCAGGCCTGGAGCTGATGTGTTTGTTGGTTGGTTTGATTTGTTACTGTTTGATTGTTGTAGTCTGGGCTGCCTGTGGGGTTGTATGTTTTTAACTGTTTATTGTTTTGTATTTGTCTATGGGAGTGGGCAGCTATAATAAATTTAAAATAATAACAATAAAACCTTTGATGGCACTTAGAAAATCTGCACTTTGACAAAATTTCCATCTGTCAGTTACAAAAGGCCACACTGCTTGGATCCGCACATATGCTACATCGATGCATTACGACATCCTGGGTTCTTGGGAAGAACTCAGTGCGAATGAAGGCCAACCCCAGCTAAAGAACTGGCAGCTGTGATTTCATGTTGTTGTTGTTGTAGTAGTAAGTAGTAGTAGTAGTAGTAGTAGTAGTAGTAATAATAATAATAATAATAATAATAATAATAATAATGTTTTCTTTTAAAAAGTGGTAAAATCATTTGTAACAATGTGAAATTTTGAGTAGGAGCTTTATTAATTGGAATTAAACCAATAATACAAGACACTTATGTCAGAATGATTCTACTACATAAGTAGAAACAAGAACATTGTTTTGTTACATTATCAGTGGCCTGCATTGATTTTAATAACATTTTCTGCATTATTTTACATGTCTTCCTGTAAGTGAAAATGAGTTCAGTAGGATTTCTTCCCAGGCCATGTGTCTTTATTTGATTAATCCAGTCAATAACAAATATTCTCTGTCAAGTTTACAGGCAGTCCTTGATTCACAGCCACAATTGGGCTGGAATTTCCATCACTAAGTGATGCAGTCCTAAAGCAAGACATCACATGACTGCATCGCTTAGCAGCCTCAATCCCAACAATCCCCCTTGCTGTCGTTAAGCAAATTTCACCAGTTGTTAGCCAAGGATGCACCCCGTTCCAAACCATTCTGGCATTAGTCCCTCCCAGCCCTGAGCCTCAGTGAGGTAAGGGACTGCCTCCAACTCCCCGGCTGTCTATCTTCCCCACCATCTCTGCCCTATCGGCTGCCCTGCACCATGCATTACAGGGTGGCAAGCAGCCCTAGAACCATGCAGCTCTGGAGCTGCTTTCCACATTGTGGCTCCGAGGCTTCTTGGCCCTCCTTGCCCTTTTGTTTGCTCACACACGTCACTCCCTCCTTCACTCACTCGCATGCACCGTGCCCTTCCCTCCTTCGTTCTCTTGCGTACATCAGCGCCCTCCTTCCCCTTCACTTGCTCACATGTGCCAGTGCCCTCCTTCCCCCTTTGTTCACTCACACGCATGCCCCCCACACTGTTTCACTCACTTCAGGACTCTACAAGGGTGCTTCGGGCACTGAGGGAACACACCAGGGGTGCTTCCAAGCACTGAAGGACTCCAAGGGCGCTTCTGCCATGCGCTCTGCAGCAAGCTTCTGGCTGTTCATGAGGCTTTCTCCTTCCTCCTGCAAAGCCCCAGAGCTGCAAAGGGGCACAGTGCATGTAAGCAAGCGAAGGGGGAAGGAGGGCACCAAAAAACCTAAATAACCTGAAGAATAAGTGATATTAAATAAATGTGTGTCCATGACAAGAAGTGACCCTTGTATTCGCTTTTAAAAATAATTATTTTGTGTATTGACTAAAATCTCAGTTCCCTCCCCCCATCCTGATTATTTCTGTAGGAGAATAATAAATTGTGTCCTCAATTTGTGGCTTAGTTTTCTATTGATGATATCTTTTTGAGCTGTCAAGCTGTGAAATAGCACACAATGGACAGCTTTGTTGGCAACATCTTCCTATCCAAACAAGAATGAAAAAAGGCTCCTGTTATGTTGGCACATGCTAGGAGGGAAAATAATGTGCACCGAACATTATAATAAGGATTACTAATTGTCACAACCATTCTCACAAATGATTTCTCTGCTGTGATATGTCCATAATATCAGTTCTGTACTGATAACAATCTACAATGGGACATTTCCATGCAGCTGGAATGTTTAAAACCACTACGATGTAAAAGTTTTAAGCATTAATATGCAATATAAATAAGAATCTAAAAACTGGCTTAATCAGTCTGACCAGAAAGCTTATATTCTGCATTCAACAAGGTGTTATAAATATGTCTCAGAAGTTAAGCAGCATCTGATAATCAAGAAGTATTTTGTCTCTGAATATTTTGTACTTCCCATGGTTTACCTCAAATTTGCTGCCTTAATACTAGCTTTTTAAATAGATTGTTTAATTTTAAACAATTTAATATCAACATTGCTGCTCCACAGGGTATCCACAGGGCAACAGTAATGGACTGTGAAAATAACCTTGAGGAACAGGAGGAAGAGATGCAACCAAGACAATGGTCAGATAAAAAAAATCTGAGTCCAAAGCAGAAATGTAATTTGAGAAAACATCTCAGACTTGACCTTCCCTAGTTCTCTTGTAGATAAAGGCAGGGAGAGGGGAGGCACATTCAGACTTGCAAGATTCTGCTTCTGTAACCCTATGCAGGTAGTCCTCAGTTAATGATGGTAATTGGGTCTAGAATTTCCATCTCTAAGTGATGCGGTTGTTAAGTGCAATGTCATGTGACCGCGCTGCTTAGTGATGGAAATTCTGGCACTTCCACTTGCTGTCGTTAAGTGAATCACTGTGGGTCATTAAGTGGCAACATCATGTGGTCACCATTTGCAACCTCTTGCTGGCTTCCCCTTTGACTTTGCTTGTAGGAAGCCGGCAAAGAAGGTTGCAGATGGCAATCATTTGACTGCGGGGACACTGTGACTGATGTAAGTACGAAGACCAGTCATAAGTACCACTTGTTCAGCATTGTCATAAGTTCAAATGGTCATTTACTGAGTGGTTAAGTGAGGACCACCTGTAATAAAAGTAATATTACTATTCATAACTTTGGTTTCCTAGTCTGGTCTACGTCAAAGGGCTGACAGTGTAGCAGCATTGCAATACAAGCTGCACCTGTTTGGGATAATACATGCAACATTGTGACACACTTAGAAAAGGGGTGGGACTTGCATCACAATACTGCAATATTGCTTTCATCAGTCTGACCTTCCTTGTTTCACACTCACACCCCATAGATGCCATTGGCATGCTCTGGAATCTTATTTGCCATGAGCAGTAGAGTTTAAGCTAGCCAGATAAAATAGATACATAGGAAGCTGCCATAAGCTACAAAGGCTGAAACTGGCAAGACAGCAACTTAGGTCAGGCAAATCATTGTGTAGAAATGGAACCAATGTTTACCTTCAGGGCTGGAAAAAGAATGGCAGAAGATGCATTCATTCAAAAGTGGGAGAAAAAAGACTAGAATTAAAATCTCTCACACACACGTACACACACACACACAGCTGGTGTCCTTTAATAGGCTCATTGCCCATTTTTAGCTTCTTTTGTATGTATGATAAAGTACTTATCTACTTGGCCCAGGTAGATGGCAAGAAAGAGGGAAAGTGTACTGCAACCATCTGGCTTGCTGGCTTCCTGTTTGCTTTGGAAAACAGCTTTCCTTGAAGGGTCAGCCCTTTGACTGTATCCTCCCAAGACAGGTCATTTGTCCAGGGCTGCATCAGCTTCCTGGGCCTGAGGCTTAAACTATCCTAACTTGGAGGTGGTGAGTTCCCATCAAAGCAGTCCCAGTCAAAAGGGTGACTTCAAAGGAGTCCCTTAGGGAGGCTTTCAATCTGACAGCACCTCAATTTCATTTTTTATATGTATGTGGACTCTTTGGAGAAAAAATCTAGATTGTGTGTTTATTTTGGCCTAGTGTAAAGAGGAAATCAGGAAAATGGGGCAAACAGAGGAATGGAAAATGGCCTGGGAGCAAACATCAATTACCAACGTGGGGAGATATGGTGGAAAGGTGCATCTATTGTAAGGAAAGGATGATAGGTGGGTGGACAGGGATATCTGCAGAGGTGGGGTAAAAAAAGTCAAGAGAGCAACTGTATACTTCTGCATTGCACATTAATGGAGGGCATAATGAGACTATGACACTATCTTGACTTCTTGGAGATACTTTGTGGATGCCCCTGCTGGTGGATGGCCTTTAAGGCTGCAGTCTAATGAAGTCCAGGTGACAGTGATGGTGGCTTTTCAGTCTGAAAGTTCTGCTTTTTATTTTATTGATAGAAGTCTGGTTGATAGAGGTGGTAATTTATCCCTCCCAGCATTGTCAGGTAGATGGAGTAGCTATTCATACCAGATGTTCCATACAGCAGTGCCCCAGTCACTCATGGGCACTTTGTGGTGCCAGTGGTCTTGACTGATCTGTGGAATGAGGAGAGAGGGCAACTGGCACAATTACTCCTAAGTACATCTTCCTAATCAACTCATTGGTTGAGAACTGAGAGTGGAGAAACAGATCAGCAGCTGATACACAGGTGGATAATTCTCAGGGGAGGGAGAGAGAGAGAGAGAGAGAGACTGATATTGATATTAAATGGAATGAAATCCATTTGAACTCCTACCCCATGACAATCACTTAGGATAAGCCAGTGTTGCTTTAGGCAGCATCTCCTCCACCAAGATGGTAAATGGAGGGTGCTAGAACAATTGGCAGCACATTGTGAAAAACCTGCTTTGTTGTTTGTGGGAAAAGTTGATTGGATCCATCTCAATTTGGATTCTAGATTTGGGGAAGATCAGAGTGATAAGACTTCAATCACTTGCTATTTTGGGGTGATTGGATTATATTGTTGTTGTTGTCTTGTTGGTGAGAATGTGCATGGAGTGTGTGGGCAGATTCCCCTTCCCTTTCTTAGATGATTAAATTGGCTAGGACAGGTCTGGGCCCATTATTAAGAGAAGTGATCAGTATCTCCTTACAAGATGAATATGCCTCCCCTGCCCAAAGGTGTCAGTTAGAAGAACTTTACTAAATAATCCTCCATTGACCCAAGAAACTTGTACAATATAGGAAACTATTGTTTTTTATTTTTCTGTATGACCTACTAATGAATTTGCCTTTTTTTTCCTTGGCTGAAGTACATTATATACTACAACCTACAAGATCTCTTTTCTGGATGGTAATATTTAATGTGGAAGAGGTGGTGTGGTTAGAAAGTTCCACCCTTCTCTTAAAGTTGCCTCAACTGAAAGACCCACTGGAGTCCTTATTCTTTTGCAATAGCGCCGTCTTTTGGAAATTTTGCACTTTAGATGCTGTGAAGCTTCCTGCAAGATGCTCCCAGAGGACCCTGATGTACTTCTTAGCTCCAGGAAGCTGATTGAGGATGCCATGTTGACGCTGTCCTGCCTAGTGCTACTTGCACACTGGCTCAGGTTCAAAAGAAATTTCTGTGGACTTCACTTTCTGCTATTTTCCATTGTGAACATCACATGAGTTTTATTTTTTTTAAAAATGCCTTCCATGATTATTTATTTAGGAAACATTGTCAGAGCTCTGTGACAGAAATATGTGAATCTTGTCTTCAGATATTGCTGAAGCATAATTTGCAGCTTTCCTTCCATTAACCATTGTGCTGGGAATTAATGTTCAGCAACACTCAGAACTCTTCACTTTGCCATCCAGCTTCATGATAAAGTTGTGTTGAAAATTAAAGCAGATAGTGGAACTCACATAATTACTTATTAATATGGACTTTATCTGTGCCACATTTCCCCACAAGAAATCCTGACAACTGTTGTTTTGTTATTACTTCTAGCCTCTGGAACTGTAAAATTAAACAATTAAATGGTTTAAGATTGTTATAGAGGAAACAGGGAATGGCCTTGAAGAACAGGAGGAAGAGCCACTACCAAGGCAAAGATCAGACAAGTGGGTCCTGAGCCCATTTCAGGAAACTAATTTGAGAAAATGTCTCGGACAGACCTGTCTCTAATTCACACGAAGATAAAGGGAGGGAGGGGGGAAGCACATTCATACTTGCAAAATTCTGTTATTATAGCTGTTATAATAAAAGTAGTTCTAGACCTATATAGCACCAGTCTCTTAGTCGGGTCTACCTTATATGACTGACAATTGTGGAATATATTCTTCTCCCTGTCACATCCAGTTTTTCCTAATCTGACTCCCTTCAGAAGTCTTGGAAATGCAGTTCATGATGCTTGGGAAGTCAGGACTCTGTAGAACAACCGATCTGAAAGGTTCCAGAAAGGGGTGGTGGAGGTTTGTCTTTGTCAGATAAATCTGTCAAATCCTCACTGTCATTGGGAAGTCAAATTCCCTCTTTACCTCCCTGTATTTGTCCCTGTTTCTAACAATGGTTCAGGATCCACATAGCTTCTGGTCCTTAGGAGAAAGGGGGAAGAAAAAGTTGGATGATATCTACCTGCAATCCACCTCAAATTCTCAAATGTTTCAAGTGGATGGTGAATGCCATGGAAAATAATGGAAAACCCCCAATTCCATAACTGCAAAACTTGAGCAGCAGTTCCTCAGCATAACCTGCCAGAATGTATATTTCTTAAGACCCAGTTGCTTGGGTCTCATTTGCCACAATGCCTTTGTCAATTAATAGGAATATACTTCCTTCTGTGCCTTCTATTAGTTGTGTCACATTATACTATTTATTGGGCAGCATCAACATATGATGCTTCCAACATTGGAATAGCTGCCTAGATTAATTTAATTAGCTAATTTAAATTAGCTATTTCCCTTCTAACTAAATATCTGGTGTTAGCTACTTAAACACAAAATTAAAGTGTTTAAAATGGAGACAGTTAAATAACAATAAGTCTTCACACTGCCATCTGTTGGGGATATCATGATACAGAAACATGTAATATCACAAACAAGGCTCACATGAAGCATTTATTTGTATAAAATGCTTAGGTAATTTAAATACATGCACTATCTACACATTGTCCTTAATATTGTTTCAAATACCATTAACAATATTAACATGCATGTTAGAATATGTGTATTATGAGGGGGTTGAAGTCAATGGCCCATGACAATGTTAGAACATTGTGGGAATTGTAGTAATGTAGGCAAAGAGTACAGTTGTGAGAAAATATTAATGAAGATCCTGATTTATAAGAATTGTGTTTGGCAGAATGGGATTATGGAGGTTTATGATTTGTCTCTATATATCAAAGAAGTCCTACTTCCTGTAACAATTATAAGAAACTTCAAACAGAACCTGATAGGTAAAATTTTCTGATAGCAGCAAGTATAATAATATTGCCTCTGTTTTTGCTGTGTAATCAATCTCACTCTTTAAAAAATCCTGTCAAAAAAAAAGATATATAATAAAAACAAGCTATAGTTTTACAATGGACCTTTTTGATGAATAATATTTTAAACTTTTCTAATTAGACTTTACTTTTGAAAGTTCTTTGTGCAAGGATGGCCAATATCACGTTAATGGAATGTCCTGGAAATACTTTCCATTCAATGCATTTGTTTGTCCTATGCAGAAAGCAGAAAAATAATACTTATAGATTATCATTTACATCATATGGGAACATTAGCAAATGACTTACTCCTTGATATCTTGGCTGCCATTGATAAGCTCTGATAAGTTGTTGCCTTTATAGGTGTTGGAATCTAGGTTTGTTGCAGAGGCTGATCCCAGTTTTCCTATCCTTATTGGGTGACTTGTTCCCGAAAAACTTATTTCTAATTAGTAACAAAGGACGATCCTATCAACTAATATTTATGAGAGGGACATTTCACTGCATAGAATGAACTGTTGGTTATGAAGATGCATTGATTAGTTTAACTGAACTATGAGATGTGCAGGTAATCCTCAGTTTACAACTGTAATTGGGATCGGGAATTCCATTGCTAAGCAATGAGGTCATAAAGCAAAAAGTCACATGACCACACTGACTTACAGTGGCAGTTCCAATAGTTCCACTTGCGGTTGTTAAGTGAATTGTGCACAGTTGTTAAGTGAGACATCATGGGACCACAACTTGCAACTTCCTGCTGGCTTCCCCACTGACTTTGCTTGTCGGAAGCCAGCAGTGAAGGTCACCAGTGGTGATCACGGGACATTGTGACCATCATAATTGTGCACTGGTAGCCAAGTGCCTGAATCGTGATCAAATGAGTGCAGGGGCATTGCAATGGCTGCAAGTTCAAGGACCAGCTCTAAGTCTCCTTGTTCAGCACCATCATAACTTTAAACAGTCACTGAACGAGCAATCGTTAAGCAAGGACTACCTGTAGTTAACCAAGAGGCTCTGTGTTTTTTTCTACCTCTGTCTTCTGTTTGTATCCACTGTGAACACAAGTTTAGTTTTGTTGATTTTCCTTGTAATTTTGTTTTGGGTGGATATTGTTGTCCAACACAGGAATAAGGAACCTCTAGTGGGCAAAGCTGTGGATTTCCTCTTAGGGTCTCTTGCTTAGCATCAAATATATGTCTTCTTCCTTTCCCAAATCCCTACCCTTCTGAAAAACAGAATCCTTGGTACTTATGGAGGAAAATCTTTAAGAAGTAAATTTTAAAATAAATGTGTTGGCCTGTAAGATCTCTTCTGTATATGAATAATATAGTGCATCCTCTAAAAACTGTCTTCAACAGTGAAGGGAATATTTTTTCAATCCTTTTTATTCTTCGAGAGTCCATCCAGATGGGTATAAATGATTCAAATTTTCATTTAATTTAATTTAATTCTGTAGCTAGAGCAGTCATGCCAAAAATACACAACATTTGCCAGCTCAGAAGTTAAGCAATTTGATCATGGTTAGGTGTATGGAAAGTCTTCACTGAGTAGAGCTTCCTACCATTGGCTTTGGCCACAGTGACAACTGATAAAACACTATTTCTACTATGGTCCATGCTAACAGATCAACTGTCTGTTGATGATCAGAATAGTGATCAGAATAGTCATGATGCTATGATGCTAAGTACTGATTTAGCATGTAAACAGGGCTTCTTTCTGGAGTAGCAAAGACCTAAAGTCAAATATAATGCAGCCAATAATTCAAAGCAAAGCAATAGACAAGACAAACTAATTGGATCAGAATCTGAGGTAAAGGCAAAGACAGCCCAAAGGTCAGCTAGTAGGATTTCTCAATACAAAGCTAGACTACCATGGTCAGGGATCAGTTCAGAAACATTATTCCCATATAATTGCAAGCTTATATTCCTTACCTTGCAGTGCTCCATCAAGCATCAATTTCAAATCCTTGGCAGTTAAAGATAAACATAATCTTTTGAGCAGACAAAGGGTTTTTTCTTGCAACCAACCACATCTTTGTGTGCAGCCCTCAACTTTGCACACAGACATAATTCATGGTGCTCAGGGGGGTCTCATGCCACACATCAGTGACAGGTTTCCCTTGCCTAGTTCATTAAAGATTATCTCAGTGCCCCTTTCACTGATGAATTTGGGCTATCAGACTTCTGAGGATCTTTCTCATCCTCAAAGAAAAACTAATTCAGGGACCTGATAAAAGTTTTCTTTAGAATCAGAAACTTTAAACTGATTCTAAAGTTCTCAGTTTAGAAGACCCACTAATTATTACCGGGGATGTTTTAAAAAGAAAAATCAGAAGGCTTACACTGTGAGAAAATGTGCTTTACGAAATCAACCATCTTAAAGTAGTATAAACATCTATCATTCAGTTTGAGTCTATCAAAGTTAATTAATGCTAGCAAAACAAATTTCCTTCCAAAGTGAGTTTTCCCCATCCCCCATGTTGGGATTTAATATAAAACTTATAGAAAGAAATCAGATTTCCCCTGGCATACTAAACTCTCACTTCCATACATCAAAGAGGACAGGAGTATATTTTTATACAGAGCCATTTTTACTCCTTTTGTTAAACATTCATTCCTCACAACAGTAACTACTACTTCTCTACCTATGCTTGCATGTGATAAAATTTCTGAATCCATTTTCTGACCATTAGTCAAAGTTCTATAAAGGTACACATGTTTATTACTTGCTCTAGTTTTTCATTATTTATATATAATTTGCAACCATTCATTCTTTTCCCCCTGTCCAACACAGTTACCTTGATCTTTGATAGAATAATTTTCAGAGCTGTTTTCTTCATTGCATTATACAATCCACCTAACATTCACTACAAATTATTTGAGTTCCCAACAAACAATGGATTATTTGCACACCTGTGTGCACATAATTCCCAACCAATACATTTCCAACATTACGACAAGATGCCTTATAGATTTACATGTAATTAAAGTAAAAATGCAGGTCATCAAACATCTTTATCTTATCCCCTTAGTCTTGAACCATTCACTAAACAGTTCATTTATTCTCACTCATGCTGTAATTCCATTGCAAACCACCCATATCACATTCATCAACCAATCTACAGCTTCATATTTATGCAAAACATTCTATAATTTAAGCCTATTCACTTTATCATAAACTCTCAACAAACACACATTAAATTTTCTCCTTTTTCATGTATTCTAATTGCATAACTCCACACTCTTTTAAGGCCCGCTTTAACATAATTAATTTCACTCTGTTCCAAACAGCTTCCACATCATTTTTCCTTAAATCTGATTCCCATTCATTCTGTTGGAAAATCAGTCTATATTGTTTCATATGAGACTCCCACTTTCTTTTCTTGCAGAAATTGTACTTTCACTCTAGTTTTTTTTTTTTCTCCACCCACTTCTTTCCTTTTCTTCCATGTCCATTTTTCACAAGATCTACTACAGGCACCAAGAAATGATGCTCTGTCCCATATTCAATCACCTTGTATCCTTTGGTAATTCCTTCAGTCTTTCATGATAAACAATCAAATCAATCATAATTTTAGATTCACATTCATTCCCTTATTGTAGTTATATATGAATAGACATATGCCTAAACCATGAATTCAAGATGAACTTTTTCTGGGGTGCTACTTGTCAGTCTCCTTTCTGATTCATTCTTAGGTCTCTGAATGGCCTAATCACTTTTTCTTCATTCTCATCTCATTCCCACACATTCATTTTTGTCCCCTAACAGAATCATTTATCCCCTTGATCACATCCCTTCAGAGTGTTGAGCAGATATGGTAATAAATTCCCACCTGCTGCTTTTAGTCCTGTCCTTGATTATGTCAGATTTGAGTGCTCAAACAGCTCTTTATGAACTTGATTTTAATCAGGGATTATCATATCTTACTTTCCTCACTTTGAAGATCTAATATATAATGTCATGAAGGTTTTTCGAGCTGGAAAAGGGGAAGGGGGAAAGAAAGGAGAATGAAAAGTGAAGGGAGAACATGAAAAAATGTAAAATATTTTGCAACACATTATAAATGTACTTTTTTGGATAATCACTTAGATGTTGACCTATAACTAAATAACAAACACTCAATTTATTCTCTAGGATTTTCTAAGATTCATCTTCAGTTTAAAAAAAAATGGTAAAGAAGTATGGCAGAGAAATACCTCTGGCTAAAAAACTGGAGAATCATGGAATTTAAAATACAAAGTTAAATGGATCTAGGACAGAAAGAAGCTTCATATTTGAAGAAGGCAGCTAATATATCCATAAAGTGTGTATGTGTGTATGCATGTAATTGGAAAACATTTTCCAGTTTTTTGGAAGAACTAATACACTGCATTAGTTGACATAAAAATGTTTCATTTGGAAGTTATGTAAAATATGGCACATCTTTAGTTGTTAAACTCTTGCTTTCGTGCTGTCACAGCGTGATCATCCTGGAAAAGTCAACTTGTATGCAAATATTTTGTTTAGTACAATTATATGTCAAGCATGATTTTTAACAGCTGTAAAAACAGATCACATCTCTTCTGTTTTGTCTTGAAAACAGTTCAATGAAATAGTAAGAGCTAGAATAGAACGGTAAAAATGACTAACAACATGCTGGTGCTTAATATCCCCATACCTTTGTTATAGGCCTTTTTATACCCAACCTTTTCTTTTCTTTCTACACTTGAATGCTCACTTTATTATCTAGAAAATGGGTTTCTCAGCAGGAAAGCAATGGCAACAGAATGGGTGTTTGGCGCAGCAAGTTCATGTTGTCAGAGCCAAGTATCTAGGTAGAAAAGGACTGGATATTCCTTAAAAAAATAAGTTCATTAATTGTTTGATCTTTTTGACTTCTGGAAAGATAAAAGTATTTCTGTTAACCAAACAGGAAAGATGGACCACCAAAGATGTTGTTACACCAATTTATCTACGGGAATTCATTGTATAAATGGAAACCAGCATGCTCTTGTTGAGCTAAATGAGACTGTGTAATCTAAGCTACAGAACTAATAAAAAAGAGTCATTAATATTCCCTAAACACTATATGCAAATTACTATGCATGCAGCTTTGTGTGCTGAACTTCAGTACAGAGAGTACTCATTGCCCAACATGTACAGCCTCTACTGTATTACCATACAAGCTGGTTTCTACCATTCTCATTGCATCTTACCTGAAACAGAACCTGGATATAGATGGTCATAGTATATTTGCACATTGATGTTACAGCAGGCATGAATTTGTGCTGTCAGAGATCTTCACTACAACAGGTTCATATTTGTTATTTTATATATCATTCATACTTTTTTATCACCTAACTGAAGTCATGGCAGTATACTCAATCAGAATAAACCTTTACAACACTACAAAAAACAAACATAAATTTAATCATAAATCCATTGTAAACAAATATAAAAATAGCAATAAATCACACAATGCTATTTCAAAAGGAGGCTAAAGAGTGTAGTTTAATATCATTTTTGAACTCAAGGAGTAGTGACCATTCATATCTCTTGAAGGGAGTGTGGCATAGACAAAAGATGCTCTTGAGTGGTCTATAAATGAGATTCTGAGAATAATGGTATCCTCAGAAGAGCCTTTTCTATCTTAACTGTGACACATATACTCAAAACATTGAGTTAAGCTCAGTAAGCAATTGGCAACTTGCTTGGTGTAGTGGTTTAAAGGCACCAGACTAGAAACCAGGAGACTGTGAATTCTAGTCCCACCTTAGGTTCGAAGCCATCTTGGTGACCTTGGGCCAGTCACTTTCTCTCAGCCCTGGGAAGGAGACAAGGGCAAACCACTGCTGAAAATCTTGCCAAGAAAACTTCAGGGATTTGTCCAGGCAGTTGCCAGGAGTCAACACTGACTTGAAGGGACTTATATACACACATTGTGTGTGTGTGTGCGTGTGTGTATAAATTATTGCTGGACAGGCTATGTTCAGGTAATAAATCCTCACCAACTGAAAAATATACACTAATATACCTTTTGGACTAACATTTTCAGTGCTACAGAAGCAATATAGGTCCTTTTAAGTGAAGACATTTCCCTTAGCAAAAGCATAATTATGCCCCATTAATGATTTAACCACAGTCTTAGGTTGCCAATTGAAGTAATATTTCAGTCCAATCTTTGGGGATTTTCAGTTTAACCTTCCAAGGGAGCTGTCCAGAGTGCTATATGGCTACTAAACTCTTCCACTGCTCTCCTTGACCTTTCTTAACTTTACAGAGTGGAATTACTTTTTCCTGGCCTAACTTGACCCTGTATTTTACCCTGATTTCCCTTTCATGAATCGACTTATCTGACCTTTCTTATGCAGCTACCTTGTTTAGCAACTGCTTGCAAATATGATGTAATAATAATAATAATAATAATAATAATAATAATAATAATAATATCATTTTCTGACCAATGCGTGCATTTATGATCAAATTTCATGGGTCTGACAATAAAAGCCTTCAGTGTGAAACTGATTAAGGTCTGCTCAGTTTCAGGCAGCAGTACCAAAGGTGGGAAGGTTCTAATCAACTAATTAAAGTCACAGAGCTGAGCTTGTTAACTTGTGGTTAGCACTTTTTAGGGATACACTGCCCTGCAGAGAAAAGCAGCTCCAGAAGAGATAGCTTGTTTAGGCAATCTCTCTGCAAGGGGGGAAAAAAGAGAAAAAAAGGACCGGGCACAGGATACTGTATGAGAGAACTTTATCTAAATGAGAGGACAGCAACCAATGATCTTCACAGCATCTCTCTTTCTCTCTTAGTCACATGTTCACTTAGCAACCATTTCACTTCCAATTTAAGGAACAGATTTAAGGAACATTCTGAGATACACACACACATATACATATACATATATACACATATATGTATCACTCAAAATGTCAAACTGATAAGAAACAGTGTCAAATAATGTCCTATTCCTAAACCACTAGAACTCCAGTTCTTTCTAATAAAATTCTATTCTGCATTGTCCATACATTTTAAGAATATCTTTATAGTCATAAATGCTAACTCTTTATTCTGAATGACATTTCTTGGTGTGCAATATTATTCAAATACATACTTAGAAGAATAATCATTAGGGATCCATAAGTTAAATCTATAGCACAGGCCATCAGCATAGTTATACACTTTATAGAAAGTTCTCCAAAGTAGAATAACAAGACGAAGTACTTTAACTAGACACCGAGAACACAGAATATTATAATTATTAACAGGATGTGTTATTTATAACATTATAACACCATGAATTTTATCTTTATCCAGTAAAAATAATTCAGTGGCTGGCTTTTAGGGACTTAATTATGTTTGCAATGTGTCTACTTTAAATATGTCCTAATCTGGATCTAACTATTGTAATCAATTAGAATTGATGCCTCAACTAATTGCAGTTGATTCTCAGTGCAATCAAGAAATATATGATGTGCTGATAAGAAGTTTCTCTCTTAAAATAAAGAGGAGTGTAGGGCAGAGTTGAAATAGTATACTTGGAATAGAAAATTATTATGCTTCTGCAGATATTAAGATCTATAGTTATTATGCATATGTTATGTGAAAGAAATCTCTACATTTCGTATGGCAGCACAGTCCCCTAAGACCCCATGCTGAGAAGCCTGAATGACTGACTTCAGCTTTTGTTTTCCTGAAGAGCCTCTGCCGAGCAATCCTATTATAGAAAGGGTAAACTTGTGAAAAACAGACTGTGTCTTTAAAATTCCATTAAGGGCCATTGGAGAGGTGGGTTTAGCCTCCAGTTAATTTCTGATTTGCTGACTAGACCAAGGGAGAATTTTGTTTGATTGGTCAAAGCAACTATCCACCCAAAGAGGCTAGCCCCACATTCTATAAAACTGAGAGGAAAGGAAGGGGCAGCCTTTGGACCAGCAGCAGCTGCAATGGAGGACCAAAACAGGCAAGATGGTACAATTGGCATTGTGATCCAAGCTCCATCCCTTTTATATGTGGGGCTTGGATTGTAATGCCATGTTCTCCATCATGCCTGTTTTGACTCCATCTGTGAACACTGCTGCTAGGAATATCCAAATAGGAGATGCAAGTAGAAAATCTACTCATCTTCTCTGCAATGAATATGTGCTGAAATCCTGTAATATATACAAAGAGATAATAAGTATGGGTAGTGCTTGCTTACCGACCACTTGTTCAGCAACCATTCAAAGTTACAACGGCACTGAAAGAGGAAACTTACAGCTGGTCCTCAAAGTTGTAACCATTGCAGCATCCCCACAGTCACATGATTGCACTTTTGGGTGCTTTGCAGCCAGCGTGCATTTACAATGGTTGCAGTATCCCATAGTCACATGATTGCCATTTGCAACTTTCACAACCAGCTTCCAACAAGCAGAGTCAATGGGGAAGCTGGCAGGAAGTTACAAGTTGCAGTCATGTGACATTGCACTCAATGACCCACAGTGATTCACATAACCACAGCCAGAACTGACATCATAAGTCAGCACAGTCATGTGACATTTCACTGAATGACTGCACCACTTAGTGACAGAGTTGCTGGTCCCAATTGTGGTCAGTAAGTGAGGACTACCTGTAGCTGGTTTAACTAGGTGATTGTACTGATTTTATTTTTAATTCTCTCTGTGTGATGGTTGCCTTGTTTGTACTATATTTCCCTTCTCCCAGTAAACTCCTTTTTAAACCTGTAGATTTGAGTTTATTAGATTTATGAAGGGGTTTATGTTTAAAACCTTTCCCATTATACGGTTACTATTTGTGTTTTAGGACTGTTAAAAGGTTTGTTAAGTTCTCTACTTCTGGGCTTTGGGCAAGAACATCCAAAGCAGCTTAGTTTCACTTTTCCTGGATTAAAGAGAGAATTCCTTGATTGAAAGGCTTAAATCGTCCAGCTGGACTGACTGGGGAATATCAGAAAGTTCTGCTCAACTGGTGACAGCCTATCCTTATTGGAGAACTCCTGGAAGGGTTTGTAACAATAAAATAATGTCATATTGACAAATGATATGGCAAATATTTTCTATTATGATTCCAAAACCTCATGTAAATTAACATAAGAAGAACCAAGATGAATCAGATCAAGGCCTTTCTGGGTTTGTCATCTTTCTTTTCCTTTCCATGTCGATCAAATCAACTTTTTAGTTTGTGCAGATTTTTCATACAGCTACAGGGATTTAAAAAAATAAGGTATGCATTGCAGGATCCTTCGGATATGTATAAACTCACAGTGTACTAACTGTATGAATAATAGGGTCTAAATTAGATAAACAAATGTTACAGAGTCAAATCATCCTCACATGTTCCTCAGAAGAATCATGCTCACACAAGCTGTGCTTTGCAGGTTATTGGGAGTCTTATCCTGTTGTGGAGAAAGGTACAGTATATGAGTCAAATCATGTTCCTGAAATTTATTCTTCAAGGGATTGAACTCAAGAGTAGGATTTAAATGGGGATGGTGGCATAATTTTTATTTAAGTCACGTAGCTACCCTCATAGTGGACAAGGCATGAAATGAACTCAGTGGATAGATAGTAGCTTTAAATCTTCCTATGCCTTTGTGTTGAAAAGGTGAGGAGAGAGAGAGAAAATAGGTTTCCCATAACTAAAGCCATGTATGATTAAGTAGATGTTGGACTTAATGCACTATTGGTTAATGAGAAATATGTTTGCTTGCTACAATAGTAAATGTGGTGCTGTAAGAGAAATGCATCGATATATATTCCCATACTATTGAGCATTGTCAGCACTAATTTTTCTTTCATGCTATAAAACCCATAAAAACTAATACAGAAAAAAGTATAAATCTATAGAAAGAATATACTGTATGTGCTGAAAGGAAAGTTGGGGAAAATCAACTAGAATTTAGAATTCAAGATTATGTAATTGTTAAACTATTGGAATAATAAACTTTCTAAGGAAAGAAATATTCATGTTATTTCAGTGCCATGGGAGGTGCTGCTGATAGAGTGGTTATTTCAAGCTCACTAACTTTCCTCTTGAGAACATGGTAGAGAAATTCAGGCTGGACTGGCTCTGTGCACATATGCAGATGATTTTGAAATCTGAGTTAAATGTATGACAAATCTTATTTTTATTCTAGAAGGACATACATAGTTCTACCTGGGTGTTTCTCAGTGTATTGTTTTTAATAATCCCTTTTAATCAGATAAACTACATTTTTCTACCACATCAAGGAAACATCAATTACTGTATGTATTTGGGGATGATTGGTGAGGACAGCAGGTGCTTCCTGGTCTTAGGAACTGAGGGGCTTGGATATGGGGATGGGGCTGCTGTTGAGAGGATTGCAGGATGCTTTGGATACACAGTGTATAAACTCACAGTGTATAAACTGTATGAATAATAGGGTCTAAATTAGATAGACAAATGTTACAGAGTCAAATCATCCTCATATGTTCCTCAGAAGAATCATGCTCCCAACAGCTCATCCTGTCCACTTCCTCAGGTCCAACATGTTCAAACCATTCCCAGTTAACAGGGCAAGACTCTGCCCCAGGCATCTCCCTAGGACCTGCAAAAAAGCTAGCATCCAACTGAGAATGAATTTGAGTGACTTCATGCCCCTCCTGGCTGGTTAAAGCAGCCTGGGGGGTGTTGTGCGAGTGGGTTCTAGCAATGGTTAATGCTTCCTTGAGCAAGGGGGTTGTTCCTTTCACCCTTAAGGAGGCTGTAGTTTGCCCACTCCTCAATAAGCCATTGCTGGACCCCACTATACCGGACAATTTTCATCCAGTATCCAACCTCCCCTCTTTGGGGAAGTTGATTTAGAAGGTGATTGTGCAGCAGCTTTGGAGGACCTTGAATGAAGTGGATTATCTGGATTCCTTTCAGTCTGGATTCAGGCCTGGGTATGGGACTGAAACAGCATTGGTCATGCTTTTGGATGATCTCTGGTGAGGGCAGGATATGGGTTGTGCATCCATCCTTGCCCTACTTGTCCTCTCTGGAGCTTTCAGAACCACTGACCACTTCTGGATCAGCTCAGAGGATTGGGGTGGGTGGCACAATGTGCTGGTTCACCTCCTTTCTCCAGGGTTGATTCCAATTGGTGGTAGTTGGGGAGGAGAAATCCTGCCCTTGGCCCCTACTGTGTGGGGTACTCTCCCCTCTCCTATTTAACATCTACATGAGGCTGCTGGGTGAGCTTGTCCATCACCATGGAGTATCTGGAAGTTCAGCTGGTGCAAAATGTAGCAGCATGGGCAGTTATGTGTGCCCCTAGGGTAGTACATGTTACACCTTTGTTCCGTAAGCTGATTGGTTGCCAGTTTGCTTCTGGTCCAATTCAAGATGCTGGTTTTGACCTTTAAAACCCTTTATGGTATGGGGCCAAGTTATTTGAGGGACCGCTTCTCCCCAATTACATCTGCCTGTCCCATCAGGTCTGGCAGAGAAGGCATGCTGCAGGTCCCACCTGTCAGAGAATTACATTTGGCGGGTCCCAGGAGGTGGGCCTTCTTTGCTGTGGTGCCCACCTTGTGGAATCTTCTCCCCCTGGAAGTGAGGTTAGCTCCATCCCTCTTAACATTCCACAAGTTCCTCAAGACCAAGCTATGTGATCAGGCCTGGGGATCCCAGGGGACTGGGGAGATTTTGCGACAGCTCTCTTACTGTGGTTAACGTCATCCTATCTTGTTCCATGTGGTTTTTAAAATAGTTTTTATAGTTTTACTAATGACTGTTTTATATGTATTTATTGGTTTCCTTTCTAACTGAGTGTTGTACACCACCCTGAGTCACTTTTTTTGTGAGATTGACAGCTATACGAATATGTTAAATAAATAAGTATTTGGGGTATTGGGAAAGAAATGCCACAGGCAACAACCTAAGCAATTTGCTTATCACTGGCTTCAAACAATGACAGAGCAGTTGAAGAAAAAAGGCCTACTCCTCTCACTGGTTTTTTGTCCCCTTTGACTAAATTAATTCAGGACATATCTAAAGATGACTTTATTTTTCTATGAAAGGTTGTAACTATTCATTTCTATAAATCAGCCTTTGTAAATTCTCTACCAGAGCTTCACCAGAAATCATAGCTGCTTTGCCAAATCTAAAGCTCCATATTGTCCCAGAGAAAACCAGAAAATGCTTGTTAAATATAAATGAAACTTGCTCACTGATTTCCTGCAGTCCCAGAGAGATTGCCTCTCTCTTCAGACATTTGCCTGACTTTGCAAGTAGTAAAAGTGTTGATAAGCCCTGACTGCTGAACCTGGGCTACTTGGGAGTAATTGTTTACTTCTGAATGAATAATGCCTCTCCAAGCAACCTGGCACTTCTCTGCATTCTCTGTCCATTGGTTGTTAATGCAACAATAGTGACATTTTAATGGACTGGTTCAGAAACAGAAGCAGAGGGCCATGATTTTGCCTTGCTTCCAAGGCTACAGTTCAGTTCCTTGGAGTCAGATGCTTTTGATGTCACAACCTGCACCTCCTCTAGTTGTGTTTCATATGAAGGGGACCTGACATCTGTGAACAAACTAATTCCCTCTTACCATATGTTTGCATTGAACAAAATTGGAATATTCTGTTTCTTATGTGATTTCTGCTCATATTTGTTTTGGAGATGGGGGAATTGGGTAAATTCATTAAGGCCATCCTGATGTCAAGATCAAAGAACTCTTAACATGATCTGAGTTTGGGGAATGCTTCTGAAGCAGAAGTGATAGCAAAAGGTGATAGCACTTTCACCTGGAAAAAAACAGTGTTGTAATTCCAAAGATACTTCTCTATGTATTTCAATGATACATTTGCCTCTCACACGCCGTATCACTTTATAGACTCATACCACGACATTATCACTCATAAAGTTATTGGGATTATACAAATATGATTCATCGTGCCCTATTCAGCAACTGATCTGTGAATATTGATATTAGAACTATATTTGATGTCTATATTTTAAAATAATCTTAATAACAACATAGAGTAACATAATATATTTTGCAAGTAACAACTTCAACTATTTTTTAAAATCCATTAGATTAACACAAAACTGTACGAGGTAACAGAGAGGGATACATATTCAAAGAGCCAGTTCAGAAGCCAATCTGTTTGGAGTTGTTGCAAAACATTCTACTTCCGCCTAGTATTCTCATTTGTTTTCACCCTGTATTTGATGATGTTTTTAATGGAGACCATTCTTTCCAGATGAATTAAAGATTAAAAAAAAGTCTTTGTTGGAAGAGATTTCTAAGAGTTTGAAAGAACAAAATGCTTAAACAATGCACTTTTAAAAGAGAGAGGAACTGGCTAGTTTCTTTAGAGGAGAAGAAAGGGAAAAACGTAGAAGCTGTTGCCAGAGGAGTTAAGAGACATTAAGACTTCCCAGAAAACAGCAAATCCTGCCAAAGAGCTAAAAACCGTAGACCACCAAATGAATAAGTGGTTTCAACATAGGAGAAATAGTAGCCTATACAACACATAAGATCTCAAAGAAACAGAGTTCTGAAGAAGAAGAGCAGTGGCCCCCATCAACGTTCCTAGCAACCCCGGGCTCTTTCTCACCTATTCATTGCACAGCTGGCAACAGTCACTTCTGTAGAGGCCAACAACCCATTTATTTAAGATGCTATGTAAGTTATGCCTGTACCACTTTTTTCCTTTCTAAGTACAATTCTGGGAGGCCCCAGTGATCAAAAGTAGTATTTTGTTGTCTGTCATAGATCTACAGCAAAAGACTGATGCTCAGAATTATTACAAGGAAGCAATTCTTCTCCCCCTCCTTGCTCACACCTTTAAAGGAGCAAGATCTATTTTGCCTTGGAACAGCAAATCCTAGACAATCAAGTAACATTGCACAAGAAGTAAATGAAAATCCAGAAGTTTTGGAGAAAAGAAAAAAATGGAGAATTCTTACAAGTAGGCAAAATTTGAAATTGGTGTATAGGGTAACTAATATCCATCACAGGGGATTTCCACTTTGATGTGATGTGAGGATTCATTTGCTTCAATGACTAAGGGATACCTGCAGGAGCAGGAGCTCCTGGCTATGTCACCTTTGCTGGTAGTCCAAAAGGACAGAGATAAAGCGAAGAGTAGAGATATGGGTGAAAGGAGTTCTGCTAGGGTGAGAGAAGCCATTCCATTTAAGAGTAGGAACTAATTAGTGGCAAATCATTCTGTACAGTTGCCAAGAAAATTGTGTGGAGGATAGATGATGATGATGTTGATGATGATGATATAACAGTGCACCACCAAAATGGAAAAACAGGTTTGAAAATAAGATCAGCGTGCTAAGATCAATGCAAGCAAGCTAGAACAGATGAAAGAAAAGAAGCTGAAGAATAAAAAGACCAAAGAATCAAGAAAGATCAAGGAATATCACTTAGAAACAAGGAAGATCAAGGAAGCACTGGAAATAATAAAGCAGGAAATAACAGCCATAGCCAAGAAGTTCAGCACATACAAAGCTCAAATTGTACACTACAGGCAGAAAGTATGCAATTCATTCCAATTTCAGGTGAATCAGAAACATTTCTACCAATCTATCAATGGAGAGACTGCAATGAACCAGTCAACACCTGACAAAGAAGAAACAGTGCAGCTCCAGGCACAGCTATGGGACAACCCAAAGAAATATAACAAGAATGCAGCTTAGATAAAGGAGGTAGATAAGAATAAAAAAGAAGCTGAAATGAAAGAACCTGTAATAACTGCAGAAATGGTGGAGAAAAGGGCAAGGAAGATCAAGAATTGGTCAGCACCAGATGAAGATGAACTGCATGGTTTTTGGTTAAAACATCTGACTGCTCTGCACCCACTCATTGCCAAGCAGTTTAACAAAATACTGGAAGGAGGTAAAATTGAAGATTGGTTAACATCTGGCAAAACCTACCTGATAATGAAAGATCTAGTGAAAGGGGCAGCACCAGACAACTACAGGCCAATTATCTACTTGCCAACTACTTTCAAAATGCTAAATGGTATGGTAGCTAATGCAGTCCAATAGCATCTAGATGAAAACAAGCTCTTTCCATCTGAGCAGAAAGGAAACTGCCCAAACAGCAGAGAGACAAAAGATCAGCTTCTAATTAAGATGATTTTGGAAAACTGTAAGTGAAGGTTAAAGGAGGTCAAACCAGTCAATCTTAAAGGAAATCAACCCTGATTGCTTATTGGAAGGACTGATAATGAAGCTCAAGCTCAGATACTTTGGTCACCTAATGCGAAGAGAGGAGTCTTTGGAAAAGACCCTGATGCTGGGAAAGATTGAAGGCAAAAGGAGAAGAGGACGGCAGAGGATGAGATAGTTAGATAGCATCACTGAAGCAATGAGCATGAAACTGAGCAAACTCAGGGAGGCAGTGAAGGACAGGAAGGCCTGGCGCAATATGGTTCATGGGGTCACGAAGAGTCAGACACGACTTAACGACTGAACAACAACAAAGTGAAGGAAGACCAATCTGAATGTAGCTTGGATTGATTACAAAAAGGCATTCAACTCCCTGCCACATGACTGGATAATCAAGTGCCTAGAAATAACAGGAGCCAGTAGAAACATCAGAAGCTTTGTGCAAAAATCAATGGCACAGTGGAAGACACAGTTGCTGGTCAATGGCTGTAGACTGGGAGAGGTTAACATCAAGAGAGGAATCTTTCAAGGAGACTCACTTATCACCACTTCTGTTTGTCACTGCATTGATTCCTCTGTCAACAATACTGAACAGGTCAGGCCATGGCTATGAAACTTCAAAAGCATCTGCCAGATTATCCCACCTCCTTTACATGGACAATCTGAAGCTGTATGGAAAAAGACCATCTGAAATGGAATCGCTGCTCAACGCCGTCCAAATATACAGCCAAGATATTGCAATGGAGTTTAGACTGGACAAATGTGCCACCCTTGCCATCAGCAAGGGAAAAATAGTGAAAACTGAAGGAATCAAGATGCCCAATGGAAATAACATCAAGAGCCTGGATGAAGAAAATCAGTACAGATACCTGGGCATCCTTCAGACTGACAACATCAAGCACATGGAAGTCAAGAAGATGGTTAGTAGCAAATACATCAGAAGAGTGAAGAAGATCTTAAAGTCCAAACTCAGTGGCAGAAATACCATCAAGGCAATTAACACCTGGGCAATTCTAGTCATTAGATATACAGCTGGAATAGTGGACTGGACTCAAACTGAACTAAAAGCCCTAGATAGGAAGAGCAGAAAAATAATGACAATGAATCATGCCCTTCATCCACCCAGCAACATTGACAGACTCTACTTACCAAGGAGCATAGGTGGGTGTGGAATGTTGCAAGTACACCAGACAGTTGAAGAAGAAAAAAGGGCATTGGAAGAATATCTGAAGGACAGTGAAAAAGATGCACTGAAGCTAGTACACCATGAAGGCTTACTGAATACCAGAGAAGCCAAACTGGCCTATAAGAAAGACCAAATGAAGAATAGAAAAGAGACAATGGCAAGGCAAAGTATTACATGCCCAGTACAGAAAAAAATTAACAGGCAAAGCAGATAACAACAAGACCTGGCAATGACTAAGAGCAAGAAAGTTGAAGAAAGAGACAGAAGGGCTAATTCTGGCTGCACAAGACCAAGCCTTAAGAACAAATGCATATAAAGCCAGAATTGAGAAGACAGCAACAGACAGCAAATGCCGCCTCTGCAAAGAAGCTGAAGAAATAGCGGACCACCTAGTTAGCTGCAAGATCGCACAGACTGACTCTAAACAATGGCATGACAAAGTAGCAACAATGGCGCATTGGAATACCTGCAAGGAATATCATTTGCCTGCAAGCAAGAACTGGTGGGACCACAAAGCAAAGTAATAGAAAATGAAGAACCTAAAGTGCTCTGGAATTTTAGAATTCAAACAGACATGCACTTGCCACTCAACACCCCAGATTTAACAATTGTTGATAAGAAAGACAAAAAAGTCTGGATAGTGGACTTTGCAATACTTGGAGACAGTAGAAGAGAAAAGAAAGAACTGGAGAAAATCACTAGAAGCAGCTTTACTTGGAACAGCTTACATCCTGCAATGATTCCTTTAACACCATCAAACAGCAACATCTGCCTTGGGAAGATTTTGATAGGTAGATAAAAATGCCAAATCCAGTCTAAACATCTGGCTGACCATATGACCAACCATAATAATAATAATAATAATAAATACAATAGCTACCTTCCCCAAAGCCACATATGAACCCTGTTCACATGTAATACAATCCCAGTTTGCATCATTGTTCCTGGTCTCAAAGGTTTGCTTCCCATGGCCTAGAAGATTTTAAGTTTAATTAATGCATTTTGTTAAGAAAGGTCTTCTCACAAATGCCTTTTATAAAGCTCATAATATAATTTTGGAATTAAATTATCTTATGTGATATTAAAGCTCCTTGTTTAGATTTGCCAGACAGTTTGACAAAGAAGCTGTGATGGCCATTTTGATTCAGCACTGCTCTATTTTATAATAACAACAAATATTCTGACAGAACTAACAGAATCATACCTCCTCAGACAGAGCTCGCTCTCTTTCTGTAACTTGCAATACCCCCATTAGTGATAGTCACACAGAGCAGAACTGGGGCAGAAATGTTCAACAGCTTTCTTGTTGTTTTCCTAATATTAGTTTTCCTCTCATTCTTGCATGGTCTCCTATTATCTCCTCTATTTGCCCATGGAACAGTCTGATCTATTCCTTTTTAAACTCTCCTGATATTGGAGCTCCATCCTTGAAGAGGCAATAGTTGTGGGATTTCACCAAGATCAGACCACTTCCTCCAAGTTGGGAACCCCGTCTCCGATATTCCTACTGAACTGTGGCCATTGAGACATCATCCCAGAAGCCAAACAACTGCAGCTTTACATTCTTTTAATAGCTTAATACTCGCAGTTATTGGGGAAGCTCCAACTGCATAAATAATTCACATAAAGATACACACACATCCACACTAGTATTACTATCAATAAAAAGAGGGAAATGTAATCAAAGATTCCTGGTGGATGAAATTTAATCTTCTAGACAATTTTAGGAGTATATGTTTAGTACACTTTGCTTTAGAATGTTAACAGGCTCCTAGAGTATTAAACTATAAGCAGCTTATAGATTAAATTAAAATTGTAATAGGATGCTTTAGCTTGTGAAGTATCTTTAAACATTGAAAAGGGAAACGTTTTACATAACTGTAGAAGTGTGTGGCTTGTTGGAGAACTTATCTACATTATTACTTGCCGTATCATAAAGCAAAAAGAAGCTTCTGTGTATGTATTCCCCATTAATCATGGAATGACATATCCCCCAAAATGCAACACTTATGGGTCTTGAGACTGACTCTGCATCTAGAAAGATGGTCATGACTGTGATTTAGGGGTAGACAGTTTTTCAGTGTCCCGAGCCACACATTTTATGTACACATTTCTGAGTAGAAAGTTGGGGAGGGGGTTGTTTATTTACTAGTTTGCTTTGTACCAACAGTTGGTAGAAAATTGACACTCTGTTGTTCAGAGATTTGTGAACATTCCAATACCTGCAAAAGGAGTCCAAAAGCCACCTCTACTCCAGTTCAATACAGATAAAAGTTCTGATTAAGCCTGTGATAGAAACGCCATGAGGAGAGCCAGTACAGTATGGTCTAGTGGTTAAGGCACTAGGCTAGAACCCAGGAGGCTGTGAGTTCTAGTCCTGCTTTAGGCACAAAGCCCGCTGGGTGACCTTGGGCCAGTCACTCTCTCTCAGCTCCAGGAAGGAGGCAACGGGAAACCACTTCTTGCCAAGAAAACTGCAGGGTCTAGTCCAGGCAGTCTCCAGGTGTCAAAAAACTGACTCAGAGGCACCAAAAGAAAAGAAAAGAAATGCTGTGAAGTTCTTTGGTAAAGATTCATAATACTTCAAAAACTTGTTTATATATAATCTAGAAGAATATATGTATATCCTATACAAATAACTATGACACAAATTAGGATTTTGATGACGTTTTGTTAATAAATATATCTTTGCTTTAACGGCCACAGCAGAAAACTTGTATTTTGATCTCATATTCAATACCTGAAAGACAAACAGGATTCTGGGAGAGAAATATGGTTTCTTGTTTTGGGATACACAAAGTAGGGCACACTTTATGCTGTGGAGGCAATGTATTCTACCACAATGTTTCACTTTGGGTGTGTGCTCTGGATTGAACTTCAGGGCAGGCGTCTCTGTCCTTCCAGAAACTCAGCTCTGCATTCAGAAACTTCACGGACTCTTACTGCTAAACTTACTGCTTTAGCATAGGCAAGAAAGCATTAACAGATTCCTAGCTGTCGTTTTCCCAACCTTGAGACTGGAATGCACCAGCTCAACATCCATTCTGAGCAGTGCTGGTGCCCACTGCAGGAGCTTTAACCCCTGTATTCTACTATGACATGACAAGACAAGACCAATCTGCCTTGACCGGGAGCCTTATTCTGAAGTAGCTTCTGCATGTGCACTGCAAGTGGTGCATTTGCTGCACAGCTTAGAAATGCCTTTCAAAGCTCTATGCGCCCATATTCCCTTTAACAGGAGCTCACTAAGTGGCTTAAGCAAGCCATTCTTTCTTTCTTTGCTGCTGCTGCTGCTATCATTATCATCATTTTTATATTAAATTTATATGCTACTCGACTCCCAATGACTCTAGGCAGTTCACAAGTGAAAACATTAAAAACAAGGATGAAAATACAATAAGAGACAAAAATAAAAGAATAAAAGATGACAAGGATGGCAAGGACCAGACAGGAATGAAAGAGAAACAAACCCACACAATCCAGGGGGCTTCACTCACCCTTGCCAAAGGCTTGGGCAAAGAGCCAGGTCTTCAGGGCCTTCCAAACCACCAGCAGGGTAGGTGTCACCCAGATCTTGGGGGGAAACTCATTCCTGAGGATAAGCGCTGCATCAGAGAAGGTGCACTTCCAGGGTCCTGATAGATGGCATTGCTTAACTGAAGGAACCTGGAGCACACTAATCCTGCTAGATCAAATTGGGTGGGCAGATACTATGACGGTCCCTCAAGTAACCAGGCCCCATGCCCCTCAGTCTGAAGTGCAATGTAGAGAAAAATAAAATTGACTGATCTCACAGCAAAGGTGGGCAAGTCTTTTGATAATAAGGGAATGTACTTAACATGTATTAAGAAGAGAGGCAATGATACAGAGCAGACAAGACCCCTGGCTCATGTAGGCAGAGCTACGTTTCTTGTTTTTTTCCTGGATTTGGAGGGCCTCTTGTTTTTTAAAAGTTATGTCAAGTCTGTTTTAGGATTTGCAGAAAACGCTGTTGCTGACTTTCAGTAATTACAGTTGACTCTAAGGATTATAAAAATGGATTTGGAAGTTGTGTGCTTTACAGGGTTATTGTAACAAAGGTAATGCATTTTTGAAGAATAATAAATAGAATATTATAGTTGTAATCTTCATCATCATTTTTCCTTGCCATTTCATCTGCCTCTGCATGACCTAGACTCCTCAAATCCCCTTATATTTGCTTAGCTGCGTTCAGTAATCAACTACACCAAACTGAGAAACAAGGATGCCTGAAAATAAGAATAAAATGTTAAAACATTGTCCTTTGAGCTTCTAAAACAGCACTTATGACTGCTCGGTGTCCATTTTAAAACTGTCTTTTTATTTATCTCAACATTATATCTTTTAAATAGTAGTATTCATATTGATTTATTAATTATAAGAATTTGAATTTTTTTATTGATGGTATGACATATGGTTTTATTTCCTAATTTTATAATGAACTTCAAAATAAACTGAAACCAGAATTAGAAGCCTGACATGTTCACTGGTGTTATATGTAAGTATTTATGTTTACAAGTATATTTTTTATTTGCTATAGAGGGTGAGGAGAGTGTACATGATTCTCCCACCCTTTTTGTTTTTACCATATTAGATAAGAAAGGCTGAGCAAAGAGTGAGTGGCTCAAGATTACACAGCTAGCTTTGTGACTCAGTGGTTTTTAAACTATGATCTGATAGTTGAACCACCATATCATACCGGCTCCATCATACAAACGCTAACAGTGCCCACGTCTGGCTGTGCTGTGTGCTTTAGAGTAAAAGAAAGTATGGGGTAAGGTGCTACAGCTACCTTATTGATGCTGTGGCAGGAGTGGAGATGTATTATGTGATGGGCTGGCAATAGTGTGATTGCTAATGATAAAAATATCTTCACTGGTACAATGTTGAGAGTCACCTTCTCTGCTTTGACATGGGATCAGGGCAAGCATTTATAGTCATAGTTCCACATAATAATTAATATCATGGGACGTATTTCCCAACAAATGGCTACCAGATTACAGTTAAGATTATTGAAAAGACCATATTGATTGCCCAGGAGCTCTGACATCTCCCTTTGCTTTTTTCATATCATGTTCATATCAAGGGTGTAAGGGTAGCTTACATACCCACTGAAAATGGAATCAGTGAACAATATATATTATTTGCGAATCTCTTCTTGTTACATATCTCTTACTGATATTTCTTAAACCTCATACATACCTTAGCTTTCTACACTCTGCTCCACTTTTGTGCATCAGAATAATCCTAGAGTTAATGTTTGATAGTTCCTTTCCAAATCTTCCTGCCTGTTAATTCTAGTTCATCTAGTTCATTTGACAATCTTATTCTTTCTCATTCTCTCTCCTGTTGCTGTTTCTTGACCATCTTAAATGGTCAAAGTCTTTTTCTTTCAGGCTTCTACACTTTGCTCCATTTTTATTCCACAGAATAATCCTAGAGTTAATGTTTGATAGTTCCTTTTTTTCTGCTGTACATAGTAATTTCCAAATCTTTTTATCAGTTTATTTTCAGAAACACACCAGGGCTCATTCAAAAGAGAATTGGTGCAAAGGTTTTTATTGATCACAAACAAATGTTCAGTTATGGTAGCATAATTCAATTATTGAAGGCATTTGGCCCATATCCAAAATCACCCTCTATTTTAATTTTTTCCCCACATTGTCTCATGTCCTTAGATTAAAAAAAAAAGAAAAGAAAGAAATCTGAAGAATAAGAACTAGACTTACTTTTCAGAATAACATCTGAGTAAAGGTATAGTTGGGAAAATGAATAAACATAGGGGTTGCATTTAAAATCCATGTATCTAATCAAGGGGGACTTTTTCAAGCCCTCAGAATGAATCTTTGGTCTAAGAGGCTGAATACAGATTTCTGACACAGAAATAACAAAATGCTTGCACCTCTCAAAATGAAAAGAAAAGGAATGAAAACAAATTAAATACATAAATACATAAATTCTAATATAACCTAACTCCAAATCCCCTCACCCATTTCTTTGATTGGGATAGCCCTCATGCTCACAGAAATGTCAAATGTTCTGCCAAATTATATTCCTTTCTGACATAAGATAAAAGAATTAGAATCATTGATGCTTTTTTTCTCAAAACTTCATTTTCCTAGTGTGGAAATGTGCACTCCATCTGCAGTATGGCTGTGTCAGCCTTGTGGGGTAGTCCAGACAAGAAGCACACCCAGAAGTACTAGCTCTAACTTTATTTAAGGTTACGTTAGCAGAATCTTGCAAGTCTGAAAGTACATTTCTCCCGTGTTGCCTTTATAGCCCAAGAAACCAGCGAGGGTCTCTTCCGAGATGTTTGCCATTTCTGCTGTGGGCTGAGTTGCCTCCTATCTGACTGTTGCCTCAGCTGTGGCTCTTCCCCCTGTCTCTCAAGGTTACATACAGTACATACCATACACATACCATTACAGGCTATTATAACACTTAGGTTAATGAGGCTACTAGATCTTGACTGCAAGATGTTACCCAGATGCTGGCTAGATTTTTATTTCTTTGCTGTCCAGATTTCTGCAGCCTAAGGCTAATAGCCATACGGCCAGGAACACTTGAGGAGTTTGTGCTCCATCATCAAGGAAACTAGGGGGCAGCGTCATGGTGAAAACAACTCTTTAAAGCTCCCAGGACTGACTTTTTGTATAGGATGGCCTCAATTAAGTACTCAGAAAGCAGCACAATTCAAGTCAATTCTGAGAGAGATCTCATTCTTTGAGAAATCAGATTGAGTCTGGATTGGAATATACTGGGCTGCAAGCTTTACGGAACTGCAAATGTCTGTTCGGGAATGCTAGGCACACACTGACATGCAAACGGAAAGAGTACAGCATTCCTGCTTTTAGCAGAAGAATGAGCTGGATTTGTTTAAGGTTGAGGGGTGGGACAAGAGGAAAAAGCAAAGAAAAGAAGAAAGGCTTTTAAAAACAACACATTTTTTTTAAAAAATGTGAGAAGATCTCTTAAAAATAAAGGGGTGAGTGGCAAGGATAAGTTCCCATAAGCAGAAGGAGGTTTCCCAAACTCTTTACGTTTTGCTAGATGGACTCTCACTGCCAGAATGTCTAGCTAACTAACTTTTCTCCCTTAAAAAAATAAATGAAAAGAAATAATTTCCCTACACAGAGATTTTGGAAAGTCCTTGTGCTGGGAGCCTGAACTTTCCCACAGCAATGAAGTGCATGCTGTTTTGTTCTACATTAAACTAGGTTTAAGCAGACCCAAGACCAAATTCTGCCAAAGCATTTGTCCTGGGCTTCTTGATACAATGCAAATTAAACATTCCTCACAGCTGTAGCTGACAAAAGGAAGTCTCAAAGAGCCCTGAACACAAAGGAGGAAAAAATTGCCTTATTTATTCATTTACTGAGCATGCTCCAGTAGCTGAGTATATCATGTGATTTCTAGTTTCCAAGGCAATCACTCTGATGCTAAGTACACACCGTCCTGCACTAAAGTGAGATCCTTTAGAGCTTGATGGGAATTTTGGTAAAAATATCTACAAACCTTATATAATATTACCATCCAATTAAAAAGTTTGATGCTTTTGCTCAACACAATACTGAGTCTCTGCAGTTGAGGATGCAAGCTGTTCATTAGTTGTACCCCAGGAGCAAAGGAATCCTTATAACTTACCACAGAGTGGCATTATGTGAATAAAGCCATACAGCTTGTAATCTTGAGCTGCTTGTTTATTTTGTGAAACTTGCATTTTCACAAACATCAATTGCTCAATAAATGAAAAGTATATTCAAAATGTAAGATGTACCCTCTTCCAACAGAATCCTGGACAGGTGCTAGAAAGAATCACATAAAATTCTTCTTCAGTCTTTTCCACAGTCTCTCTCAACTGGGGCAGGAGGCAACTCCTTTGGAATGATGAATAAAATAAAAGCCCCCTCTGTTCTCTTCTGCTAGCTGTTGTCGACACTGGAGTTTTATTGATGTATCTTGTTTCTCCTCCTTCTGTTCCTGTCTAAGCTTTCACTGAGGGATCTATAAACCTGCTGCTGAATCACTAGGCCTTTGCCCCTTCTCCTTTGATTTGGTTTGTCTCTTCCAGAAGCAATCACAATAGTAGGTGATGAGTCAGAGCAAACCTTTCCCCTCTCTTCTCTTATAGTAATATATACTGGTTTAAGCCATTGCATCAAATGTAAGGAATTATATTACTACTAAATCTTTGCAGAATGTATATAAGGTAGCACCTTCTCCAAGTCCAGATAGCCCAAAGTGTGTGTGTATGCCTTTGAGTCAATGTTGACTCCTGGTGACTGCCTGGATAAGTCCCTGCAGTTTTCTCAGCAAAGTTTTTCAGAAGTGGCTGGCCATTGCCTCCTTCCTAGGGCTGAGAAAGAGTAACTGGCCCAAGGTCACCTAGCTGGCTTTGTGACTAAGGCAGGACTAGAACTCCTGGTCTCCCGGTTTCTAGCCTGCTGCTTTAACTAGGTAGATTCTAGAAAGTATACAGTGAGACTTGGGATTCACGGATAGGCATCTGCAGCTAGCCATAGTGACAGAAAAATGATGACACAGGTGGTGATGATATCATGATGCAAATCTCACTCTTACATATTAGCATCCCAACACCTGTAGTCTGTGGGGTTTGTACTGTGACATCATGATGTACAGATACCTATGATTCCTGATAACTACCTCAGCAGAGCACTCCCTTTGCTAGGTTACTACCCATGTCCTAAAATGTTATTTTCATTCCAATTTCCAAACAAATAAGTTGATTGTTTGCACGTGTTTTCTTTCAAATTGACTACTATTCACTGTTTTCCATTCACAACTGAGCTCCAGAGTCCGGCTCTGCATATTGAATAGAGTTGCACAAATGCAAATCACTTTTCAGGGCGAGGGGTGGTGACTGGATGGGATGCAAAAGTCTGTATCAGTAGCAAAGAAAAATGGAATGTGGAAGAATAAAATGAGAAATAAAATGTAACAGAGAACTAGACTGTTTAGAAGGATGAAACAGAAGAATTAAACAATTTAGTTATGGATTGAGTATTATGGATATTAAGAGAGTCAATTTAGTGTGGTAGACAAAAGCACCAAGCAAGGAACCAGAAATTCCGCAGTTTGGGGTAAGCACTTTTCTCTTTGGGAGAAGCTCTTGTCTTAGCCTACCTCCCAGCCCCGGAGCTTCAGTTGCCTACCAGATTCCTTGAGGGAAATGCTGGTTTAACTCTTCAGTAGTCCAGGCAAAGTAAATAGGAATGAAATTGGCCAAATTCTATTATTTTTCCCTTTGCTTTGGCAGGATACATTTTCCTTCCTGCCTTCCTCTGCATCAGCTCAGATGCTCTGGCTATGGTTTTTAAAACTTGCTTTGCATTTCTGAACTGACAGAGTGCAAGTTGTTTTCAAAATGGTTTCAAGTGATTAGGGATTGGAAAAAGTGGTACATAGGGCCTAACTGAGGCAAGGCAATCCTCATTTAATACCCTGAGAAAAGGGGAAAAGGCCATGAAGATGCAAATTAGACCTGGGAAAAAAAGAGAAAATATGTCTTTTCTTTATATTCTTTATATCCTTCAAGGTGGCAACAGGTACCTAAAAGAGAATACAATAATTCCTTTTTTTCCAGTGTCAAAAATTTAGTCTCCTTTCTTTTCCTTATGTCCCAGGTTCTGTTTTCTTGAAGAGGGGTGGGGGGTGGCTAAAATTGCTCTTTTTCTTCTCATCTTGTTCTCTCTCCCTGTCAGTCTTCAGCTACCCACCCTCTTTTCTTTCCACACAGTCCTCCATAGGCTGTCTCCTCTCTTCCATACTTTTTCAGTGGCCTCTTCTCTCTCCTGCATAACCCCCATCTTCCTCTGTGACTTCATTCTCTTGTATGCCAGATGTGCCCCTCTGCCCCTCTGAAGCAGCTGCAGAAGGGCAGGTTTGCTTGAAGTTCTGGTATCTTGGGGATGATGCCAGAAGCAATAAAATGCTGAAAACTTTAGCTGGCTCTAAAGCAGCAACAGTCATAACCCCCTAGGGTTTAACGTGCTGAATAGTTTCCACAACTATTCTTCCAGTAAGCTTCAAGTAAAACATCCCCTAACATTCCTGTAGCAAAAGGTGGCTGGTTTTAAGATTTTTTATTACAAAAGGATGTGGCACAAACATACCCTGGGTTTACTCAGGACTTTAGCAAGGCTTTAGTATTGTCATGAAACTCTTTATATCCTTGGTTTGATTCTACAAGCTTATGTATATACACCTAACAGAAAATAAACAGGGAGTGAACATGATGGACCTTAGTTCTAAACACATCTACTTTATAGATTTTCACTGTAAAAAAATTACAGTTAGAGTCCTAGTCATGCTCTTTGAGGGCTAAGCAGCTCAGCCGTATTATGGATTTAATTTAACCTAATCCTAGTAATGCTAGGATTTTGTTCAAGTTTTCTGATTGAATCAGTGGGAAATAAAATCCATAATGATATACATTCAACACATATATGTACGTAGATGATGGTCTCCCTTAATCCCCCCAAACAAGTCCAACAAATCTGATTTCAAAAGAACAACGTCCTCAACTAGGAGACTGGTAAAAAAGAAATGAAAAATACAGGCAACTATCTCTAGAATGCTTGGAGCTTATTCAACTACAAAAATGGAAGCTCAGCCATTACATACTACCTCAGATTGGGGAAATAGCACTGTGATAAAGAGCAAGATCCAAAGGGCTATTAGGGACAAAAAAAGCTTTGTACAAAAATGGAAGCCCTGCCCAAAGGAAGAGAACAAAAATGAATACAATTTTTGGCAAACAGAAAGAGATCCAAAGAATATTAAACTTTGAGACTTACATGGCAAAGAATATGAAGGTCAACAATTTCAGTAAGAAACCTAGTAAGTCTGAATCATCGGATGGATCACTGGTGGAAGAAGAAGCCCAGAAATCATCCTTTCCTTGGTATCGTGGTTAAGGTGTGGGAGTAGGAGCAGGAAGATCCAGGCTTGAGTCCACCCTCAGCTGAGGAAACTCAGTGGTTGACTCAGGACCAGCCAACCCATCTCAGAGGGTATTGTTATTGTGGGAAACAATAGGTCTTGTACTATGCTTAGATATACTATATGCTACTTACTAAAGTGAGCATGAAACTGAGCAAACTCAGGGAAGCAGTGAAGGACAGGAAGGCCTGGCGCGATATGGTTCATGGGGTCACGAAGAGTCGGACACAACTTAATGACTAAACAACAACAACTTACTAAAGCCATTAGTTGAAAGAAAGCAATGATGTTGAGAGAATCATTGGATGGAATGGATTGAGATTTCATCTCCCAATGGTCTTTATTAAAACCACTAGCTTCCAGAATGAAAAATCAGCATTCGGCAAGTAGAATAATGGGAGAGGGCTTCTTTGCTTCTCTTTCCCTTCAGAAACCCTCTAGAGGGGAATGAGTATATATTTATTATTTATCCCAAATATTTTAATGCCAGTTCAGTCATTGGCTTCTAAGCAGCTTACAGCCAAATGTACAATGTATAACATTAGATAACATTGCAATAATTCACAAATAAAGTTGATAAATAAATAAATGCAATTATATAAATTTGACATAAATTATAATAACGTCTTAAAAATCATAATACTTTATAACATCAAAGCCACCATAGTCATCCCAGGGGCAGATACATCTGCAAGTCTTACTTTGGTCCCCAAATGCACATTTACAGAGCCTTAGTTGAAAAGCTTTCTGAATATTAAAAGCGAGGGTGCAGTTTTTAAATTTGGTGGGAGAGTGTTCCGCAGGAGAGGAGCTCCTGAGAATGCTCACCCCTGAGTCCCCTCTCCTTGCACCTGTGAGGAGTGAGCACTCTCAGCAAGCACTCTTTACAGGCATGCCCTGGGCAGGAAGATTTTTTCTGGAGTGGGCAGTTTTGAACATGGCCAGGCCCCAAGCTATGCCGAGCTTTAAAGGTGATCCCCAGCACCTTGAACTGCATCTGGTCAGTGGAGACAGAGAAAGTTTGCAAATGGGGCACAATTACATATGTTGGTACACACACACATATGTGTGTGTGTGTGTCCTGATTCAAATACTAATTTATTCTCTGTGGTCAAAATCTGTCCACTCTCATTAAACTTTAGGGGAAAGCCAGCAACTTGGAAGGGAAGACTATCAGCTACCTTCTAATTCCTCAGCATTTTCTTTCCTAGTTGTGTCACTACAGAAGAAAGTGAGTCATGAGCATGTGTTGAGTGAGAGAGAGATAATTATCTAATTTTATAAAGAGGGACATATCCCCTGTTGCCCAACCCTCAGTCTAGGTGTCCATGGCCATATGAGATTTCGGTCTTCTTTATTCCATAGTATATAATGTTACCTTAAATCTATTCCTTACCATCTAACAGTATTAGAGACTGGGAGGGAAAGGAGGACATGTTAAAGCTTTTCTTCCTATACATGCAGGTATAATGGTGGTGGTCCTATCGGAAGATTGGCAAGAAAGAAATAGACAGTGGTGTTTACCACTTTCCCTTAGGTATCTAAGATTCTATATTTCTATATTATAGCTGCACAGTGAAATATATTTAAATATTTAGCACACTAGATTGGTTACCCTCAAACATCTATTCTGTTTGATAAACATCTCATCCTTAGCATAAAACCCCTGGGTATGGTGTTAAAACTCCTCCATCCTTGGCTAAAACTACCTGGTATAAACAAGACACTCCTTGCCCTTGACATGGCCTCATCCTTGGCATAGGTAAGAGAAACTCATCAAGGGTAAGATAAGTTAAACCTCTCCTCGTTCTCGGTAATGGCAGGTGGACATGTTAATAAGGTACACCTATCTTCCCTGTTCTTGGCAGAAATTAACACATATGTACAGGGGTAGTTGATTATTGTCTGTGATCTATATAAACCAGTCAGAAGCCCCTCATTGAGTGGAACCTCAATGCAGGTCTAACCTGGAAGGTGTACACTTGCCAGCTTCAAAAAGGGGTCTGTCTGCCATCATCTTTAGGGTTTCCTGACTGTCAGAGGGGTGTAAGGTTTTTTCAGCTCTGTTAGATGTTGGTATTATACTCTTTGCAAGATTTAAATGTTAGTATTTTACTCCTTGTAAGATTTCGTATTATACTCTTTGCTTCTTAAACGTTAGTATTTTACTCCTTGTAAGATTTCGTTGCTTCTTAGATGTTGGTTAGCTGTACTCTATTGTTTTTCCTTGTTTTTCATACTATCTTGGGAAAATGCTTGATTATTCATACTGGTATGCTTGTTGCCTCCAAATCCAAAAGTACCCGTAGCCTTTACAGGACAGTTGCTGGTTAAGCCTTCAGAACTGTGAAAAGAAGAATGCATTTTTATCTCACCTCCCCTTCCTGATATTTCATTGAACTGTAAATTCTCTCTGTTTTCTGAAGGTTTCTAATAGCTTAAAAGTAGTTAATGAACAATTTCTGAAAGTGATTAGAAAGTGAGTTTTGCCAACTTAGTGTCCTTTAAAAGTCTCCACCATGGTTGCGAGCAAGATGGCTAATCCCGTCATCTCCCAGTGCTCAAGTCCATGGAAAACTGCTATCCTGTGGTCCTCTTGTAAGGAGCAGCTGTCCAGAATACATATGGGCAATCTTCCATCCTCTCCTTATCTGGAGAGGTTTCAAGGAACTGGTCTACTCCCTGGTTCCTTGGTCTTTGCTGTGTTCATTGGATCTGCTTTTGCACAGCCATCTTCAGTTCGCCATACCTCCCCTGAAAGTCTCATTCTTACAACTGAACCTTTTTTCTATTGCCTTTTTTGATGTGTAGTGATCAGAACTTTTTATTGTAGTTTATTTGGATTTGGCTTTTTGTATTCAGGGACCACACTGAGTTGATATTTTCATTGTGCTACCCACCCTAACTCTGGTATTATTTTTCTATTGATGTACATGTGAAATGAGGATTTTCATCCCCATGAAAAATCCTTATTACATATCTACATTGGTAGACAAATTATAGTTACTCTTACTTATTTACAGTGAACAGTCTTTTTGCCCAGTTGGAGCATTTAAATTTTTGTTTAAACCACACTAAATAAATTCATGTCATCAACAGCAATGGTTTTAAAACAGAATCTTCAGAGTCCTCTTAGTTTATATAACTTTGTTTAGTCTTCATCTATACTTTCTGTATTTTATCTAATTATTAATACATAATATTTTGTATATATATATTTCTCTTTATGACATGATTTCTACATTTGTTCATGAGGGATTTGTCAAAGAAGTCCAAGCAAACAATGTCTTCCGGTCATTATGACATTGTTATGCATCATTAGAACTCTTGCTAAAAATCCTTAAGATAATAATATTTAAACGTAATTCCAAAATGACATTTGACATAAGACTTGGTTTTAATGGTCTATAGTGACACTATGTGGTTATTTCAAGCACTAAAACTCACAGGTCTATTTGGAGGCTCTAAAGGAGATGTTTTCTAGGTATTAGGTCAAATATTGGTTTCCAGTTAAAAAATGGACTTGTTGGGCTTTTAATTTTTTTTAAAATAATTACCTTCCTGTCTTGTATCAATCTCATTATGCACATCTGCAATATCATTAAGCTGCAAGCCATATGTTCATTTTCTTGAGAATGAGCCTCACTGAGCTCAGTGAGGCTTATTTTCAAATAGATTTGTATAGTATTAGGCTGTTAATTTCAGAATATATAGCAGGAAAATATTCTATACACAAAATAGGAAACTGATACTGAATTCTATCATATCTGAGAGACTTAATAGACCACTGATACCAAATGATAATTATATATAAACAGCATTTTCACCCAAGAAATGGATTCCAGAATAGCATACTGTACCTAATAATTTAAACATCCACTAAACACACAGCATGACATTTTAACAAAACCAATACTGGGAAACAAAACAGTTTTAATGTAGCTTTAGAGACAACAAACTGCCCAGCCTCCTTCTTCAGGGTATTTTAGAGTCAGGACCCCATTAGAAAGAAGGCTGCGTATTGCAGAAGCACCCCCAGAGTCTTAGTGCACTTCTAGCTCGGCATGGGATTTGGTCTTCATTCAGCTGTTTGGGCCTCAAAGAATTCAGGATGCCTGGTAGACAAAGTAGAAGTTGGGAGATAGACTTGCTCACATCTTCAATCTCATTTGAGATTCATAAATAAATAGGAGATTACTTTAGTTATATCACGTCCAGGGTAGAGTAACTGGTGGGCCCACCTGGAGGAGCAAAGAACATTCATTCAATATGTCTTTGTCCTCACACTTGCAACAGTCAGTATTGGAGTCTCCAGTGGATGAAAAGCTATAATCTTATTTTATTTATGGTTAGGGAATGCTCTTTCCAGTCAGACTCCATGATGACCTTTCTGGCACCCAGTGAAGAACTTTTTATTTTCTCAGGCAATTTAGGACACTCTTTTAGTGTTGCTGATTTTATTTCCCTGATGGATTTATTCTGATTAATATCTGTTACATTTGTTATTGTTTTTGCTTATCTCTGTAATGCTGGTGTTTTTATTATTTATATCCGTTGGTTTCACAGTGTTTTTTTGTTTTTGTTTTAAACAGGTTTGTACAAAGCCCAGGGGCCTGTGGCTGCTGTAAGGCTTATGAATGTAATAGACACATATGAAACGATGAACTTTGAAATTTGCTGCTTCTTTCTATTGATAGATTTTAATTTTTTCCCCATATACTCATCACCATGTTTTAGCCTCAAAAATTAGTTTCCAGTTCAAAATGTTCATATTCTTTCTTTAACAACTTTTAAATAATTATGAACTATTAGCCCAGTTTTACATTTTTGTATCTTTCAAATTAATTCCACCAAAATTGCTGTCCATGTTAGTTTCTTTCTGTGCAAGTCCCTTTCTCTGAGCTTTAGATTCTGTTCAGTCTCCTCTCCTCTCCTCTCCTCTCCTCTCCCTAGTGCTTTAAATAATATTCTTAGTGACAACCTCTCCATTCCCCACAAGAGACACTCTTCCCATTCAAAATGGCAACCAAGCAGTTTCACTCCCCTGCCCCTTGAGCCTCATTTTGATAGGGCTACTAGATCCAGTTGCAAAACTTTGGGTGGTTATGGTAAAACTCTAACACTTTGCTTCCATCTAGTGGTCACCCAAATTTTTGTAGCTAGCTAGGGTAGCTCTGATGTTGGCAGCTGAATCAACTGATTGCAGGATACCAATATTCCTGACGCATTTTGATTAACAATACATTTTACACAACTGTATGGAATAAAAATAACATGGAGTGCATTTTAGAACTAAAATGAGGCATGGGTATCCTTGTTAAACCCAGTATTATATGAGATTTGCATCCTGCTTCTCACTTAATCTCATTCTACAAAATTCAGTTAAGCCACAGACAGAAAGTGTTTGTTTTGTTTGACTGTTGTCCTATAAAGGAAAAGCATATAGAAAAAGCACACCCAGCAGTGACCAGGCAGCAAAGCAAAATGACAAGCTGGATACAACGTCTTGATGGAGCTCCTAACTGGTAAGAGTTTTACAAAGTGGATAGGGAAGAAGAGTTCCAGTGAAAAGTAATGCCTAGGGAAAGATTAAGCCACTAATCTTCCCATCTGTTTCTCCACTACAAATGGCCAATTTATAAGCACACTGGAAAAGAAAAAGAAGTACAAATTACACCCAGCTGTGTACTTGGGTTCTCAGATGTCTTTCAAAGCCACACTGTTTTTGTGAAATAATCGTGATATGTATCTCTTGGTATCTGCAGATGAGATATTAGGCTTGGATTTTAATTGTGTGGAGGCTCCAAGAGAGCTTTCCCTAGCCTTATATGTTCTCCTGATGCTTTGGTTATTTCCTAAGGCCAACTATGTCTCCGAGGATGGAAGATAGTGATATGAGGGAAATATTGCAGCTTGCTGTAGAAGAAATCATTTTATATCACAATGGGACACTGTATTAGTTGCTTGCCAATGTACATACAGTATCTCTGTGACCTGAATATAGCTAATTTGGTGATGATTTTCAACATGAGAAACTGAATTAAAAATGTACATTTGTTTTTCAATTTTCATAGGAAAGAGATGCAATTCAACTATGGCTGCACTCTTGGGTATTTCAGATCTGCTCTGCAAAAGGTGCTTCAAAATGCCTGGGAATGCAAATTTAGTACTTATCTGCAACACCTTAAAAAGGCTGTGACCTTCCCTGGGATCATACAGCGCACAACTGTGCCATCCCAGGGAAAGACACAGCTATGAAGCTGAATTCCACACTGAAGTGGCTTTTAACTTTAAATCATTTGTGACAAGATAGAGGTGTCTAACTTGACCTGTCCAAAAATCCTCTGCAGAACACCATTGCTGATATGTAAGTTTCCTCTTTAGCACAATGCATAAAAAAACAGGATGGGGGAGTTTAAATAAATAACCCACAGACTGGCTTGGCTTGGCTTGAGCTTGCCTATATACACACACACACACACACACACATACATACACACACGCACATATACATACACATACATACATACACGCGGACACACACACACACACACTGTAGGAAGGAAGGAAGGAAATAAACCTGTCCTCAAATCAGAGCCAGTTCTCCAAATGGTTGCTCCAATCAGAGATAGATGTTGAGATTTGGGAAATAGCAAGGCAGATGTATTTTTTGTTGTCCCTGCAATAATTGTCAGACAGATGTCCTTTTTAAGTTTGCTGTCTTGATTTATTTCTTCGATTCAACATTCTTGTTTCCATTTTTGCTTGACCCATTCTTACTTGATCCCCTTTAGTTTATGCAGGTTTCCATTCCTCTCCTCTCTCAGTTTCCTGTGCTAAATCAGCTTCGATATTTATTGTATGCATTTGTAAATAATGTACAACTGTATCTTCTTCCTGTCATTTATCTTTGTAAATAGTATTCCTCCCATCTTATTTTGACCCAATTGAGGGATGCGTTTATGCATATCTGCGTATAAGGGATTGGGGTGGGATGGGTTGGGACAGGGGTCTCAGTCAAAATTCTGGAGCTTTGAAAATGTTGTAGAAATGGTCAAAACACGATGTAATTTGAACAAACTCTGCCCAATTTAGCGGCTTCATCCCCTTATAATGGTTTTTGCAAACGTTGTCCTATTCTAAGAAAAACAAAGCAAAAGTATGTTATAAATGCAGTTGGGCACATATCAGAACTCAGTTTCCTCAGTTCACATCCCTAAATGAGTGGGGGGTAGGTTACCTCTCTGCTCTAAAACAAGGTGAGGTGGGATATTTCTGGAGTAGATTGCATCCTCCTTGTAAAGGCCTAGAGAACACTGTTTCAACCTAACATACAACTGGGAAAAGAATGAGGCTGGCAGCTGCAGGTTTTCAGAAAGAGAATCCAGCTAATCCTAAATTGGACCTTAGAACTTGTTTTGTGCTCAGTTAATCACTTCAGCAAGTGCTATTGACTAACACAATAGGAATAAAATCTTACATCACTGCAAGCGCGTGCAAGATATTTTTAGTGCAAGAGGGAGACAGACACAGACCACTCAGCCAACTCTTGCATTTCATAAAGTAAGCATAACCTCTCCTCCCCACCCTATGCATTTTTAAAGAATTTACTTCATTGTGTACAAAAGAGACAGAAAAAAAGCCCCTCTTCAGTAATGAAAAAATATATTGAACATACATAGGAGCTAAGAGGTTGGCACGTAACTATCTATGCCAGAACTTCACAGATCCACCAATGGTTTATAAAATCATAATGCACACAGTTTAATGTTAAAGTGTAAATCAGGAATCAGCAGGAAAGCCGCTCTGCAAATGCCAAGGTGTCTCCAACATCCTTAGGCAACATTTATGACCCCCCAACTTGTTAATAAACTTGATTGAAGGTGCTCCACAGCTGTAAAGCTTAGTGAGTTTGGCAAAAAGTATATATATTTAATGAATCTCATTACATACATTTTCTTAAAAACAGAAGTGCCTTACTTGATCAATTTCATGGTTTTTTTTTTTTAATCAATTGGTATTACATTCATCAGAAACTGTCCAGTAAACCACCAAGCTTCAAACCATAATGTACTTTCTATCATTGCTAGTTAATAATATTTACAATCTGTACTAGACTGGCTAGTCATTTTTCCCCCAAAGATTAATGTGAGAGCAAAGATACCTGTTGGATTATTCTCAGAATTAAAAGTATGTTATGAATCTCACTATTTTGAATCCAACTGGACCTATTAATGTACCTTAATCAGATTAATCTTTTGGGTGATCAAATGAAGTTTTACGGTCGTTAATAGCTTGAATTCCACTTTAGGAATTAGTAAGGTTCCAATATTTGAATACTAATGAAAAAAGCACCAACTTTACAAAGACTAGTGGTATCTCATCACAAGAAACATTATCAACTGTGCTCATATTTGTGGTTATGTTCTGAAATATATTCCTATTAACCTAAAAACTGTGTGATATTTATTTTTGCTTAGTTCCATGGCCGTTCGTATATAATTAGTTCCTTCTTTAATGTGAATTGCAGTTTCAGGAACATTGGTTTTCCAGCATTAAAAATAATCAATTAAGATTATTATTACCCATAATAATCAATTAAGAGTTCAGTTTCTATGAGGACCATGTGAAATTCATTCCTTCTCATTCTTATTCCCAATGCCCTGGCAGCAAGCAATACCATAGACACAGCACAAAAGCATAGCCATGGAATTGCTTCAGATTCATTCTTTTCATTTTGGGTTCATCACATGAAAATAAAAGCCTGTTAGGATAAACAGTCTTTAATGTCCAAAGATTCCTCCAGAGATACACTGTAATATGGGAAGCATATGATAACAAGATTTTTCAAAATATATTCTTCCCTCAGTGAAAAATGGAAACTTTAACAGTAATTTTCTAGGGTAAAATCAAATGACCATTTATTTTTTTGAAAGCCTGCTTAATATCTACAGTATTTCTTGCTAATACAGGTGAAACTCGAAAAATTAGAATATCGTGCAAATGTTCATTTATGTCAGTAAGGCAACTCAAAAGGTGAAACCAATATATGAGATAGACGCATTACATGCAAAGTGAGATATGTCAAGCCTTACTTTGGTATAATTGTGATGATTATGGCGTAAGCTTATGAAAACCCCAAATTCACAATCTCAGAAAATTAGAATATTGCATGACATCAATAACACAAGGATTGGAAATAGAACAATATCGGACCTCTGCAAAGTATAAGCATGCATATGTACTCAGTACTTGGTTTGGGCCCCTTTTGTAGCAATGACTGCCGCAATGCGGCGTGGCATGGATGCTATCAGCCTGTGGCACTGCTGAGGTGTTATGGAAGACCAGGATGCTTCAATAGCGGCCTTCAGCTCCGCTGCATTGTTCGGTCTCATGTCCCTCATCTTTCTCTTGGCAATGCCCCATAGATTCTTTATGGGGTTCAGGTCAGGCGAGTTTGCTGGCCAATCAAGCACAGTAATCCCATGGTCACTGAACCAGGTTTTGGTACTTTTGGCAGTGTGGGCAGGTGCCAAATCCTGCTGGAAAATGAAGTCAGCATCCCCACAAAGCTCGTCTGTGGAAGGAAGCATGAAGTGCTCCAATATCTCCTGGTAGACGACTGTGTTGACCATGGACTTAATGAAGCACAGTGGACCAACACCAGCAGATGACATGGCTCCCCAAATCAACACAGACTGTGGAAACTTCACACTGGACTTCAAGCATCGTGCATTGTGTGCCTCTCCATTCTTCCTCCAGACTCTGGGTCCTTGGTTCCCAAATGAGATGCAAAAGTTGCTCTCATCAGAAAAGAGGACTTTGGACCACTGGGCAACAGACCAGTTCTTTTTTTCTGTAGCCCAGGTAAGACGCTTCTGACGTTGTTTGTTGTTCAGGAGCGGCTTGACAAGAGGAATACGACATTTGAAGCCCATGTCCAGGATCCGTCTGTGTGTGGTGGCTCTTGATGCACTAACTCCAGCCTCAGTCCACTCCTTGTGAAAGTCCCCAACACTTTTGAATGGCCTTTTCCTGACAATCCTCTCCAGGCTGCGGTCATCCCTGCTGCTTGTGCACCTTTTCTACCACACTTTTCCCTTCCACATAACCTTCTATTGATGTGCTTTGATACAGCACTTTGGGAGCATCCAACTTCTTTTGCAATTACCTTTTGGGGCTTTCCCTCCTTATGGAGGGTGTCAATGATGGTTTTCTGCACAACTGTCAGGTCAGCAGTCTTTCCCATGCTTGTGATTCCTACTGAACCAGCCTGAGAGACCATTTAAAGGCTCGGGAACCCTTTGCAGGTGTTATGGATTCATTAGCTGATTAGAGTGGGACACTTTGAGCCTAGAATATTGAACCTTTTCACACTATTCTAATTTTCTGAGATTGTGAATTTGGGGTTTTCATAAGCTGTACACCATAATCATCACAATTATACCAAAGTAAGGCTTGACATATCTCGCTTTGCATGTAATGCGTCTATCTCATATATTGGTTTCACCTTTTGAGTTGCCGTACTGACATAAATGAACATTTGCACGATATTCTAATTTTTCGAGTTTCACCTGTAGAGCTTGGCTTTTCTTTTCAAATGGAACCCAGTTATGGTAGGTTACAGTATCTGGCTCATGGGAATGTGAAAGTTTGTTTTGGGAATGACTGGAAATACACAGAAATAGGTAGAGTGGATATTTTCCCAGTCTTTGTGTTGACTGACTGGTTCCCAATCAGAAGCCCTGTTTCCTTTTTAACACTGTCTTTGCAAGTTTGTATTCTTGGTTCCCTCAAAGCTGTTTTTAGCTGGCTTGACCAGTACACTGCGTCCCACGCCCTGTTATGTTCCTGAATGCTCATGTGTGCTCAGGCCCAGCCATTGCCTCCCATGGGGACACTGGCAGACTCCTGGCTTGGCCCAGTTTTTCTCCCTGAGCCTTCTTTTCCTCTAGTGGCTGCAAGGCCAAGCTCCAGGGCTTGAGGGATATGTGTGTGTGTTAAGTTTGATTAGGGATGTTTCTTCCAGGTAGATTCTAAAGGATAGTGAAGTTGGCAAATGGAAGAATGTGGAGGGAGCAGATGTTATGGATGTAAGGCTATACTTGAAGGTGGGGATGAATGGGGATGGATTATTAGAAATGGAGAAGTCAAAAAAAGGTAAAAAGAACATTTAATAGACTGGACTTGATACATTTGGGTAAATAACCTAGAGAGGAGTCATACCCAGACAATGGTAAATGTGTTTGTGTGTGTGGGTCCTTTGAGTCAGTATTGCTTCTGGCAGCTGCCTGAACTAGGCCCTGCAGTTTTCTTTGCAAAATTTTCAGAAGTGGTTTGCCATTGCCTTCTTCCTAGGGCTCAGAGAGAATGACTGGCCCAAAGTCCCCCAGCTGGCTTCATGCCTAAGGCGGGACTAGAACTCACAGTGTCTTGGTTTTTAACCTGGTGCCTTAACCAATACACTAAACTGGCTCTCCTGACAGGGGCAACAAGGTATTAGTGGGGTTGATAGTAGTTTATCTGGTAGTCTCAGCAACTTGGGGATGAGAGGCAAACATGGTGAGCATTGCTGCTCTTTGTGCAGTGGAAGAGGTGGTGGTGACCCAGCTATGCAAATGAACTTTACACTGTGAATGATGTCCTGGTCAAGGCTGGCAGGCAAGGAAGTGGCTGGGATGAAAATTGGAAGGCAGGCAGTGTAAATGATGCAGACCACAATAAGAGGATAGAACAATGACTGTAGCTGTGGAAGGCAGATAGCTAGGGGTGACTCAAGAGGTGATCTCTGAAGACTGAACTGCCATTGACTAGAGGCCAGTAAATGGAAGCACATCTGGAGAGTCAGGAAGCCTAGCTGAAAGAACAGGCAGTAGTTTGGTGGTAGACTTTGAAAAAACAGAGAGACAGGAAGTGATGGAAAGTCCTATCCCCCTGGAGTGAAAGAACAAGCAGAAGAAGCACTCCAAGGACACTGATGGTAGAAGCACCTGAAGGAAGGACACTGAGTTCTCTTGGGAAAATTTTAATTGGAGCCATTGTAAATTGCTGGAATAAAGAGGAGTTTGAGGAAGGGAAATTATTGTATGATTGGAGATGAATAGTAGGCTATAGGGAGTGTTAATAGTACTAATTGTCTTGAATGGAGAGGTCTGAGTGCAGCTGAGTAAGGCTTGCAAAAGTGCTCTGCACATTGAAGCCAGTGCTGGGTTGATGGGAGACATAGCAAAGGGGGTCTCACAATGAGGTAGTTATAGGCAGAGAAAAGTATAATTAGATGCACTGGATACTTCTTGCTCTTACCTGAGAAGGGGAACTTGCACATTGGCGGAGGTCTCTTTTTCTAACCCAGTGGCTCCAATTCTAGGAAAGAGTAGCTGAATTGTTGGGTGCCTTGGCTTCAAGCTGCTACTGGTAAACACAGGCCTGAGTGGAATAAGACAATATCCATTCACAATGTACTGATGGATGACCTTGTATGCATTATTGAGACCTGGCTGGGCACTGACAGGGATGTTGGAGATCTGCCTAGCTTGGTTTCAGTTCCTGCAGTAGCCTCAATGCCAGGGCCAAGTAGGACGAGTTGTCACTATCATTTGATAGATGCTGACAGTGACCAATAGCTCTTCTCAAAAGGTGACTGGATGTGAGTGTGTCAAGCCCAGCGCAAGAATAACAGTAAAAAGTCCAGTTGAGTAAAGTTCCTTTATTTGCTTACACCTTATAGACAGAATCTTGCCAGATTAAATCTATACTACTGCAACCAGTGGATATGCCCTGGGAGATTCTAGGGAGTGGCTATCCTGAACCTCTTTCACTTCCCACACTCCCCCTGCAGTTTGTGTTGTCTTTTTTCTTCCTTCCCCTCCTGGAATACACCCCCTTCTTCCTGATAGCCTTGATCTCTCACATCACCCTCCTCTTCGTAGATACATTCCATCACAGAGTGCCTGTACATGAACTTTGGCCATAGGGGAAATTTGGGGCTATTCCTGGTTTTCTAATCATCCTACTGATTAACAACCTATCATTTTTGGATCCTGCATCTATGCAGCATAAGGACTTCTGGCATGCTGGCTTCCAGATTGTTGGTTGTACATGGAGGATGAGGGAATGTTGGAGCTGTTGTACTTAATTCTCCTTTCCCAAGATCAGAAGGGTTACTGGGCATCCATTTTATGGAGAGATCCTAAGGTTTCAAGAAGTTCATTGAGTTGCTAACCAAAATTTCTCAAATCAAAACTGAGAATCCATATGTAAACTTATCTAATATGATAGTGTCTTGCATTTTAAATATAACTAATGCATTGGATGACTTATATTGGACTTCTTGTTGACATCTGAGCCCATCAATAATTAATGTCAGATTTTCTCAAAGCTTGCACTTTTTATAAATTATGCAAAAATATTGCTACACATGTATTATACATGTTCGATTTAGTATGATCCAAAATCTGTTGGAAAACAGTCTCCACCATGCTCTAACAAAACTATTCTTTGGCCAGTGACAAAGAAGTAGGATGGATGGATGGAGAGATGCATCATTTGGTGCTCTTCATTTCTACTTTTAATTTTCTGTCTCATCGCATTCAGTGCCAGTCTGGTCTAAATATCCCCCTAGGTTGTAGGCATGGCAGAAGGCCATTGGACCTAGAACCTTTCCCCTGGGTACCCATTGCCCAGCACCTGCCATGTTCATTGTCTGAGACATTCCTGACCTGGAAAGTACAAACTCCAGAGTCTGGCAGAGGGAAAGAAGGGGATCGTGTGTTAAATCATCTTGAAAAAGCATAATGTTTTATTTAATTAACATAACTTTGTATGTACTACACACATTCCAGGAAGGTAGGCGGGGGGGGGGGGGCGCAAGATAAGAGATAGCACAGTCCAGAGCAGGAGCATGGGAAGAGGAAGAGATTTAGAATAGCCACTCCCAAGAATCTCCCAGGATATAGCCACTAGGTTAGAGTTGTACAGATTTAGTCTGGCAAGATGGCTCCACTGTTATTAATACCTGCTCTTCACTCAATATTTATTTTTTTCTTTTAGCTTTATGCTTTTTATAATTTTAGAGCTTTTAATAATAATACTATTGCTTTGTAAATATTTGTTTTTTAACTTTGTTGTATGCCGCCTAGAGTCACTTGTTTGTGAGATGGGCAGCTATATAAATATGACAAATAAATAAATAAATAAATAAAAATAAGATTCTGACTATATGGTGCAGGCAATAGAAGAACTGAACTTGGCTGGACTGTTTTCCTGTTGTTCTTGGGCTGGGCCTGACAATACCTCCTCAGTTCTTCTTTCCTTTTGCTTTCCAAGTCTCCACCTTCTTTTGCCAGCTCAGTAGCCTCTCTTCTTTTCTCCTATGGGAAAAATCTTCCTAGGAGAAGATTTGTCACCTACTCTCAGGTCCTATTTAGCAGTTAAACTAAAACAAAGAGGTTGGGTCCATACATGACAGACTTGCAGAAAGGCATATACTTTTGCAGGCTGTCACATGCGTCTTTCCTTTTACTTTTTAAAGAAAGAGTTGAGGAAGAGTCAGCTTTTCCAAATCTTTCACAGGTTTTTTGGATCTGAGTTACAGGTGGCAGTCTCTGGGTCAGTTCCATATTGAGATAGGTCAGCAACTTGACAACTATGAGATAATATTGGAAATGTTTTTAATATTCTGGAATACTTGGAGCAACATAATGAAAAACAAGCTGTACTGATATTGTTAGATGCAGAGAAGGCCTTCGACAATTTGATTTGGATTTTTTTGTTTAGAGTTCTGGAACATATGAACCTTGGAGATAATTTTATTGAATGGGTAGGGTTGATTTATACTTCTCAGAAAGCATAAATAATCATTAATGAAAAACTATTAAAACCTTGTGAGATTCAAAAAGGGACTAGACAGAATATCCATTGTCTCTACTTCTGCTTGTTTTGGTTCTTCAGGTATTGAATAGAGACATAAGACAAGATCAGAGAATTATGGGAATTAAGATTAAAAGTTAAGGGCATTCATGGATGATTTGGTGTTAATTTTAGAAGATCCACTAGAGGATCTTTAATGGGAAAATTAAAGGACTTTTGTATATTAGCAGGTTTCAAGATGAATAATCAGAAGACAAAGATGTTAACAAAAATATGTCATTAGAAGATCAAATAGAACTGATGGAGAAAACTGGCTTTAAGACTGAGAAAAAAGTAAAATATTGGGTATTGTTATGACAAATATGAATTATATGTAATTGCAAAATAATTATATTAAGACATGGACTGAAATTAAGAAGGACATGTTAAGATGACAGAAATTAAAATTGTCACTGTTGGGGAGAATTTCTGTGATAAAAATGAATGTTTTGCCAAGAATGATATTTTGTTTTCAGACAATATCTGCTTTGACAATGGGTATACCTTTTAAACAATAGCAAAAAGACATATCTAAATTTATATGGCAAGGGAAAAAACCACGAGTTAAATTAGCATATTATAGAAGAGAAATGGCAGATAAAAATAAATGGGTGATGTACTGAGGCTTATTGGAAAACTATCAAGGAGAATTTAAAATCAAATCAAGAGAACAATTAATAGCAGAAGGATATAGTTGTCAATGATTTTCCCATTTACAGTTACTTGACAGATTTAAAATGAATAAAAAGACTTACAGTATTTTAAGGGCAAAGTAAGTCAGAATTTGAAATACAATTGTGTACTGATGATGAATATGTAATTGCTAAAATGCACAAACGTTTGTTGAAATTTGAAACAGAGTTTAAGAATGTATGATAGACTAAGAATTTTGGTTATAATATATAGATGGACTAATGGGAAAATATATGGTTAAAAGGGTTGACATGTACATTGTGTTATGATCTCAAAGAGAATTTTTATAAAATGATGCATCATTGGTACATGATGCCAGAGAAATTATCTAGAATGTATAAAGGCACTTATACTGGAAATGTAAACAGCATGAAGGGATATTTTATCATGCTTAGTGGACATGTAAAAAAGCTAAAAAAAAATGGATTCAAATACATACTTTGATACAGAGGATTTTAAAAATTAATATTCAATTGAAGCTGGAACTTTTCCTTTTAGGATTAATGGACAAAACAGAAGAAAGCCATAGAAGATTATTTCAATACATAATTACTGTGGCAAGATTACTTTATGCACAGAGATGGAAAGATTCGACACTATCCACTATGGAGGAATGGTTGGTGAAATTCAGATTTTGCTGAAATGGATAAACTGACTTCTTTGATTAGAGAAAGACACTATCTACATTTATTGGTGACTGGGAGCCCCTTATGGACTTTTTGCATAAAAATGAAAAAAAAACTTGTGATTTATGTTTTGATGATTAGACAGGATAGATTATAAAAAGAAAAGAAATATGATGTAACATTAGAGAGAGAGAGAGAGATTAAAACACATTTGTACTTATAACTGCTCTAAAGAATATCAGAAGCTACTTCTTTAAATCTTTTTTTCTTTCTTTTCTATTTTTCCTCAACTTTTTTTTCTTTTCTTGCACTTTTTGCTTTTTCTTTAATTTCTCTTTTCCTTTTTTCTTCCTTACTTTATATTACTTTGTGTTAGTTTTTATTTTCTTATTTAAAAGCTTTAACAAAAAATATATATATAAAAAGAGACAAGTTGGCAGCTTGGTGTCATTTTCCTCACTGATGCTGAATCACAAACCTACATGGCGGGAGCTGGAGGGCGGGCCATCTTCGGGGAAGACACCCCCGGTATGTCTCACCAGTGGCATGTTCCGGCCCTCCTGGCTCATTCCCAGGTCCTGGTCAGCAGATTCGTAGGGGCCCTGGCTTTTGGCTGCTGCTGCTTAATGCCAGGTCGGTTAACAACAAGGCCCCCCTCATATCTGATTTGATCGCTGAGGAGGGAGCTGACCTGGCATGTATTGCCGAGACCTGGCTGGGCCCCGAGGGGGGGGGTGCCCCTCTCGGAAATGTGCCCAGCTGGGTTCACGGTGTGGCACCAGCCGAGATGCCAGGGCAGGGGAGGAGGGGTGGCTATTGTGATCCGAGAATCTCTAGTGGCCTTCAGGGGCATTGCTCCACAAGTTTCTGGCTGTGAGACACTGTTTATTAGGTTGGGTTCCCACGAACAGTTGGGAATTCTGCTATTGTACCAGCCTCCCTGCTGCGTGGCAGCCTCCCTGGGGCTGGCGGTGGAGTTCCCCAGGCTTATGGTTCTGGGGGACTTCAACCTGCCATCCCTGGGGTGGTCCTCTGACACGGCTCCAGAGTTCATGGCTACCATGGCAGCCATGGGCCTGTCGCAAATGGTGCGGGACCCAACCCGAGACAGTGGCCACATGCCAGATTTGGTTTTCTTGTCGGAGCAATGGCAAAGTGATCTGAGGGGAGATTTACAGCTTTCCCCGCTGTCATGGTCAGATCACGTCCTGATGACCCTGAGTTTCTCCTATGCCACCCCCCTCCACAGGGAGGCAGGACCCATGCGATTGGTCCACCACCGGCACCTGATGGACCCGTCAGGGTTTCAGAGGGAGTTGGAGGATATTCCCATGGACCTGCTGCATGGTCCAGCGGAGGCCTTGGCTGCTGCTTGGAATAGGAAGGTGGCTGGGGCCTTGGACAGGATCGCACCTATGCGACCTCTCTTGCCACATCAGCCCCGACACTCCCCGTGGTTTACGGAGGAGTTGAGGGTGCTGAAGAGGGTTAAGAGATGTCTAGAGCGCTGCTGGAGGAAAACAAAGACTGAATCCGACCGAACACAGGTTAGAGCTGCTGTTAAGGCCAACATTGTGGCAATAAGGGTGGCGAAGCGCCTGTACTTCTCTGCCCTTATCGCATCTGCAGAATGCCGCCCGGCGGCCCTGTTTAGGATCACTAGGTCCCTCCTTGGCAAGGGGGATGTGGGGGTTCATTTGCAGGGCCATGTGGAGGAATTTTCAGAGCATCTGCAGGACAAAGTCGCTCGGATTCATTCCAAGTTAGACTCCGAGCGTGGGGCAGGGTCTGGGGAGATACCGGGGGACCGTTCTTACCCAGTTATCTGGGAACAGTTTGATCCTGTTGTTTCTGAGGAAGTGGACAGGGTCCTAGGGACTGTGAAGGCCACTACTTGCCATCTTGACCCATGCCCCTCCTGGCTGGTGAAAGCAGCTCGGGAGGTGACATGTGATTGGATCCAGGCGATGGTTACTACATCCTTGCAGGAGGGAGTGTTTCCGGCCGCCTTCAAGGAGGCATTGGTGCACCCTCTCCTCAAGAAACCCTCCCTGGATCCTACCATACTGGACAATTTTCGTCCAGTCTCCCACCTCCCTTTTTTGGGGAAAGTGGTTGAGAAAGTGGTGGCTTCACAGCTCCAGAGGGTTCTAGAGGAAATGGATTATCTGGACCCTTTTCAGTCAGGTTTCAGGCCCAGTTATGGGACAAAAACAGCAATGCTTACGCTTATGGATGATCTCTGGCGGGAGCGGGATGGTGGAAGTGCGACCATCCTTGCTCTCCTTGATCTCTCAGCAGCTTTCGATACCGTCAACCACGGTATCCTGTTGGGACAGCTCAGGGAGTTGGGGGTGGGCACCACAGTCTTGTGCTGGTTCACCTCCTTTCTTCAGGGCTGATCCCAATCGGTATTGATAGGGGGCGAGAGGTCCCATCCTCGGCCCCTCCTTTGTGGGGTGCCGCAGGGTTCGGTTCTCTCTCCGCTCCTTTTCAATATCTACATGAAACTGCTGGGTGAGATCATCCACCACCATGGGATGAGGTATCATCAGTATGCTGATGATACACAATTATACATCACCATCCCAGGTGAAGTAAGCGATGCCATGACTGCCCTTTCTCGGTGTCTGGAGGCTGTAAGGGTCTAGATGGGGAACAACAGGCTTCGGCTGAACCCTGGTAAGACGGAGTGGCTGTGGGTTAATGGCTCCTCTGTATCCAGGACTTTGTCATCTTTGGTGCTCAATGGGGTGGCACTACCCCAGACAGACCCAGTGGGTAATCTGGGGGTCGTCCTAGACTCACGGCTCCTGCTTGAAGAGCAGGTGGCAGCCGTGGCTGGGAGGGCCTTTGCACAGCTTCGGGTTTGCATCAGTTACGCCCTTTCCTGGATCGGGATACCCTTCGAACAGTCACTCATGCCCTTGTAATCTCCCAGATAGACTACTGCAATGTGCTCTACATGGGGCTACCCTTGAAGACTATCTGGAAGCTACAGCTAGTCCAGAATGCGGCTGCGTGGGCTATTTTTGGAGCCCCAAGAAGGGCCCATGTAACACCGTTGCTCCGCGAGCTGCATTGGGTACCAGTTTACTTCCGGGTCCAATTCAAGGTGTTGGTTATCACCTTTAAAGCCCTACATGGCATGGGGCCAGGTTACCTAAGGGACCGTCTCTCCCCTATGTCTTCAACCCGTCCCACCCGATCGCACAGAGAGGGCATGCTTCGGACCCCCTCAGTAAAAGAATTCCATCTAGTGGGGTCCAGAAGGTGGGCCTTCTCTGCGGTAGCTCCCGCTCTTTGGAACATTCTGGCCCCGGAGGTGCGATTGGCCCCCTCACTCCTGGCCTTCCAAAGAGCCTTGAAGACCCGGCTCTGCCACTTGGCCTGGGGTGGGGAGGGAATACTTCAAGCAGGGGGATGGCTAGCCCTGTAGTGGCCAGCTCTCTGCAGCTTGATTTGCCATCTGCTTGGATCTTCCTTTCTTTAGTATTGTTTTAAATTTTGGATGTTTTATGTGTTTTAGATGTATTGATAGTTTTAATGTTTTTTGTAAATCACCCAGAGTCCCCTATTGTGGGTGAGATGGGCGGCGGAGAAATCCAATAAAATAAAATAAAAATAAATACATGGTTTCAGGCTCTGATACCAACAAGCAAGTCTTCTGCTAGTGCTCTTCACCTTTTCTACCCCTACGAATAGCTGGTGGTCTGTGACTACAGTGAGTTCACAACCCCACAAATAAATGCTTTGCTTTTTCTCTGTCCATGTCTTTTCTTCTGGCTTAACTTCTTGCTGACCAACTAAGTATCCCAGGTACTGCAGCTCAGAAAATCCCAGATGACATTTTGGCTAGGTAGATAATTAAGTCTGGGTAGATTATTAAGACTGCTGCTTTAAGACTGAAAATAACACCTTGCAATTGCTGCACAGATTCTTCCCAGGTAGTGCTATAAATAATGATATTGTCCTGGTAAGCTTCACAGAACTTCCTCTACCTGGAGGAATGTTATCCATAAAAGCCTGGAAGATTTACAACCAAAAGGGACAAGAATAGTCTTTGATTTGGAGCAAAGGCTGTTTTCTCTTTGGAGGTTTCCTCTAGAGATATTAGCCAGTAGCCTTTACCAAAATCTAAAGTAGATAAATAGATTTTGCCTGATCAAACAAATCATCTATTCTGGGCACAGTGCAACTATCAAACCTGGTCACTTAATTAAGACATCTTAAGTCTACACAATATCCCGTAGGTTTAAATAATTAATACTATAGGTGAAGCCCACTCATGGCATGATGGCTCAATTAACACTTGACTGCAGCACATTTTGGATTCCTTTCTCTATGGAGTTTCTGACTGTTTCTGAAATTTGGTAAGTTCATCGCTCCATTGGTTTTGCTATCTGATGTTAATATTGTACTCTAGTGTAATAATGCCTGGCTTACCTGTAAGCACTTCTTTGAATTCTAGGAGTGTTTCTGGATCTGCTTTCTACAGTGAAGGCAAGATTGGACCTCAGTGTGCTCTTTACGTGTGCCTGAAAAACAGCTACACACTTGTATTGCTAAATATTTTTCTCTGGAAGCTCCCAACACTACAGCTGGCCCTTTTCTCCTAACCCATTTTCTTAAAAGTTTCTTAACCCATGACAGACTGTTTTGTAGTTCATAGGCTCCATCTTCTGCAGTGCAGTAAATGGGCCTTGCCAACTAGTCTGCAATTTGTATTCCCAATTAGGCAACAAAAGCAACAGGTTTCCTTCTATTTCTAGAGAGTTCTCCCTGGTTTTAATACAATACTAGCACATCTATGTGTCCTGTGCTAATTTCTGGTTCTCTTGTGTTATGTGATAGAGGGTTTTTCTTCCCCTCCAAGTTCTTTGGACCTGAGACTCCATTGATCCAGCTTTCCTTCACCATATCCAATACTTCTCTGGGCCTTCTCCCATATGGCAGCTCAAAACGCCTGATTCTTGTGGGAAGCTGTGACAGTTTTATATATGGAAAGAATCTTACATAGGGAAGCCAAACATCCCAACATCATCTTGTACTTACTTAGTTGTTTTATAGTGTCTGATTCAACCTGTTGGGCAGGCCCTCTGTTTGAGAATGATAAAGAGAGGTTCTAATCCCAGATATCCCCAAATCTGCATGAGAATGTCTCAGCAATGCGGACTGAAAACTTGGGGCTTGATCTGTGAGAATCTCATTAGGCACACCCACTCTTCTGAACAGTCTCAGCAGTTCATTTGTGACAACTTCTGCAATTACAGCATGCAAGGAATTGCCTTAAGGTTAACATTGCATAATAAATGACCACCAAGATATACTGATTTACCTTAGCTGACTTTGGTAAAGGTCAGGCTGTACCTATAGCAATTCTGGAAAATGGAATAGGGACCAAAAAAATTCTTTCCATGGGAGCCTTGTCCTGTTTCCATTTGTGTTTCAAATTAGCAGTTGTTTATAGATTCAGAATTGTTTAAAAAAAAAAAAATTGAATTTGGCTAATGCAGAACTTTGGACACCCTTTTAGTCACTACTTTGTAACATCTCCTTTGGCAGAAATAATAGCTTCCAAATGCTTCCAATATCCAACTAAGAGTCATTCTGTTCTTGCTTTTGGATTTTTCCCCAACTTACCTTGCAGAGTTCTTCTAAATCAGAAGTGCTTTGAGATCTCTGCAGAGATTTTCGGTAATAATTCTGAAGACTACAAAGTCTATTCCAAAACCTTTAATTCATGATTGTATTGCTGAAATATCCAACCTCTTTTCTACATATGTTGGTATTTAGCTGAATCCATTCCTCCTTTCATTTGTACAATATGCCCTGTACCACTGACTACCAGACAACCCCAAAGCATAATACAGCCACCCCTGTGCTTAATGGTTGGCAAGATATCCTTTCCTTCAAAGGCTTCACCCTTTTTTCCCTCCAAATGCATCTTTGTGTTGTTGTGGACACAGAGTTCAATTTTTACTTTATCAGATCATACCACTTTGTTCCAAAACATTTCAGGCTTATCAAGGTTTTCTTCTGTACACCTTAGATGATGACTTTTGTGATGAGATTGGAAAAAGTTTCCTTCTGATAACTCTCCCATGCAAATCATTCTTGTTTAGGCAACACTGTACTTGCATTGACCTGTGGACAATTATTCCAGGTTCAGCTAAACCTTCCAGCAGGTCATTTGCAATGTTCTATGTGTTCTGTTTTGCAGATCTGATCACTTTGGCGGAAGATTCCAGATCTTGCCTTCAGCTGAATGGTTCCATGTAATTTCCTTTTCTTAACAATATTTCCCACCATTAAAATGTTGGGTGCATTTAGTCAATTTTAATAGTCTTCCCCTGCTTTGTAAGAGTAAATTACAAAATCTTCTTTTTCAAATGCTCAGTCTACCCCTTAAAGAAGCCCGTGTTGTTGAAAACTGATAGAACAAAAATCACAACCTAAGAGGTTAAAAGAGTCAAAGTTACTTGTTCACCAGTGGAATTATCTAAGCCTACCTAAGAAATCAATCACCTTTTTGGAACTTCTTCACTTTACAATATTGCTAAAAACAAAGTAGCAGTGAAGAAATTTGGAAGGAAGTCTAAATTTCTGTACCCATTCATGGTTTTCTTATTTTGAATCTGTAAACAAGTAGGCATTAATACTAAGTATGCATTCAGTTTTGTACATCATGTTTAACTTTGTACCATGCTAGTTGCATCAGCTTCTGTTCATTACAGATTCATTAAATATCCCAGTTTGACCAACTGTATTAGTGTCTATAGGATGAGAGCCAGTTTGGTCAAGTGGTTAAGGCTCCAGGCTAGAACCCAGGAGACTGTGAGTTCTAGTCCCACCTTAGGCATGAAAGCTGGCTGGGTGACTTTGGGCCAGCCACTCTCTCTCAGCCCATGATGTCAGGCTCAGGCGACAAGCTAGTTAGTTAATTCCTGTTGGAACCAATGGACCAACATTCAGTTGATCTGGGGGGGAAAAAGTGGACCCTGCGCCTGAGGGAAAATGCAAGGAAGAAAAAAAATACTGTCTATTGGGTGGTTAAAATTAATAGGTAACCCTATTGCCCCAATATGCCTAATGTTGATCTGTTGCTATTAAGGAATGGATATGGCTATTGGCCAGCAGAGTTTTCAACCCGCTGGTGGACTTTGTTTAAACATGCTTAACTCTGAGTAGACAAAGGTCATCTCATTTCATTTGAATGAGTGCAAAAAGTGCAATGGGTCAGGATTAGAAATGTTTTAACAGACTGAATTGACTCCCATTCTTGACTTACCATCTCTAGTCCTCAGATAAGACTTCCTTGAGAAAAGGACTTGATGAATGTAGTGAAATGCAGTGTGGAGTGGTGAAGGAGGAGGAAATTGCAGGAAATAGAGTTGGGACCAAACTGCTCCTCTCATTGAAGATCTCCACCTTGTTCTTGTTGTTATTCCTATTTTGCAATTTCCATGTTTCCCTTTAATTCCCTGGGCCACAATTTACTCCATTTAACAGGAGCCTTATCTGTGAGGGAGCATTGTATCCTCCTTATGATACAAGCAGAAATCTGGACTCAATCTAGAGTAGGTATGTTTGCCTTGTTAGTGCAGGCAATCCCCATGAACCTTCTTTTCATGTCCATTTTTTTTTTCTGATTTTACAGAAATAAAAAAAAAACATAATTGGTAACTGGATATACAATCTTCAATGAAAACCAGCTGAAGAATTCATTAACTTGTATCTGAGGGCCAATATCTGTTAGCATACATTATTCTCAAAGTGATGGCCAAATCTACACAGGACTATAGTTGGATCTGAGTGTGCAGGTGAAAACGTAATTACAAATGGATAAAACAATATTTTAATCTGTAAATTAATGCTTTCCAAGTCAGCCATAGGAATGCCCTCTTCCCCTACACAAATTCTGCTTGCACTTCAATGCAAAACAGAAAAAAGGAGCATAGCCCCCAAAAGTATTATGCAAATTGATATTTATTACAGTGGTCAGATAGCACATCTAAAGTGTAATCACACATGTGCCATCTGGTCATTGTACTATGTATCAGTTTGCACAATCCTTTTGTGGGATGGGACAAGAGCCTTACATGTGCATAAATAGAAAAGACTTTTTGTGGAGGTGAAAATGCACAGAAAGTTCATATACAGACAGGTAATTACCTTGATACTATCCCATGATCTAATTACAGCTGTTCATTAGAATGCCTAATTATAAAGTCAATGTCCAAGACTCCCACATTGAGCCCAAGCTGTGACTGACTGCAAAAGACAAAGGAAGATTATACTTAATAATCTTAAACCTCCATGCAGTAAACTAATAATGATCAAAGCAAGGAACAATCAAACCAAACCAAACTTACAAAAGGGAGGAATGTTAAGCAAGCCCTTGTAACTTCATGGCCATCATAGCAGATAGGAACTTTAATTCCCACACTTGAATTGAATCAGTTGTTGGCTTCCTGCTCTTTGAGTGAAAGGTAATCAGCCTGCTTACCTTGAAGTGCACCAACTGGTCTTATGACAAGAGTCAAAATACTATCCCTATCTACTTGCTGTTCACATAATCACATGGCAATTTGTATGCCAGACCTTAAAATAATGTTAATCCTCTGTCAAACTCAGATGTTCTTCTCAAGACTAAAGACAGAGAAGAATTAGGAGATCCTATCTTTCATAATCAGTGATAAAATTAAAGACAAGATCATAAGAACTTGATGAAATCATTATGTAGAAAGTATTTTTGAGGACTTGCCTCAGAAATGTCCTTATGAAAATCTGGAGCTTGGCTAGCTTATATTGAATCAAGCTATTGTTTAATAAGGCCAGTAGAAGTGATGATTGATAGACAGAGCCACATTTTAAGACACATGGATCCCCAGGTAGAAAATAAAGAACCTTCAAATCAGTTGTATGTATTCCATGAATCGATCCTTGATATATAATGCTAGAATCCTCCATATAGTGAAAAACATTAGCAATTTATTTAAATCTCCTTGTTTGTAATATAGTGCACATAAAATAGACATTTCAATCTAGCGGAAGCATTCTCAAAATCTTTGACTTCTGCCATGTGCTGGAAAGTTCTGCTTGAAGAAATTATAAAATTTTTGGAGAACTTTTACCCTAATGAAGCTTGTTTTGACAGTGGTCTTTATTTATTAAGGAGAAAATGTTTAAACTCTGGTGCATCTCAAAGTTGCATTGGAGTTACAATTGATAAGAAAAATATTTTTTCTTTAACATAGGAAATTGATTTCAGAGGATAGGTACAGATAATAAATTTATCTCAGCCCTCAAAAATTCTTCTGATCATTTGGCAAAATAATTCAGATGACCAATATAATTTGATCCTTTATATAAACTCAGATGATGGTTTACTAAATGGATCTGTGTCCACTGTGGCAATTTAATCAGTTGTTTCTATTAATGAATGCTTTAGGGAAGAAGCTTCTGATTTTCAGCCAAATGCCCCATCTTCTTTACGGAAAGTTTCTTTTGATCAGCAAACAGTATTCAAAAAAAGTACCCTTTGTTAGTGTCATAATGTCAAAACATTTATAATAGTTTTGTATTAAATATATTAAATAATTATATTAAATATATTCAAAAGATATGCTATCACAGTGGAAAGTGGAAATAATGATATTTTCAGACTTTGATTTTTCATGCTGCCCTCTGAATTTATTGATTGGTTTATTTTCAATTTCCACTTGTATTCCTGTCAGGAAATATTTATTAGACCGAAAGCAGTAAGAGAAACATTATATGGTTTTAAACTATAAAATAACTTATATCAAATATTTTACTTCTGGGTTGTTGGGTCATTGTGTTTTGTGTTGTTTTTGAAACTACAAACATTCCAGCATCGTACTGTAGACTAACAATAAAAAGCACAAATCTTTTGCATAGTATTAAATGAACAGAGACAGTGAGCTCTTTATTTACAATTATTGTCTAGATTTAAAAAATTCATAAAAACAGATGGATAAACATATAGAAATAATAACCCCTAGTGGGATGGATTGCCAAATGTACTGCTGTATTTTTTTCCACAGATCTCATGCTTTCAGGTACAATAGAGAGCAAGCATTTTATATATTGCAATGAATTTCAACATATAGATCATTTTAGTTTTTCATACCACTCCTCCTGTCACAAAGAGGCCAAGCAATAGAAAAGAACATGATGCACAGCTGGTAATCAAAAGGTTCTTTGAATTCATCCGTCATCGTTTTCGTGAAAAAGACTGTTTCACGTGTACATAAGCACAGTTTTTTTGTTGAGAGAATCCTATGCATCACATTAATATATCATCTATTTTCTTTTTCTTTCTTTTAAAACCAGGTATGTACAGAATTGAGTGCTGGTTTATTCTGAACAGTTTTTCAAGTCAGCAAATGGGACCTTCTAGTTATTTAGGAAGCAATATTACAACACACACACAGTGAAATTTAAAGAAAAAAAATACAAGGGGGAAAAAACCAATCTTGAAATAAAAGGCAAATCATCAGCATTAAGATGTTTAAAACAGAAAATATTCCAGTAGCAACCATTCTGTAGTTGCTTGAGTTCAAATCTACATGCTTTTCCCTGTATATAGACTTTATTTTCTCAAATGTGGTATTCCACGTATAGAACCTCAGTGTTACACAAAAGTTAGTCACTGTTATTTACAATCCAAGGTTAAACCCTGACAAACTTTCAGTTTGATTGTAAGAATAAGCTGGTCAGCTGGACTTTCCTGCCAGCTGCGAGAATTAAGAAAGGGGTAACACTGTTGAGAAGAGGGTTGCATAAACCTAGAAACATTTGCTGTTCTGTCAGATGTTTGGATCAAAACAAATTGTGTATTGTCAAAAGACATTTAAACCATATTAGAAAAGTCCAGAAGCTGGCAATTCAAGTTGATTAGAACTTCCTGGCTGATAGTCATGGGCATGCCCTTGGATCATTATTCATTTCAAACTGGCATTTGGCCAGGAAGCTCATCTTGACTGAAGTGTTTCTGGCTTGCAATGGTTCTTCTGATTACAGAGTTGATCCGCTTCATTAAACAACTTTAAAACAGCAGGTAATACCACTACTACTAAGTTGGTAAGCTAAATAAAATGGTCTTTTGCCCACTCTTCTGGTATAATTAATTGTGTTAATCAAAATGTCTCTTGGACTGTACAGTTTTATGGAAAAGATCATATGCCGAAAAGTTTTGAAGCAAACTTTGTATTAAATAGAAAAGTCATTTATGAAAAATTTGTGACCCACAAAGAGCTTTGCATTCAAATGGTTGACATAACAATTATAGAAGTGTCTATATTGTCAGGGCTGTTACCATCTTGAAAAAAGAAAGAAAGAAAGAAAGAAAGAAAGAAAGAAAGAAAGAAAGAAAGAAAGAAAGAAAGAAAGAAAGAAAGAAAGAAAGAAAGGAAGGAAGGAAGGAAGGAAGGAAGGAAGGAAGGAAGGAAGGAAGGAAGGAAGGAAGGAAGGAAGGAAGGAAGGAAGGAAGGAAGGAAGGAAGGGGAAAAAAAGCCCAACCACGTAGCAGATGTGATTAGGGGCTTTCCCTGTAGAAAGCACAATATGAAATCAAAGTTGATTAATTTCTATTATATACTTTTGTGACTATGGGAAGACAAACTTGGTTTTAAAATAATCACACAAAGCACATGTTAGTATACATTTCATAAAGTTTCATTCAGAACTACATAGTGCAGAAAATTATATAGTTTTCTCTTTTTTTTTTCATATCAAAGCAACAAACCATAGTGGTTCTCATCCAAAATGCCAACAGCCCATATTTTGCAAGAAATGAATGCCTACACTTTTTAACAAAACAGAATCAGCACACAGTATACTAGTCAATACTAGTTTGATCTGCATACAAAGCTAAATATAACTTATTTTTGAATGGATATTCAGAAACTCCAGTGAGCTTTATTATAATGTCTTTTTTAAAAAAATACGCTTAAGAAGCCGTCGCAATACATTTAAATAAGGAAATGGCCTCATTATTGAGTATTGCATCAAGATGAAGTGAAACAATTCATTAAAAAAGAGAGAGAAAGAGAGAGAGCAAAAAAATTGATTATTTAAATTTGTATTTAAAACAAAGGAAGCCTTTCTGTTCAGAACCCTCTATGTGGGATCACAATGCTACATCCAGTTTGTAATATTTTGGCTTCTTTGTTATTTACTAGCAGTATCTACATTACCCCATCCCACCCTCCCAAACCCCACCAATCTGTCAGGCAAAAATCAGATCACAGCAAATTGTAAATGATCTCGGCAGGTAGTGCTGTCTTAAACCTACAAATAGTTAAGGAAATTATCTACAGTTCTGTAAACAAATTACATTCTTTATTTTTAGGACATAAATAAGTTAAAATAGAATGATTTGAGCAGAAAAAAAGGCAACATGCCAACAAAGAAATGTGTGCATGTGTGTGTGTATATATATATATATATATATTTCTCACACACACATATACATACATACTTGTGCACACACATGCACATATAGTATATGAGTATATGTATATGTGTGCGAGCATAAATATGGATATATATATATCTATATATATATATATATATATATATTTATATATATATATGTTTATATCTATTTATATATTTATATATATATTTTCATAAATGTTCATTTCAGGTTCCTCTGGCCAACTGGTGCAAATCTACTGTGCAAGTTAAGCTTCGCAATTTCAAAAAAAATTGTTTAAATTAATCTATACAACTGAGTCCATGCCACACAAGCATTTAAAAAACTCACAAACTCGTGAATTGGATAAATAGCTTCAAATAAGTCTTCTCCTTTTCCTGTTCAAGGAATTAAAAAGGAGGTGGGGGGTGGAAGTGGGTAATACATTCATGCAGGAAAGCATTTGTATTGTTTTTGTTTCTGCAGGAGACAAAAGGGGGGAATATGTCAATCAGCCATTCATTCTTCCAAAAATCACTGTGATTAACGATGCATTCATTTTTCTGTTTCTTCAAAGTGATCAGGAATTCAAACAGCTTCTCAGCCAGCATTGTTTATTCTTATTTGTCTCTGTTATATATTATTATTATTATTATTATTATTATTATTATTATTATTATTTATATTAACATTTTTGCAGTGACTTTTTCAGCTAAAGTGATGTTTCCAGGCTATGGATTGGGCTTCCTGGGCTAGAAGAGGTAGCTGATTTGCTCGTATCAGTTGTAAGGTTGATCCCACTGTCAATAGCACTATTGTTCTTGTTCAGGGAAGATGGGGGACTCGGGTTTTGCTTGAGGGCAGGGTCTTCTTCTAGTTCTGTGTCATCAATGAGAGGAATATGGGGCTGGGAATCTTCTATCCTAAAGTCAGGATGAGTCATAAAGTTGTGAATGGAGGTTCTAGATTCCGGTTTTTCCAAACCTTCATAGAGAGAGCTACGGAATGCCTTCACGACGCGGATCTGGGAGAAGGAAAAAGATGACAGATGTCAGTGGTAACTGCTTTTTGAAACCACCACACAGTGATGTCAATTCTTGGGGAAGGGATGTTGGGTGAAAAAATGTGATGTATGGTTAGGGCACACAGGCAGCTGTAGTTCACAGTCTCTGGATTCTAAAGGCACAAACAAGAGGCCCAGCTTTGTATATTGTGAGCATCTGTATGAACTGCAATGTTAAGACCATATGAGTTTAAAGCCATCAGACCTGTTCCCAGAACTGATGGGAAGCGCTGGTTAAAGAAAGCGAAATCCACTCATGTGGTACATTCCTAGTAAAAGACAAGCCACGTTAATTCCAAAGCAAATGTAGTACCATGCATCTTTATCATTTTGCAGTGAGTAAGTAGGAAAGCCTTGGTTTTTTTTTTAATACAGTATTCCTTTGTATAGAAAAGTATAAGACAAAACAAATTGCATATCTCAAACAAGAAAGCACAAAACACAGACACAATTGGATGGAGAAGTATGAGAGACAAACACAGGAGCCAAATGTAAGAACCCCCCAAAATAATGACCATCTTTCTTTTTTTTAAAACAAAAAAAGCAAGATCTAAATGAAGCAGCCAGAAGCACAGCAACAAGAAAGAAAGAAGGCAAGCAGACAAAATATTGGAGCAAAAACATGCTAGGAAAAAGTTGGTTATCACGTAAACACAGCTAACTGGCACACAACAACTACACTTGAAAGCCTGGATAATGTGAACATGAAACTGTTGATCAACTTTGGTTTATCTTTCATGCATATGTGAGGTAAACACTCGAGTATAAACCCAATGTTCTAGCCATTTTTTTTTAAAAAAAACCTATTAATAAGTAATTTATTGTATTATGGTCATCAAGTTTCATATACTGGAATTATAAAACACCAGATTACTTCATCTATAATTCATGTAACCCATGTGAATATGACTCATAAAGGCAAGCTGGTAAAGGTACATTTTTATGTCAGTTCTGCAGTTCTTGAACTATGACCATTTAATTGTGTCAGTGTATTTTCCTGCTTTTCTCTTACTAAGCCATAAGAAGATGAGGACAGCGAGCAGCAGGCTTTAAGAAATGCAACAGTACGACAGCACAGCAGACCCATTTACTACGTCTGCAGACATCTGAGGTGGGAGCTGATCCATCTGTTGCTGGGCAGGAAAATTCTCCTTGGAAGAAGAGAGCGTTTTAGATGCTTCCTTCTACTCAGGGCTACCAAGGAGAAAAGTGGCATTTCTTGAAGGGAAAAAAATCATCAAGGAAATAACAGAATGGTAAAATATGTGCACTGTTGAGGAATGTATCATGATTATAAATGAATGCTGTGACTGCTGGGCATTTTGCCTGGCCCTCAATTATAGGGTGAATGAGACAACCCTGGACATGCCCTAGGCAGGATCACTGCAGCCACTCTGCAGGTTTTAAGGCTGGTGAGGGGAACCCAACTGAAAGCTGCCATCCTAGAGATCACGAATCCAGTCCTGCCTCTTCCAGTGGCATCATTGTGTTGGGAAACCCTCTTGTGATTAGAGTTCCTGATTCCTCACTTCAGATGTTGCAAACCCCTGCCTTAAAATGAAGTCCTAAGTAGACGATTAGGAAGAGCTCCTCTCAGAAAAACTGAGATCACATTAACAGCCAGTGATTTTTTTGGACTGAACTACTGTTATTATGGCTAAGCTAAAATGCTTAGGGGGGAGGAAAGCAAACTTCTTTCCATCCCACACAGAAGTTTCTAATTCGCTCAAAGTTCTTTTCGGGAATCTTGGGGTCTTCAGGACAACTCTTCAAAGTTGGTTGCTGCAGACACACAATATGCCAAGCACACTTCCGTTTTCTTGTTGTCCTTTCAATCTTGCATGTAAGTGCCAACTGGTTAAAATGTTTTTTTCCCTTGGCCAACTACATCTGCAGTTGAGAGCGAAGGTAGTACTTCACTTAATTTATGTATTGGGATGCTCCTCTGGGAAACATCTCATGGTCCCCTGCATCTTTCTTTGAAATCCTTCCTTATTCACGCTGTTAGGGTAAGAGACACGAAGTGCACATTTAACGGCTTCTTACTCTGGCCACTGAACTCTGAAATAGAGTGATAGAAAACTCATCCTGAGAGGAAAGAAAAACATGCTGAGAAAGGAAATATGCCTGGCCAGCTACACTTTTTTATCCCAATGTTACATTTCTACAGATTTCTACTTAACATATTGGAAGAATTATAATTAATTCTATTTAAATTCTAATTTTTTAATCCTGGGTCTTTTGCACAAATAATTTCAAAAGAAATTCATTTACTTGTAACTCATCTAGAGACAAACTCTGTTTCAAGAAATGTGGTCCTGAATCTTAGGACAATTATAAACATTCAGGATTCTCTCTCTCTCTCTCTCTCTCTCTCTGCCAACCAAGTTCAAATCTAACCAGTCTAGTGGACCACATCACTAGCCTGTAAAATGACAGAGTTTGTACTTGATCATATAAATTTTCATTACATACAACTCCAGAAATATTATTCCTCCATTATTATTACAGTTCATTTAACTAGAACAGGAGAAAGCCTTTTTGCAGATAGGGGCTCCATGTTTTTCCCATTTTTTCCCCTCAGAATTCAAGTTATAGAAGGTATAGCAATGAAATAATGACATTGGAAAATATGGGATGGGAGTTAAAAGCTGGAGATATGGGGGATTTAGTTTACCTTATTTTTAACACAATTACTTTTCAGTTTATAAAGAGAGAAAGTGAGACTTTATTCATCACTCTTCCACCATTGCTGTATCAGTGATGTGACCTCGGGAGTCTCTAGAGGCTACCATGGATATAGGTTACATTTGGCCCATGAGAGCCCATCAGTGTTTCTTCTTTTTGAAGAAAACATTTTGGATTATTCCTCTTCAAGATGCAGAGTCAAGAATAAAGTTTGCTTGGGGGAAGTCAAGCAAGGGCAATCCATATGTAGATGTAGGGATTATTGGGGAGATCTCCCCTTTACACATGGCCAGAAATGCAGTATAGTAAAAGACCCTGCATGAAGTATCAAGGAGTTTGCAGGCAACATTTCTACATCATCTATAACTTGCAGAACAGGCTTTTTTGTGGGCTTTTAAACTGTATGCAATTGAATCCAGGTATTTTTGACTCCTCTTCTAGAAATAATGTGCCAGGGCAAAATTAGTTTGACTTTCGGCATAGAAGATACTAACAGGCATCAGCTTGCAACTAGCCTATTTTAGAATAATGTGCATGTATTGCTGCCATGTTTCCAAACTATATGTGAATCTATAGGAATGAAGTACAATTTAGCAACTGTGCGTATAGGGTGTCTGGGAAATGCATAGAATTCAAATGTATAATCCCCAGAGATCTTTATATTTGCTAGTCTTTAAATTAGGATCTACAGAATCATACTTAACTTTTATACAACAGAATAACTAAATCCCTGTTCAGAGATTTTGTGAAGGTAAATGCAGGAGGTTAGGTTATTACATTATGAATAGGATTTAATGGCATCTTTAAAACTTTGTAGGCTTGCTCTCTATGCACATATATTGTATGGAAACACACCAGAAAAATATGTATCATCTACATGGCAGTTATGTAATGGAGACAGTCAATGAAAAGGAAATGATAAACAGTGAGGCACATGGCTCCATTTTCTTACAGGAATGGAGACAACAGAAAAATGTTTTTAACAGAGGACTGGGGTAAGGGTGGGGACCACACTTCAGGACATTCTGACATGGCTTTTCAGTTTCCACCTCCTTCTTCTCTGTTGCTGCAATGAAAAGTGTTTCAGTTTTGCTGAAAGCAAGACTTCAATAGTTCTATTCGACAAAGAGAGGATAAACACTTAGGCAGTTTTAGATACTGAGGATTTTTACCTCCATCTGAAGAAAAATAAACATTCTGGCAAAGTATAGAATCTCCCTCCTCATGATTCAATGCAGATCACCCATTTTCAGTTGTACTACCGTGGTAGGAGATGGGCTTATACTCGAATGTTTACCTGGCTTTATCTAAGCCAAGTACCAGAACTGGGTTCACATTCATTATCAGGCTCAAGGTTAAAGACTCACAACCTCTTTTTATTGCACTCTCTCCTGCTGAACCCTTTTGTCCAGGGGTCTCTAGCCCTCTAGGAAAACAAACACATTGCATATTCAGAAAGCAGACTGTAGGGCACTGAAAAAGAAAGTATTTCATTTCTACTGAAAGGCCTATACCAAGTAGAGCTGATCAGGTAAATGTAAAGTCAGTTTTGCAGAGAGATGCTAACTCAAAGGGAGAAGTTGCTATTCTTAGTTGAAGTTGCAATTATGTAAAGGCAAGACTGAGGCTGGATTCATTAACTATGATTTCCCCTTCTTCTGGAATATGTTCAGCATATTAAAAATACTGAGGACCATTTCAATCTTGCTAGCAGCCTGAACACTTTGGGCATATCCTGATAGAGAACTATTACTTATGTCAACCAGCACCAGCACACGGATGTGTTCCAGATAGTTACTGGAAGTTTTGTCACATGATAGAGCCAGCCCAAGATATTTTAGTGCCTGACAAGCTGGCATTGCTATCCTTTCCACATGCAGAAACAACGTGGACTGGCTACAGAACTTTCATTACCAGCAAAAGATAAAACCTTTTAAGGTACAAATTACTTCAGAGGGGACAGAATGGGCTGTTTGACACTTGCACTAGTCCTTCAAGAGAAAGGAATGCAGGTTGACATACATAGTTCTGTCATTCAGGGGAATGCAGCAGGCCTGACACTGCTACGTGCCCCGTCTGCCAAGAAAAGTAGTCACCAACTCAGCTGCATGGCCGGGCAGGTCCTGGATTGGGGTGGCAGTTTCTCAAGCCAATCCACCAAAGCATATCAGCAGTCTCCATGAGAAGGAGGTGCTTGTTCAAGAAAATGACATTTGCTTAGGAAACAATCTTCCGTATTTTAAATGTTCTGATCATGTTTTACAAGAACAGAAAAAAGAGAATGCCGAATATAACTATTAGGGTTGTGCATGCTTTGAAAAGAACTTTCAGATGTTTTTAGACCTCGTGTGAGCCTCTGGCTAAGCACAGCAGCTTCCTGCTGCTAATTAAAGCAGCTGCGGCCTTTCTTGGGTTTGTGTGCAAGTCTGAAGAAAAAAAAGATGCCACTGCTTTAAGAATCACATGAATGAGCCGACCCCTGGAGCAGAAATCTGAAAAGATGTGACTGCTTTAATGATCAGAAAAGAGGTGCTACGCTCGCAGTCATGTGAAGTACAAAGCAGTTCTTTGTATAATACATTTTCAGAGCAAGCATGCCCTAATAGAGATAATGTACCTATAACAGAGATAGTATTTATTACACTGGGTCCTAAGATAATTTCCCAAGATCCATAAGATAGGGGTAGTTCACATATTTACCGAGGTTTTCTTTATACGTGCTAGAAATTCTGCAATGATATGTGCACAAATACTGAGTGTATTATGCCAGATGTGACTTGGCATGTGTTCGTACACAACAGTAGCATTTACCCAAAACCCTAACCCTATCAAAACCAAAGTTCAGATTCATGTAACTTTTCTCATGTATCAGAATATGCCTTTGCATAATCAACAACTTAATTAAAATACTTTATCGGATGTATCATATAGGATTTCATATCTTTTTTTTAAAAAAAGGTATTATAATAAAAACAATTCTTCATGAAGTGATACCTTTCAATACAATGTTGAAAACTAACAGCATAAGTATTTTTGTTTTAAATGTTAGAATAGAGTGATAAATGAGATTAAATGAAAGATGCAAGATATGTAAGAAATCTTATGGATGCTCTGAGCCTCTGGGTAGAGTTAGTCTCCAATGCCAATGCAGCGAGTGTGCCACAAACAGTGGCATTAGTGTGCAAGGACAGAACATGCAGTTTCTGTTTATTTTCCCTTTTTTAAAAAATAAAACTGAACCCTGGAATACATTACCAGCTAACTGCATACAAACAATATTTCTATTTTCTTTAATGATGTATGCTGTAGCTCAAAGTAGCTTAAACTCTTTTTTTATGATGCCAGGAAGGAACTCCAAGTTCACCCCAGCGGATTACTGCCTGCGTGACAGGGTTCTTCTGCTCTTTTATTCCCGTGTCATTTCATCCCCAGATCATGTAACCGAAGGGGACGTGACTCAGCTGAAGGCTCTGTCAGGTGATATTTTACACTAAAAGCCTGAGTGGACACAGCAAAGGCAGCAAAGGGAAAAAAAGAGTCCTTTGTGTCCATATTGCTCCAGCTGTGCCCAAGCTGTAGCAAGTAGGTAACAATTTACTTTTCACTGGTGTTGGAGATATGGGAAATTCTTTACATAAGTATGTGATAGTTCGCTATTTGTAAACGTTTAGGGTATGTAACTAGCCTGGGATATTGAGTACTAAGTTTCAATCAAAGTAGAATTAAATAACTCTGGTTAACAATAAATTTAGGAAGTTTTTAATAACTTAGAGGTTATGTACGTTCCTACTATTTTGCTGCTATAAAAAAATCAAGCTCAATATATAATAATCTGAAGCATTCCTGGAGAAATGTAAAAGAAATTTGTGCAGTCAAAGAAGAAATATGAACATGCGAAGAACAGACCTATTCATTATAGGAGAAAATTGGTATTTATTCCATGGAAAGTAGTTACAGACAAGACACAATTTATCAGTGGAAATGAAGACCTGTAGAAAGTAGTGTACCAAAATGGCACTGTGGCGTGCAAAACTATACAACTCATTTTAGAATGGAAGAGATGGGAAGGGGCACAGTGGCTCAGTCGTGTGACTGCTAGATAAATGAGCATCTCTGTATGAAGATGCATTAAGAATACACACTCACGCCCAGCCGCCGCAGCAGGTGTGCTGGTAGGAGAGGAAAGAGCATTGGATAACGAAACGTGGCTAGGGCTAGAAATATTGGTTACATCCTGGTTCTGGCTTGTGACGGAGGATTGTCTCCTGAGAGCTCCCTGAAAGGAAGTGCCACTCTTGAAAGTATTGACTACTTCGATCTGTAATGGAGGAAAGAATGAGACAAGTTGCTTGAGGAACGGACATAACTTTGCAACTGACAGGAGTTGTATTTTCTAGTAATATTTCAGCTGCTTGCATAAAAATCATTTCAATCTCCAGAGTCAAAAATAATGAAAGCGTCCTTTAAGATTTACAGCACACAGTTTCTATTCAGAAGAGAATTATGCAACATCACCACTGCTGGGTTGATTTATAGCAGCAGATTTGTGGTTTAAGAAGAATGTGTGGTGGGCACATTTTTGTGCTGTCCTTGGACTTTACTGGCTCTGCCACATAATGCTATAAATTCAAGCCATTCAGGCACACTGCATCTGCAGACATTAATTATCTTTATATCTATCAGGAGATCAATTTGATTCACATAGGAGGAAAAAAAATATTAAAACACTTCCAGTTTCATATAATAAATGATATACTTTAGAATAGCTTGACAATGTAATTCTATATATGTCTGTCCCCAAATATGTTCTTTCTATCTTTCAATCACAGCTTAGTGTTTATAGGATTGCGTAATAGTATATATAATAGAACAGTCTTTCAAACGTGATTCTCTTGTGATATATTGGATCTCAGCTCCTATAATCTCTGCCCAACAGAGCTGCAGATGCTGGTCGATGGGAGTTGAAGACCAACAAAACTAAAAGGCACCAGACTGGAGAAGAATATAATAATACATCTGTTGATTTATTAATACCATAATCACTTTCTTTCAGTGAATAGATGAACATTTGCAAACATAACTTCTCATAGATTTTAACTACAAGAAAAAGGAAAAAAAGTTTAATCATTTATTTGGGATTATCTGGATTAAAAAATTGTGTTGGGAAAATGTTTCCCATTTATAGACCATTTCCAATTTCTCAGATCAGGCATACCTATCTTGGTGCTTGAGACAGAAAATAGTATCCACCCTAGCTAAATAAGATAATTTAAAAAGAGGATTCATTTGCCACTCGTATCTTTCAGCTGCCTCCTTAGAACCCCAAATAGAATTGACTACAAATTTTGTATTGCCTATGAATCTTTATGTGGCCTTGGATATGTCTTTCTCTTAAACATCACTTATGCAATAAAAGGGAAAATACTACTGTTTCTTTCTATAGACTTGTTATTAAAATTACAATGAGCAAAGGCATGGAAAGCATTTGTAACAAGTGAAAGAAGTAGTTGTGAAAGAGCAACTTGAGGCCCAAGGGCTTCAGGCAATACTACAACTCATTTTTTGCACCTCTCAAAGATTTGCTAAATGTCAGAGACATTTCTCACCATTCTGAGACAGGAAACACAGAAAAACTGTAGTGTAAGTGTTAAAATAGGGTGATATCATTAAAAAAAGTAGAAAACCAAACTCTTCTGTTCAAATCCAGAAACAAAACAAACAGATAAAAAACCAAAATGGTCCCATCCACTTTGCATCAATGCTCTCTCCAAGCATTATAAACATTGCCCATGCCAGCATTATACAAATTTTAAGACAAAAAGACAAACAATAATAAGGGTAACATCAAAACACATAAAAAAGTAGGTTTGCAGATAGCTTGAGTTTTTCACATTGAATTTTGAATGGGAAGGGGGAAAGAGTGGGCAGGAGAGAAAGATTATGGAATTCTTTTGAAGTTCGTATAGGATATATAGTCTTGTAAACATGCCTTTGTGCCACAGTACACAACATGAGACCACTTTAATCTCCTCCATTCCCTTGCACCAAAGTTGGCATCAACAGTGTCCATAGCAGATTGCACTGATACCAAAATGACAACTCATATGTGATGATGTAATTTCATAAATGCCACAATTATGTCTTGCATTCATAATAAGAGGAATTTGCATGATTATATCATCACATACTTGTCATCATTTCCTGTCTACCCCCTGGACATCCATGGTTCCTTTAAGGATATATCTAACCTCTTGAGCATTTGCCGGGAGGGAGGGGAAGGGGTAGGGAATCTCCTTTTGAATCTCAGATGCTTCCCCACAGAAATAAATGTTTAAGCTGCCATTCAGTCTAGAAAGCCTGCAAATATTCTCTAACTCTTGAATGGGATCAAGTTTGGTTCAGATACAGATTGCCCTTGACATGAGCAATCTTTAGTATGAATTAATCTAATTGAGCCATTAAGCCCTTCTCCAAAATGTTTACCTCTCAGAACACAGGCAGAATAATGCCTGCAAAATAGTGCAATATGAGGAGAGGATACATTTTGTAGGAGTGATTTTTTGTTAGATCTACATTCAGCTCACAATCCAGCAACTTTCCCTTCTGTAAAATGAAAAAAAAAAATGTTATACGCACTACTGATGTTCTTAAAGAGGTGACAACAGAAGTTTGTGTTTGCAGTAAAAAAGCCCTATGTGTATTTGATTATTTAATAAGCAATATCACATCTAAAATGAGTTAAGAAGAGCTGACCGTTATAGGTTATGTTCTCGATATCTATGCTGAGTATTTTTACCCTGACAATACTTCTTTGTGCTACATCACTAGGTAATTACACTGTGGCTTATCCAAAAACTTAAGGGGCTGCTGCCATGAAGAGAACACCTGAAAACTCAACTACAGGAGTGGAACTAAACATAAAATATTTTAGATCTTATCAATATGAACCATATTAATCAAGATATCTGGCACTATATTTTATGCTTGATTTGTGACTCAGCTTCTTTATTACCTCAAATTACAGTAGGAAAGCTAATTTACACAAAGGGACACATGAATGAATACCATGTCCTGTGAAATTAGAATTAAATATACTTTCTGGCTTAAACTATTCTAATCCAGGATCATGATGCACTCTCCAATAGAAGCAGTCTTTTAGAGTTCATGTTAAGAGACTGCTATGAATGGATGATAGTGAAAATCCAAATAATTAACTCTACATATCTTTCAGTTTTAAAAGCTGGAAAGAAGAAATTCACTATAACTAAAGATAAAAAGATAAAACAGATCTACACTTATTATTTTCAAAGAATAATTATTGCACAAGTTTAATTAGCTGCTTCTTCTGGGAAAGCAGCTAAAACGACATTATTGGACCCCTCCCTGGTTAGATCACGAAGGGAGAGGTAAGCAAATTGTGTGGACTCTCCGGCCTGCACAAATGACAGAGACAAAGTTGGATTTAGCCCAACAAGACTGATATTTTGTTTATGGCTAAGCTAAGTCCCCTTTTACTCTGCTGACTATTTACTAGTGGGCTCTTCTCTCTCATAACACTGAGGAAGCATCCTAGAAAGCCCCACAAATATGGGACTTCCTAATACTGTGACCACTTCACAGTCATCAGGACATGTCAGCTACAAAACAATTTTATCTGCTATCTACAACTTTATTCAAACCAATGTAGGACAAAAGTCTCTATTTACATATAAAACAACTTTCAGTGTGACCAATTGTGCAAATTAAAACCTATCAAAGTACAGGACCCACTATATTAACCCACCAGATCTGCACTTTTTTAATCTTCTCATATTCAATCATTGTGTTTCTGGGTATGCTTATGAAAAAGAGAAACTGAATTACTACTTTTCTGGGAATACAGTATCCCTGTTTCAATGTTTTAAAAATCTGTACAGTCTCACAGGAGAAGATAGGTGGAGAAAGGGGACTGTTCTTTGATCCATCAACGTTCATTCTCTTCTGTTCTTTTGTAAGTTCTACAGGAGGCATGGAATAAAATTGAGATTCACCCTATTGGAGATTCAAAAGATCAAAGATTTATCTCCACCAACCTCATCTCTTCCCACAGTATGAAGGAAAACAAAGGAGTATGTGTCCATTTGTTTTACCTTCCCTCTCTTCAAAATATGGTGCTCTATCTTCTCCATGTTTCCAGAGGCCAAAAAGCTTTGGATGATATCAGTAAATCTTCTACTTTTAAGATAGCTAGCTCATAACCCTAACCCTAATTTAATTCTTTGTCCAGTGGGTACACCAAAAGTATTTTAAAAACCCTTTCTAAATTCTTTATTGATTGCAAATTAACACAAAAATAGAGGGATACAAAACAATGGGGGATTATTGTAACCAACTGGTAAGATATATTCCTAAAATTCCTACCACAACGTATCTACATCTAAGTAGAAAGAGAAGAATTTTGGTTAGCAAGAAAACATAATTATTGTTCATTTTGGTTTAAATAGCAAAGAAGAGAATAATTTTCCATGGATTATGAAGATAAAGATCTACAAAAGAACTAAAGGCTATTTTTTAATCTACGAGAGGGACTAAGTGCAGAGCTGGCTCTTTGTTGATTACACTCACCACAACCAGAAAGACATCCTGATAGAAATCTCAACAGACAACACTCCTCCTGCAGCCACCAGGAAGAAAATAATCCACATTTAGAGGAAACTTGGGACAGATAACAGCCTCTCCCTGGGAATGCACTTAAAAAAACCTTCTTTCTTAGAGGTTGCTCCTAAATTACTGGTTTAATTCAAGTCAGCAGCTTTTTATTTCATTACCAAATAATGTAGATTCATAACATTTGGACCTTACAAAGAGATATAAACACCCACTCCTTCATGGCATTTTAAGAGCGCCCCTTTTCAAAAATGCCTATTTTTAGTGCTAACTCCATACTTTCTCTGCAGTGACAAGAATCCTCTTTAGAGACAGAGAAATCAGTGATTTAAATGTACCTTCATATGCGATAATACAGTTTACTAAAAAGTTTGTTATAAATTTTAATGCACACATTTTTGTACTTTTTTTTTACCCATCCACACATAATGCTGACAGTGTGCTTTTTTTCTTGTGTTTAGTAAAACAATTATATGACAAATCAATGGGACATAAAACCTTAAGCTAACAGAAAGGCAGCAGCATAAAAACATGTGGAAAATATTTTCTTGGCCTATGTAGTTTAGGTTTCACTGACAGTATACAATAAAATACGTAAACTATTTAAAATTGATTGTAGACATATTTTTGAGAGTATAGAAATATAGCTTATCATTGAAGAATTAAGAACGTGTTATTTGAAAATGATAACTGTATGCAAAATAGATTGGAGCAACACACTGTTGAGAACTGTAATAAAATATTCTGACTTCATGCATGCCATAATTACATATTAAATATATATATACAGGACATGTTACAGTAACTTCCAGGTAAAAGAAGGCATAAATATATATGTTATAAGTTTCTAAAAAAATATTTCATTATTTCATCCGTTGAATTCTTACAATTTTTACACTTCCTTCTCAACAACAGCGTTAACATCACTTGTGGAAGTCTACGCACACACATGGATTCCTTAATTACCTCTGCACAATCTCAAACATTACAGTGGTTTGTGTCAAACCATTTTGGTCTGAGGAAACAAAGCCAATAAAGAACCTGTTGGCCTTTAGATGTGCTGAACTAACATTCTGGCTGGGGATGATGGAATTAAAGTGCAATATACCTGGAGGACACAAAATTGGGGAAGGATGATTTAAAACTATAGTTTGCATTTGCATTATTATTGTTATTGTCATTGTTCTCCTGGAGAACATTTTTGTCCAACATACCTGAGTTTGGATTCTATTAAGCCCTCTGAACCAGAGGATTTGCCCACGCCGAAGTTCCCTCTCTGCATGATCAATCTCTTCTACATCTTCACTCATCTCCTCTTCGGGCACTTCTTCTTTTAATGTAAGCCCTCCTGCTTCCTTTAGAAATTTTAATCTACTGGTTGGGATGGTTGCAATGACCTAAAAATAAACATTCCAATTATGCCAAGGAACAAAGCTTGTAGACAGAATATGAAAATTTACAGCATACAAAAGATACAAATGATAAGTTAGGGGGGAAAATGATACACAATGACTTAGCAGAGAAATCATATTAGCCTCAAAGCCTTTAAAGCAGACTTTCCCATCTTAGTGCCCTTCGATGTATTAGAAATAAAGGACAGTGGATTGGGGTTTGGACTAAAAGACTGAGAACCAGTCATTCCTCCAAGGTAAATGCTTGGAGATGCCCAGTGAAAATGGGAAGTGGCCATCATTACTAGCTTCCACAAAGGTACTGGGCGACTGTCATTTCCCTCTTTTTTTAAAAAAATGCTGAAATTAAAAAAAAAATCAGGGTCAACGCCAAACTGAGTTGGGTATGACTTACCCATCGCTATTCTTTTCCACCCACATTTCATACTCTCCCTCGTGGACATGGGAGGGTGAAAAGTAAAAGGGAGAGAAAGAGGGATGGAATTCTAAGAGAAGCCATTTTGTCGACAACACAGTTGACTTGGGGAATTACCCCCCGAGGAATCCTTTGGGCTGCTTTGGTCACTGACTGAATTATGGCATTTGTGTAACCTACAAATCCTGTCATGACAGCGCAGCACTTCAGATTTAGTCTCAAAAGAAGGATGTGGAAGTATGAATATAGCACTGTCTGCAACACCTTAAAGCAGTTGTATCTTTTCCTAACATTGCTTGACCTCAAGAAAGGGTGTGTCGGTTTTAAGGTGTTGTAATGCTACATTTGTGCTCCTGCCCTCTCTAAAGCACTAGTTAGGAAACTAAAAAAAGCATGGAACCCTAACTCGTTTCTTCTTGCTGTTCCCAAGGACGTACCAGATTACCCCAGCGCCAGGCCTCCTGAAGCCTTTACAGGAAGACATGGCAGAATGTTGAACCTCATGCTAATGGAGCATCTTTCCTTGAAGTGTTAAAAGTCATATCTGTTGCAAGGCCCACGCAGCTGTCTCAAAAGCTCTTCTCAGCTAGTTCTGCATGTGTGGGAGTCCCAGCAGAAATCTTGTCTCTCATGCACAGATGTGCTCAGATAACTAGGGATAGGTGTCTGAGCAGAAATATGAGCCTTGTAGCTGCTTCAATCATTAACAGAAAAGTGCTTTTTTGCACCCACATATTCTAGACAACCTCTTTGGAATGCTTTGCACAGCCTTAATTACTGTCTGTAACAGTTACCCAGGATACAAACAATTGTCTTGAAGAAAACTTATTCCAAGAATAGAAATATTTAATCTAGAAATACATAATTTATATTCTAATGTATAAAAGGAAAATGATCCTTACCTGCCCCCATACAAGTTCCCCTAATCCAATAAATACACACCACATCCATTGGTCAAGTTCCAAAGGAGAACAACTAAAAGGTTTTCCACCAAATTGTACAATTACTATCTACAAAAGGAAAAGAATGATATGAAATATGCATTTACTATCAGAGCCACAAACCATGCCCTAGCATTTTCTTCCAAAAATTAACATTCATTGTTTTGTTTTCTGCTTCCTTAAAGAAAATAGTACCAGTATGCTTTTGGACCAATAAAAAAACAGACCATTAAAAAAGAGCAACAGAATACCTCTGGGTGTCCCCTATAGTTCAGAGCTCATATCACTCAAATGCATTATTAGTAAGCTACAGCCTATACTTGCATACAGACAATCACCCAGTCTGAAACAGATTCTCACAAGCAACAAGAAACAAAGGACAATGATGCTAACGTGGAAACTAGACCCTACAATAAACCCAGATGTCTCAGTTGCCCCAGTCTACACCAACAGTACCATCACAAGTCCCGACAAGTACACACATATGACTAGAGGCATCTTCACATGCTCTTCCTCTAATGTGATCATGCCATCATATGCCAGCAATACCCCTCTGGATTCTACATAAGGCAAATGGGACACATTTTGCACAAAAGAATTAATGGACATAAAGTTGACATCACGACTCAAAACAAGGACCAAGTAATATTAGAGCATTTCAAGCTCCCAGGACACTCTTTGACAGACCTCAAGGTGACCATTTTGGAAAAAACGTGAGTTTAATAGCACCATTAAGTAAGAAATTGTTCAGTTCACACACATCAGACAGTTTCAGGCAATCTCAGAAGGTCTCAACAAATGCAATGGGTGTTTAAGGCATTTCAATTGTTAATTGAGAGGGGACTGGCAATCTGTCTCACATATAACCTGCATCTGCGTAATCAACCTGACTTTCCCTTCCTTTTCCCTCGACTCTTGGCCTCATCCCAGCTTAAATCTGTATCAGTCTAGCCACTCTATGCATCTGATGAAGTGAACTCTGGCTCACAAAAGCTTATGCCCCTTAATAAAATTTGTTAGTCAGAAAAGATGCTACCAGAGTACTGATTTTATGCTACCATAAAATAAATAAAACCAGGAATCTGATTTTATTTATATTTTGGTTTTATATTTTATGTATTGTACATGTTTTAATGCTGTATGATTTTGTTTCTGTTTCTGTTTATTGTTTGCTTTCATGTTGTATGCCACCCAGAGACACATTGTTTGAATTGGGCAGCCTTATATATCTGGCTAATAAATAAATAAAGTAAATAAATCAACTAACACAACTTTCCTCCTACAATGAAAAGAAGTCATATAGCAGATGAAGCTCCAAAAGAAATAAAATGGTGGGCAAAAATATGGAATGCTCAAGTTTATATAAGGAGGAGTCTGAATTTTAATAATGACCAAATTAGCAATTTATTTCTACAATGTCTTTAGATTTTTTAAAGGACTATAATATAAGATGAGTGTGTGAAAGGGAGAAAGAGTGTACAGTGGAGCATGCAAATAATATCTTGCTGTGTTAGCATTGCCAGTTGATTACCTGTACAGCAAATGTACCCAATACAATAGTGCAAAATATAGGGTTTCTAAAGATGCCGTCAAAAACATTTCTTTCGCCATGGATTTTGCGTGCATTGATTTCATTAAACAGCTGCATCATGACAAACGTATTGAAGATGATGGTGTAGTGCTCAGAAGGTGGAGAGTGGAGTGGTGCATTTCTGCCACTATCGATCTTGAACATTTTTTCACCTGGTCAAAAGAGGAAAACAGAAAATAAACAGCATTTAAAAACTTTTACCAGACAGTTTCAATTCAGAACATAATTTGTTTCCAGATCATCATCATGTCATTAGATCAGCTAGATCATCATCACCGGCATCATGGCAACAAAATTATGAAACAAACTATCTGTTCTCCAAGTATGCTGCAGTCCACAATTTCCAAGGTGCAATTTGTCCCGGACAAATAGGACCATTCATCTCTAATTACAGTATCCAATCTAGTCATTTAGAACCAAATTTCAGCAGTGCAACTGAAGGTTTGGGGTAGGGTTAAAAGTAGGAATGGGGCCAGGGCCTCCTTGGCGTCCTCTATTCCCACTTCTACCCTTAACTCCCCCAAAACAAACAAGCAAGCAAGCCAAAAATAAGTCCAGAAGACTCAGCTCTGCCATTTTCCAGTTGTATTACTGTATCATGGAAGCTCCTGCAGCCGTCTGGAAGAATTTTGGCTCCCCATCACTGACAGGTGACTTCCTTTACACTTAAAGGAAGGATTCCAGTGTATTATGTACAGTAACTGCAAGCTTTTTTCACCCATGAAACACAATGCCATTTGAATTAATATTACCTAACAATATTAGAACTGAAACTGAATTAAAGTAAATTTGCATAAAGCTCAACGTTAAGTGGGATCATACAATATGGTTAAGTAGTTAATGTGTATACATTTTACTGTATCAAAAAATTATATTTCCAAATTTAAGAGGCTTCCTAAAATGTGAAGCTGTACATTTTTCATTTATTTAAATGGGAAAATACAGCTTGGCAATAAAATATATTAAAGAGTCATAGAAGGAAATGCACTAAAACCTGAAATACATAATCATATCCTAACAATAATCAAGCCAGGATTAGGGAGCTGGAACTCTCATTGCTAAGAAATAATGCATACATATGCTGTAAACCCTGGATTTAATGGACCTGGATTTAGCAGACATTGGGGGCAATACATATGCTTCTGCACATGCATTAAATCCTATTTTCCATTTTAAGCAAGTGTAGAATGATTAGAATCACATTTGCAATTTTATGCATGTGCAAAATCACATTCAGATTTAAATTCTGCCCCAGTAGACACCCCCCCAACCCCCCAACCTCATTAAATATAATAATAAAGCAAGGCTTTATTACATTTGAATGTGGTGGAATGGAGAAAATCAGTACGCTAAAAATACTGTTGATAAAAGTTCCCCCCAAAGTAGGTTAGGGAATATGGATAGTGTTGCAAGTGGTATAACAATGTATCTTATAACAAGATAAAATAAATAATACTGCATAGATTTTAATTAACTAGAAAGCATAAAACAAACTCATCTAGAATTGTGATTGAAAATTCTAAAATTACAATTTTTTGGTAATTCCTTCCAAAAGTAATTTAGAATTGGAGTAGAATAATTAAACTCAGATCACAATACCGAGGATGATTTTGAGATGGATTAAAAAATGAATGATTAAAAGAAGGCTGAAAAACTGAGTAACAAGTATCAATAGATTTCTCCAGGAAGCATGTTTATTTAAAGTTGCAATACAAACTCATTTAGAACTGATACCCTAAAACGAGAAGCACCAGAAACATCATTGTAATAAACAAGAGAAACCCATTAAAAAAAGAAAGAAGAAAACCTTTAGAAGTTGGAAGCCTTGTCCGAAAACAAGATGGAGCAAAAAAAAACAAAAAAAAAACAATTTTAAATTGATAAGGAGAAACAACTAAATTGAACATATAACTAAAAGTCTGAAGATAAGCACTAAAATGTTTTAAATGAATCAAAACATTCAACTAGTTTGATGGATTGCTAGATGAAAGGACTATTAAACAGTGAAATTACCAAGACACAAAATAAGCATTGTGTAAAATGGTGGGCAGATTTCAATAGCACATCTGGACCTATGGAGAAGATGTGACTCAAAAACTTGATAATATATACTACCATTTTTTTTCTTTACTAGTCCTTTCATTGGATCTTTTAAAAACAGCACTGAAACATTAAAATTTTATACATTCATAAAATCATAGAGGTGCTCAATAAAATGAAAAAAATGACTACCACGTCTGTAACGCCTTCAGCTTCACAACATTGTTAGCATATCAGTTTTGAAGAAGAGAATCTGTTTCAGGGTTTTCTAGTTTTTTGAAACACAGGTTCATTTCATCTCATTTGTATTATTACTTTGCAATGGTTGGGTAAACAACTAAGAGCATGGATGAAATGTGTTGTTGCCTTTCAAACAAACTGGTACAGGGGGTTCCCAGCTACACTCCTTGATTCTTTTTATAAAAGGTCTATAGTTCTGTTTGCAACTGAATGTGATAACATTGCAGCTGGATAAGTCCAGTCAGGAGAAACAACTATGACAAATTTTCAAGATACAGGTTGGTTGGGTCTGTGAGTAAAATGGGTGGTGTTGGTGGTAGGAAATTACAAGAATAAACTCACTGGTCTTTTCTAGGCATTGTTCTACCATCACTTAAGATGAGAGACTAGGAGACAAGGAGTTAGAGTTAAAGCAACTATCAGGATCTTTCTCAAAACCCAAGATGTTGTGTTTGAGTTGACCTGTGTCTTGATCACAAGGATTACACTGAATTGAGGCCAGACTTGTTCATCACTGAAATACATCCTCCCCTGCCATGGCAACTATGATTATGTTTCTTTTCTTTTTCCTGTCATTGCCCTTAGCTGCCCTTCGCAGGAAAGGTTAGGACTACAGCTTTGGGAGGACCCAGAGTTGCGGAACAGACCCGTCTGCTCTGCCTGGCTTTCTAAAGCCAACTCTTCTTTGCATGTATTTTTTAGCTACTATTGTCCTATATTTTCTTGACATTTCACTTTTTTTTTTATACAAAACAAAACAAAAACAAAATCACCGACACATATTACTGTGTAAAATATACACATGATTTGATTTAGCTTGGGTCTAGAATATGTTTCCAAATGGAAAAAATATTAAGTCAATTTGTACAGTACAGTCAGCGTTATGAATCCATTCTGAACATCTGGGAACATGATTATTCTCCCACTACACTCAAAAATACATTAATTAGTAAACCATTTTCAAACTGAAGATGGAAGAAAATTCAATCATCGATAATTATAATATATCTGAATATTCATCTCTTCTACTGCAGCCTTTACGGTACTGTTATTGTGACACCTTGACAGCAAATCTCGGAGAACAATGTACAGGCAGTCCCAGATTACACAGGGGTTCTCTTTGATTAATCTTTGGGTAATCTGATTTTCCTGTAGATCAGATTATACGCTATATACATAATATCAGCTGCCCTTTTTCACATGCACAAAATATCATTTTATATATGCATTAAACTGGAGGCCATTGTATTTGCATCATTTGCATAAAGTTGGGCTTACATAAATCAAGGCTGGTACATCCTGGGGACTTGTGGTGCTCAGCTAAGCCAGTTACTTGCTTTTCTTCTGAAAGAGTGAGACCCACTAAATTGCTGATTCCCAGAGTCTGACAAAAACATTGTAGAGAACTACACCATTTTTGGGTGGGGCTTAGAAAGTTTCAGGTAGCTAAATGCTGCAGTTTGCATTGCTGGAAAAAAGTTTGAAAGCCCCACTGAAGTTACCATTCTTGTTGCTCACTCTTGGACCTTCCTTTTTGTCTGCTTATATTTTGCTGACTCATGAACATGTAATTCAGCTTCACTTAAGACCGTAATTATTGATTTACTAAAACCTGATTCCTCTGATGTGTTAACTTTTGTCCACCTTGAAAGGCCTTTTCATGAGCCAGACCACAGATTGGGTGTAACTCTGAACAAAGCAGGACAGACAAAAACTAAATGGGACAAACTGAACTATTCTGAATACAGGCTAAATTCCATTTATGGCCCTTTCAATAAGAGTTTGGGACCCTAATATAACATAAGTGCTTATTAGTTTTAGGCCTAAAGGACCTGAGACCAGGAATCATGATCAAAACTTAGCATGGATGACCTCCACATCCAAGGCCAAGAAAGAAGTAGTAAGAAATAATTTACTCCAAAAGATTGTGAGGAAAAAAAAGCATGTTTAAACCCTAAACTGTTGCATGGAACAGACTGGTTTGCTAGATTCTGCAGTAGTTGATCTTTTTTATTACTAGGGTTTAATGTATCTGCAACCAATACCTTATTTATCTGAGTATTGTCCTTGATTCTTTCCCTACTATTCTTAACTGCTGGTTGAGTTTCTAGAGAGCTATTTATTGCTGTGTCCTGGGTGAAGCTCTGACAATATGTGAAGGGAAAAGGAGACCCTGATGCAATCAATGGAACCATAATGAAAGTCATAGCTGAGCTCCATGTCACGTAGTAAGCCCCTATTGAAACTTCAACTCGTTTTAACGTATTGGTGAAAAAAAGGTGAATTCTCATCATATGCGTATAAATCTCTGGATTCCCTGAAGTCATTCTTTGAGCTATGTTCTCTGGACGAGTTTATGAGTTCATGGTTATGTGGGATCCCATGTTGTATATAGTTTGCAGATTCAGGCAGGGCAAGTAATTCGTTATTTGGAGCTTACAGAAGTAACAATAAATGATATTTGAGCTTACCAACAAAGAGGAGGGTAAAAATTAGAGTGAGTTGATACACAGCATGACCCAGAATATTTTTCATCATGGTACGAGAAATAAGGGGTTTATTTCTACCATATGGTTTTCTTAGCAGTAGAGATTCTGTGGGAGGTTCCGTAGCCAGAGCAAGAGAAGCGAAAGTGTCCATAATCAAATTGACCCATAGCATCTGTACAGCTTTCAGAGGAGAATCCTGCAGACAAAAAAATGATAGAAGGTAGCATATCAACAACTTTATTATGTGTAGTCCTTGAACAATTCTCTAGAGCCTGTCTTAGCATACAATTGCTTTGCCATTCTAATTTCTATGTGTCCACACAACGGGCAAGGAGATTTAAATGAGAAAAATCCATTAATGTGAAATAATGATAATGCACGAATCTGACCCTACCTTACCTAAAACCATCCTTCCATCGGTCTCCTTAAATCTCATTGTGCTTAAGAATGTGCTGATTTTTCCACTGAGAGTAGGAACAGTGGAGTCCACACTCTCAATCCTAACCATGAGGATGAGACTGGGAGATAGTAGGAAGCACAGAAACAGGATGGACAAGAAGAGCAGTCTTGGTTTAGAAAATAATGGGATATCAAAATGTCAGGCCTATTGTCTAAACCATAGGCAAGTTGGTTCCTTCAAATATTTTAGACCTCAACTCCCATCAGTCTCAACCAGAGTGGCTAGTTGTGTAGGACTGTGAAAGCTGTAGTCCAAAATATTAGAAAGCACCTACCCATTTCTTAAATATTCAAGGATTTATTGTTAGGTATTCATTTTCAGTACTACATAAGCAACCACTAGAAGGAGCTATCTGCTCACTAAAATTAGTAGGAACAACCTTGGAGTCTCTAAACAGAATATTTAACAAAGAACCACAAACTAATTAATATCTCAAGAGAGAAAGTAAATTACTATTAAATGTGTTTTATTAAACTGTGGCTTCAGTAATGGCCCCTTCTCAGTATCTTTCATCACTGCAAACTATAATGACTTATGGGACAGACTGATATGATAAACCAGTGAGAAATGAAATAGAATTTTTTAAATTAATTGAAATAGTTAATCATGCCAATTTGATTCAAATCAAAGGTTATCACAACGTGTCTTAATTCTAAACAAAATGAAAACTCAACTAGACAGTGCAAATTATTTCAAAATTAATCTCATCATTCACCATAAATGAGTAATAAGTGACTTGAGCAAAATTCTACAAATCTACTCACAAGGAAGTCTCATTAAGTCTAGTTGAATTTGTCTAAGTATTATAGAATCGTTACTTGAATTCTCACCTTAACAACATTCACCATTTTCACTATTGTTAAGTATACATGAAACATCCTAAAGCAATACACACCTTGTTATAATGGTGTTAGATAACCCCTCAAGCCATAGAATTAGTCCTATTATACTGGCATTTTTGCTGTAAAAATAATTCTGCTTTCAAGCATAGAATGCTTTTATAGTTGTACCAATGTAAACAATTTTTCACATTTTTAAGTGGCTTGGTAAGATCTGGCTAAGCATTGCAATGACAACTTGCTTTGCTTACCAAGGAAAACTTTCATAAATTTAACTGGATTAACTGAAAACAAATCAACCAACTGGCATATCCAGGTGCTACAGGTACAAGCAGCCTTTCTTTCGATGGCTGGTGTGGGTCTTCCGGGCTGTGTGGCCGTGTTCTTGAAGGTCACAGATGCTGGCGAAATGTTAGGAAACAGAACTTCAAGAACACGGCCACACAGCCCGGAAGACCCACACCAGCCATCGTATGCCGGTCGTGAAAGCCTTCGACAATACAGCCTTTCTTTCATTCAACAGTTTTTCTAGACCTCTCCTTTCCCCCAAATGTGATCTGGAAGTTCTCCAATCACCAGAAAATATTGTGAGGCCATATGAAGAAGGGAAAAATGGGAACTTCTCTCTCCTCATTACCTATTTTCCTGTGATTTTATGTACCTTAAAGTAGGCAGGGACATATATGATTCTTGTAGACATTTTGGACTACTACTCCCAGGATGCTAGCCCCAATAACTTTGGAAGGAATCAGGTTGCCTGTTTCTGCCTTGAACATCAACAACAAAGAGAAAAAAAGCTAAGATCTGTGAAAAAGATGATGGTCTGAACCAATCAATCAGGCTCAGAAGTTAGAGTACAGTTTGTATCTCCCTTGCTGCTTCTCTTCTGAAAGCTAAATTCATTTACTCTTCCACTGAGCAATGTGACCACATGCATCTTGTGTGAGATTAAGGGATATTTAGAATTGAAGTCATCAAGTTAGAGTTCCAAACAGTTAAACGTTATTTCTGGAAGTGTTAGTTTTAAACGTTGTTCTCACCCCATATGAATCTCTATTTTAAAAGTCCCTGTTGTGCAAGTGCCAGCAAAATCCAAGAGAATTGCAGTGTGTAATGAAAAGCACATTTCTCACTTTGATCCATCCTCTAAATTACACATGTGTAATTGTCAGCTCTTGCTTTGGGTAGCACTGCATTCTCACTATTTTACAGGGCCAATCATTCCATGTTGCTAAGGTGACTCTAATCATTATCTATCATCTACTACTCTGCACAGTTCAGTCAAGGGTAAAAGCTCATTCTAAACCACAGTCTAGGCATTAAACACACATTCGTTTTGGCACTTGGTGGAATGGCATTGCTACTGCAACTCTTTCACATTTCTGATTATTTCTTGGAAATAGAGCAAAGTGTACGTATATGTGAGTCTAGATTTAGACTTGTATATACATAAAGTGGCTGGCAGCCACTTTGCAGAAGAATAAGAGAGTATGTTTAGGGGACTTTTTTTGAAGCTATTCTGCTGTGATGGTTAGCTACTGGAAATAATAACAGCCATAATAACAATCAATGAAAACATCCTTATCGGGCCTTAGATGATACTATGATCCACATAATAGCAACATTAATCTTGGACTGTACCCCTCCCACCCCCCACAACTTGGTATGTACAAAGAACATGCCAAGCTTTTCTTCAACTCTATCTTGGAAAGCACATATAACTGAATCACTAAATGTTGGCTCTACATCCCAACTCTACATCCCAACATTTCAAATATATTTCATGCATTATTATTAGATTTACCTCCAAATCTTAAGATTACTAAAATTGAAGCAATAATAAAAAATCAACTATAGGTAACAATATAGAATAGTACAGCAAAGCCATACACACACATACACACACCCCTTACTGCTCTATTTGGTACAATAATTGGAGTGTATCTGTAGCATTTTTAATACCTGTAAATGTATTTGCAACATTTATTCTGTAAAATATTTGAACCACAGTATATTATAAACATACTATGTTCTCTATTTCTAAATATTTCCTATAAGGAATTAACAATGATACAAAATGATACACTTAACAAAATAAAATATATTACTTCTTTTCAGGATTCTTTTTTGATAATGCTTTCAAACACTATCAAAAGGTACAAAGTTACTGATTATTCATTTTTTTTCCCAATAAACCAATTAATTCTTTTCTAGAATGATGATGGCTTCTCAGCATGGTTCATTCACCCACATAGAAGACACAGGGGCTGCATGGGGGTGGTGTTGGTGGGTTAATAGGATCTCCCCCATTTCCCTCTCAAGCTGGTTTCTAGGTAAATGAATTGTCTAGGCCAGTGTTTTTCATCCTTGGCAACTTTAAGATGTGTGGACTTCAACTCCCAGAATTCCCCAGGATCAACCTCCTGATGGGTCAGAAAGAATGATTTCCATATATACGAAGTTAAAGTCCAACCAGGGAAGGCTCTGGTGAGCTTTATCATGATTTATGCAATTGCTTTCTGATGTGTTCATTCATTACATTTTAATCTTCCCAGCAATAATATCCCTTCTACATATCAACTAAAGCCATGGAAAGATAGATCAAGCCCAAGCTTCTTAAAATATTAAAATGTACAATGACTGGAAAATGAAAATGTGGTTGGTTGGGTTTTGGCTTAGTATATTGTGCAAACCTAGCAGTTATGGCTTATTTAATTAATGATGGTTAAAAAAACAACACAGAGATCCATTTTGACTAAGTCAAGGAGGTGCACTCTTTTCTCTATCGTATTTCTCTCTGTGTTATTATTTGCTTCTTTGCGTCACATAGTGTAAATAAATACTACTTATTGCAAAAGTTGACCTGGCTTTTCCCGCCTCCCTGCATGTTTTTAACTGAAATGCATTATTTGAGGTTTTGTTGCTCAGAGGGACTAATACCCATGAAGAAATCAATAGTTGCAACCTTTGAACACCTTGAAAAATTTAAAAGAGTAACTTGGGAGGAGTTCAATGTTGTGGCTTCCAAAAGAGACTGCCTCGGGTTTCACTTGGCCATATCATGATGACAAGGTAAACTTATTCTTTACAGTACACCTAATGACTTATTCATAATTTGCTCCATGAGGCTGAACTTTCCTGTTGCACCAGAGTGAACAATATGTGCTATGTGAATAACTGCACTATGTTTTCAAAGGTAGATTTTTTTACAAGCTTCTATAGACAATGTACTGTGTGTATACGTACACACAGACACACACACACCAAAAGAGAGTGTGAGACTGTACTTTGCACCACAGCTTTTGAAAATCATGATATCATATTTCATATATTTACAACTGAAAGATGTAACAGTGTTATATGCAATTTCTTTCGAATACAACTTTTCTTCATTTTAATTTCCCTCACTTTTGGCTAGATAAGCAGGCATGAGAAACTTTGCACCCTGAGGTAAGAGACCTCTACTTGCATAATGGGATTTTCACCATTCCATATCCCATACAAGCCCTTCTAATCTTCTCCAGCTATCTAAAACTTTGAGACGTATTTAGGGGCAATATAGGAGACTTCGTTGCAAGGGAAATTTGTATGGTTTGTAACTTCTGTTCTGTTGGTGGAGAGCCAGCATGGAATGGATTCCATAGATTACTACTGCATTCCTAACACTGAATTTAATATGACCCCTTCCTCAACAGAAAGACTACACAGGTAGTCTTCACTTACCAATGGTAATTGGGACTGGGAACACTGTTGCTAAGAGATGTGATCTTAAGGTGTGACATGACCACCCCAACTTATGATGCCAGTTTCAGCAGTCCCAGTTGCTGTTGTTAGGTGAATCTTGTGTGGTCGCAGCATCCCATGGTCACATGATCACCATTTGTGACCTCCTGCCAGCTTCCCCATTGACTTTGCTTGTCAGAAGCCAGCAGTGAAGGTCACAAATGGTAATCATGTGACTGCGGGACGCTGCAATGTTGCAGTCATGAGCTGGTGGCTGAGTGCCTGAATCATGAACATGTGACTGTGGGGACCCTGCAACAGCTGCAACCATGAGGACCCATCGTAAGTCCCCCGTGTTCAGCGCTGTCGTAAGTTCAAATGGTCGCTGAATGAGTGGTCATTCAGTGAGGAGTACCTGTATAATCTTAAATGCTGTCCCCCAATTATAGCGCCCTTTGAATCACTCTGAGCTCATGGGAGATTTAAATATTCACATAACCTGAGGCCTTTTTTTCTAACCCTTATGGATTTTTGCCTAGCATATGAAGCACAATGCAGTGACCTGCTTTAGCTGCAGTGGCACAAGGTACTGCTTGGTGCTGGTACCAAAGAATTTATAGAATTTATAGAATTCTTTATATTTATAGAATCACCAGAACACTGATTCTTTTCCCTTACATTAGTGATTGTAACTCACTTCTCATCTCAGTAATATTAATCAGCCAGCTGTGGCCAAACAAGGTACTGTCTTAATGCAAAGGACCACCGCAATGCCAAGAGTGGACCTTGAGCTGATATGGGGTTTCATGTTCTGGATCCGATAATAGCACATCTCTAGTTTACTCTCACCCTTACCTGAGTAATGCAAGCACCAGTGAAAGCCACAATCACAGCCACCACATTTACAGTGAGTTGGAACTGCAGGAACTTAGAGATACTGTCATAAACGTTACGGCCCCACATTACAGCTTTCACAATACTACTGAAGTTGTCATCTGTGAGGATAATATCAGAGGCTTCCTTTGCTACGTCTGTTCCTGCAATACCCTGAAAAATGAAGAGATGCCATCAGTAATTCTTTAGAAGGAGTAATAATGGTTCATTTTGGATCAGCACTTTCAGAATTACTTTACCTTTAAATATCCGTTGATGAATAAAATAGCAGCCAGGATCTAAAACACTGTGAAAGTAATTTCTTGGACTAGCTCACTATAACAGACTTTGTTATAGATGGCAAGTGTATCTGGAATCTGTTTGTGATCTGGCATATTGCTGATGAGTGAAGTTATAGTTATCACTCAACTAATGGACATATTTTCAAACCATTTAGAAAATCCAGGTAAAGTAATAGCACAAGTCCCACAGAGAATATGAACTACTATTATTAAAATATATTGCTGCATAGCAGTAGATTGAGGGAATGATCATTGAGAACGTTTTTTTAATCATTAAAAGAAAGTTTGGGAATATGTTTTACCCTGGTTCCAAATGCAATGCATTCACTCACAGAAGCAAATCAAATGAAACCCAGATAAGAACTGAAATATACCATTGCAAAGCCAACGTCAGCTTTTTTAAGAGCTGGCCCATCATTAGTTCCATCACCAGTCACTGCTACAACCTGCCTCTGCTCCACTTGCGTGCTGTCAATGATACCTGCAAAATATGTCAATGCGAGTAAGTAATCATGTGAATATATAATGTAGGTATGTAGCTATTTTAGAAAGCTGCCCAGCTCCAGAAGGCTCTGTGCAACATGCAACATTAAGAGCAACAGAGATTTTTTAAAAATGAGAAAACAACAGTGTATGTCCCAGAAGAACTAACATATAAAGTCTTACAAGGGTCTCACCACCAGGGGAAAAGCCAGGTTTTCAAAGACTTTTCAAAGATAGTCAGGGTGGTTGCTATACGGATCTCTGGGGGGATGATATTCCATAGGGCAGGCAGCATAACAGAGAAGGCGTTTCTTAGTCCTGCCACATCACACTGTTTGATTGACAGTTTAATTGACTGGGGTGTGCCCACTCCAATCAGTTGTATAGGACAAGCAGAAACTAGCTGGTCCCTCAGACTGCCAGGTCCTATGCCATGAAGTGCTTTATGGGTAGTAAATTGTATTGTAGTTGGTAGCTAACTGGCAAGCAAAGCCTCCCCCTTTTTCATGTGTCTCTCACATGCAATGCATATAAGGAAGGGTGAGGGTCTGATCATGTGATCAGAGCTGACATCTTGACTTCAACCCCCTGTGAATGCCCATCACAAGAACATCTATCTAACTTGTCACCTACAACTAAGGTATAGTACCCAGATTTATCTTATTACTTATGGATCAAGCTCTGTCATTGACCTTCGATTTTATACTCACGTTACTCAGAGTGCCTAAGGCACTTAATTAATTTTATTTTCTTTAATTAATAAATTTTATTTTATTTTATTTTCTACAAATGAAATGAATTAATTTCATTTGATTTGTAAGGAATATAAATAATTTTAGAAAGATGCCCAGAGACAATTATTTGAATTTGCACCAACTGTTCTCTTTCTTGTCTATGTTTCTTAATTTTTTCTAAGACTTTCTAAAATAAATGTTAGCCAGTATATCCTGAAAGATAATCACCAGGAGGCATTGAAGTTCAGTTAAGTTAGGGTATGTGAAAAGAAAGAACTGAGTAAAATTATTACCAAGTATCATGAAGCTACATACATTTCTAACTGCCGTTAGCAGTTACTTAAATTCTAAATGGTTTTTCAAGGTTATCATATCCATATGTGAAAAGCTCTTGAAGGACAATGCTTCATTTGGAGCTTTCTTTTAAAAAGGACAGGTCCATTTTTAGTGTCTACATATCAGTCTAAAAAGGGTTTGGATGTCCTAAACCATCATAAAATAATTGGATGATATTCCATAATATATTAAAATATTACACTATTGTTGCTGTGATCAGTCATCACAATGAACAAACTCAATAGAAGGTTTGTGCTCAGCCCTGGAATATACAAATCTGAGATGTCCAGGTCTACAAGCTTATGCTGCAACTTATTACAGTTTCCAATATAACATCCTCAGTACTAAAACAATGACTTTATTCATATAATACATAGCATAAATAAATGTAGATTATATGTCAATTTTATTTGGAGCTTATGTTGATAGCAAAACTTTATTCAGAATTGGGTGCCTGAAAATGTTGAGACCCAACTACCTAAACTAAATATAGTAGGAATTTAAAGCTACTTTCAGTATTAATGATTTTAGTTAATTAGTATTAATTCACACAGGAAAATGGACATCTTTTTATCTGCTAAAGGAGTCTTTTAATTTTAATAATAAAAATAAGATAACAACAACAACAACAGTGGACCGCCTAGTTAGCTGCTGCAAGAAGATCGCACAGACTGACTACAAACAACAGCATGACAAAGTAGCAACAATGGTGCATTAGAATATCTGCAAGAAATACCATTTGCCTGCAAGCAAGAACTGGTGGGACTGCAAAATAGACAAAGTGATAGAAAAGGAAGAAGCTAAAGTGCTCTGGGACTTTAGAATTCAAACATTCAAGCACCTGCCACATAACACCCAAGACTTAACAATTATTGATAAGAAAGACAAAAAAGTCTGTATAGTGGACACTGCAATACCTGGAGACAGTAGAATGGAATAGAAAGAACTGGAGAAAATCACAAAATACAAAGACCTGCAAATAGAAGTAGAACGACTACAGCAAAAGAAAGCAAAGACAGTACCAATAGTAATAGGTGCCTTGGGGGCAATTTCAAAACATCTGGAGCACCACTTGAACATCACTGGCATTGACAAAATCACCATTGGTCAATTGCAAAATGCAGCTTTACTTGGAACAGCTTCCATCCTGCAGCAATATCTTTAACACCATCAAGCAACCACATCTGCCTATCCCAGGTCCTTGGGAAGGACTCAATAGGTGGATAAAAATGCCAAATCCAGTCTAAACATCTGGCTGGCTGTGTGACCAACCATACTGATAAATAGCACCTTCCTCTGGCAAATATACTATTAAAGATATATAAAACTTCTTCAGTGGGGTTTTCTCAGTCCTAGAGCCATTCTTATGTATTAAAGGTGAGATCATGATTCATCCTTCAAGCAGAGTAACATGTACCTACTCAGAACTAAATGTCTCAAATAATTCTGTGTAATTTTAAATGAACTTCAAAAAAAAAAAAAAGTTAAAGATGCTCCCAAGCCAAAATCACTCTTCTCCCACTACAGGAATTATTTAGTTCCTCTCTTTTCCTGTCTGCTCTGCTGTTTGCTGAGTGCTTTCACCACTGTTTTAACTGAAGTTATATAAGACATTCAGGCCTGTTTTATTTATGTCATAATCTTATGCTCTGCAACCCGTCTTGTTCAGATTCATTTTTACCCTTTCTCAACCCTGCTGACTGCATTTCCTCCACAAAAGAGTTCATTCTTGTCCCATTCTATATTAAGTGGATGAGTAATTGGAAAGGGTTGGGGGGGGGGTTGCATCTTTTAAAACAGACTGAGATGGAATGAATTTCCAGAGCCTAATTCTGCAAGATGCTACCAGCACAAACATTTTAGCAGGACTTCTGACATCAAATAAAGCAAATGGTAGATTGACTGTTATGAGTCTACAGTCATGTGGCTTTCTATAGATTATTGTAGAAAAGATTATTTGATCCTTAGACAAAGAAGTAAGAAGGCCACATACCTGACTTCTTGTGAGCAGTGCAGAAGGCATGCTTATTATTAAGCCGGGGAACAAGACCAATATATGCCAGTGTTTCTCAACCTTTGGCAACTTGAAAATGTGTGGATTTCAACTCCCAAAATTCCCCAGCCAGCCATGCTGGCTGGGGAATTCTGGGAGCTGAAGTCTATGCATCTTCAAGTTGCCAAGGTTGAGAAACACTGGCATATACTTTAAAGACTAGCGTAAACAATAGAACAGGTCATCTCCTGGGCTGGAAGACAGCCAAAATATTTGGCTCTTTTACCTCAAAATATGGGCATTCCCTGAAGGACAGTTGCTAATCATACATGGTAGCTTTGCTGGTATTTATTGCTCTTGGTGAAATATAGCATGCATTAAAAAAGATGTGTGAAAATCGGAGTATATGTGGGGAATATATATCTTTAATTTAATTTATTCAATTTAGGGGCTGCCCAACTCCAAACGACTCTGGGAAGCTCACAATGTAACAACAATAACGTACAAGATGATGAATCAGGAAAAAAAAAAAGTAAAAAAGAACAAAAAAAAAGCACAAGAACAAGATGGCAGTCCAGCAAACATACACAAAGCACATCCCACAAGGGCTCCATCCACCCCAGCCCCAGGATCTTGGAGAACAGTCAGGCCTTTACAGTCTTCTGGAACACTGTCAGGTTGTAGTTTCATGGATTTCAGAACTTCATTCTAGATGGCAGGTGCCACAACAGGGTAAACACTCTTCTTGGGTGTCGAAAAATGACACTGCTTGCCCAGCCAGTCAGACACCATGGGAAATAGGCAGTCCTCAAATAACCAGGCCCATGCCATGTAGCCAGAACCTTGAATCACACCTGGAAGCAAACTGGGAACCAGTGCAGCTGTGTAGCAAAGGTTCACACGGGCATACCAGAGCATACCCGTCACTGCCCACGCCACTGCATTCTGGACCAGTTGAAGCTTCCAAGTAGTCCCATATAGAGCACACTGCAGTAGTTGAGCTGTGAAGCGACTAAGATATGAGTGACTATCTGAAGGTCCTCCCAATCCAGGAAAGGGTAGAGCTGCTGAACAAGATGAAGCTGTGCAAGGGCCCTCTTGGCCACAGCTGTCACTTAAGTTTTGAGCAGAAGCTGTGAGTCCAAGAAGACCCCCAGACTGCAGACCACTCTTGAAAGGGGAAGAGCAACTCCATCCAAGCTTAAAGATGAAATATCCCCAGACCCCGCCCCGATATCCACAGCCACATGGACTTGGTAGGATTGGACTAAAGACAGTTCCTCCCCGCTCAGGCCCACAACCTACAAACCCTGGGTCAAGCTGGCCTGAGATCAAAAGCTATTAATTAGGCATCATCAGTGTACTGAACCCCAAACCAGCAGATGACTCACATATAGGTGTTAAATAAGGGGGGCAAGAGCGTGGAACTCTCCACAAAGGAGGGTCCTAGGGATCGACCTCTCCCCCTTAACTAAATTTGACTGGAACCAGCCTGGAAGGAAGGACGACAACTGTAAAACAGTGCCACTAATCCCCAACCTCCAGAACCAGTCCAGAGGGACACCATGATCAACAGTATCAAAAACCACTGAGAGATCAAGGAGCACAAGAATAGATGCACCACCCCATCCCAGCTCTGCAAGAAGTCATCAATGAGCATGACCAAGGTTGTTGCCATGCTGAATCCTGGACTGAAACTTGACTGAGATAATCTGCTTCTTCCAGGGTTCTCTGTAGCTGCAGTCCAACTACCTTCTTAACAAACTTCCTCCAAAATGGAAGGTTGGAGACAGGATGATAGTTCTCTAAAATCATTGGGTCCAAGGACAGCTCTTGAGAAGGGGGCATACCACCACCAACATCCCAGTTTTCTTTGAAAAAAAATTAGCATAAGGAAATGTCCATTTAAAAAATGGAGTAATTCCATAGAAAAACTATATTGCAGTATACAAGCAAGATGCATAGAAAAATATAACATTTGTGAGAGAGCAAATACAGGATTTAATGGAAAACATGTTTCACTGAAAAATTATCCAGAGCCATATAGAACACCTGCAGCACTGACATGGACCAGATTCTTGTGCTGCATATTTTTTTGTAATTCGCCACTCTGTGTAAACAATTCTTATAATCCAGAAGGCATTATTCCTAATTTCTTGGAAAATGTGGACTACAACTACATTCAGGAAACTGTGTCAAGCAAGCAAACTATTTAAGTTACTACAAAAGTCTTCACAGAAGGACAAATACTGTATATAGAGATACATCCAAAGTGCAGGCTTACCTTTTACCAAGGTGTGCTTATCTGTGGGTGATGAACGAGCAAGGACCCGAAGTTTTGGCCATATCTTATCAATGCGTTCCTGCTCTATCTGAAAATAGTAACAAAAATAATACATTCGTCAGTCGTTCAGTACATGTCAGTGTCATTTAAAAGAAATACCATTTTAAGGTCAATGTTTTCCCCAGGACTAAAATATGAGAGTACTGGATGAAAAGAAATATTCTAACCCCCAATCAAATTAATATGCCATCTCCTGTTGTCTGAGTGATATTGTTGCATTATTTTTCGAACATTGTGCTGCTTTCAACATGTTTCTCTATATTATGTTCTAAATAGTCCTGATGGATACCAGGTTATTTTTTATTGCTGTAGCTTCTGCATCAGTTCTTTTATAAATGAAACAGGCATTTTCTAAGCTCACTAAAACACTTGTGATTAAATGTAGAGTAGATATAAGTAGGTTTCTATCATATCTAAAAAATAATGCTGTACTTTATGACTGCAGACTTCTACAATTAAAAGTAAGCACCACTTTATCAGTGGGATCAGTCCTGTTATGAATAATCAAAAAGTCAATAGAGGTACACATGATGGAAGGAAGGAAGGAAGGAAGGAAGGAAGGAAGGAAGGAAGGAAGGAAGGAAGGAAGGAAGGAAGGAAGGAAGGAAGGAAGGAAGGAAGGAAGGAAGGAAGGAGGGCTCACATGACCATGTTGGGAACATTTTATAGTTACGATATATAAAGAGAATATTTTAAAAGGTGCTTTTCAGCTTGAATGTACTCAGGAAGGATCACTGGATTGTGCAAATTTTCTGTGCCAGTTCACTGTTCCAGATGGTAAATTGTGGATTACATAATTTCCAATAGAAGAGAATATGTGTAGCTCAGGATTGAACTGTGGGGTTCTTGGTGCTCTCTGAGCTTGGTGGTTTGCTTGCAGACATTTCATTACCCGACTAGGTAACATCATCAGTGTGAGGTACCTAGCTGAGTTTGCACTGATAATGTGACCTAGTTGGGTAATGAAACATCTGTAAGTTAATAACCAAGCTCAGAGAGCATCAAGAACTCCACATTACATGTTCTCTTTAAATAAGGTTTGCAAACTATGCTTTAATCCTGCTTCTGAGGGATGGGACAAACCAACGTTTACCAGTTCAGATGTCATTTCCATGAACGTGGAAGTCACATATTAGAAGGAACAGGGAGCAGGCAAAACAAGCATGGAGTTTTCTGAAGGGGTACCACATTTTGATAAGGATGCACAAATGAACAAATCAGTAATGAAAACTGAAAGGTATGCAAGGGTTTAAATTACTCTTGAACATTTCTGTCATCATTTAATATTATAGAACTGCCATTTCTGAATTATATCTCCTGCACAGGAAGCTGCAAAAATGTGAGGGGCAGCACATTAAAAACAAACAACTGCTTTCACTTTTTCCAGTTCTCTGGCAATTGGACAGAATAGATACTGTTCTGCACAAGACTTACATCTCCCTTCTCGTTTCGAATCCTTCGATTAAAATCCTTTCCTTCAATGCAGAGGAAGTCTTCACCAGGGTGAATAATTCCACATTTTATGGCAATGGCACGAGCTGTATTGATGTTATCTCCCGTAACCATGCGGACTGTAATTCCAGCTCGTTGGCACTTTCTTATGGCTTCTGGGACCTAATCAAACAGTGAGATGGAACAGAAAAGCATAATAAAAACTCATCAGAATGGTATTTCAGAATGAAGGATTTTCAATGATGAAAGCTGCATCATTAGTAAAACAAAACAAGAGAGACACCATGGGCCTTTTGGATTTGAAAGAGTATACAGCCCCTAAGAACGACATATATGCAGAAGAGAAATTCTGAATAGCTTGCAGAATGCCATGTACTCTCATTGTCAGCTTATGGACTCTTTTCATGGTCCTTAGAAACAAACAGATTGCTAATGAGGAATGGATGATTTACTTTCTAAAGGAGATGAAAATCCTATTAGAGGTCTGCTCATAATTCAACACAGAATGTTAAAGAATTTATTTTGAAGAAAAAAAATACTAGAAGCATAATAAATCATAATATTAGAAAGTAGACATGTGTTAAGTAAGCAAATATCAGCACAATGGCACAAGATGGTTATGCTATTTTTTAACATTGAAATAATAATATGTTCCAATCTTTCTGACCTGAAAACCACATCACCATATTCCAGGACTGTAAGTGAGAAAGCAATCCTAGTGATGGATCACACTTGTCATACACTCAGAACTAAGCACTCTCATGGTGATAAGCTTGTTTGAAACAACAAGGAGGATGCTAATGTTTGTACAGAGCAGGGATGGACTGCTTTTTGATGTCCAAGTTCATTATTTCATTTTTTTTTTGCTTTCCCCCCTTTTTATTATGTTGTTATAAATCTTAGTACATTCAGAGCTCTCCATTATAACTATGTAATGACTGAAATTGCTTTTTGTCCCATTATATGGCTGCCTTCCTTTCCCTCCAGGCATCCAGCCATTGGTAGAAGTGCTAATAACTAAGCATGTCTCCTAATTCAGTTCTAACCTTGGGCAGGGGGTTGGACCAGAAGACCTCCAAGGTCCCTTCCAACCCTATGATTCTATGACTACTGATTAGTCCACAAGAAAGAGAGCAATACAGATATTGCAATCTATGGAAAACCTACAAGTCATTAAAATGTGAAATATAAAATAAATATGTTTAAGACTCTTTAAACAAATTTGCAGAACAATAAACTCGAATTGACCTAACCTGAATTGCATTATGGCCTCCTAACACAAATGCAAACAGGATTGTCTGACTATGCAAATTCCAGCTATAGGGGAAACAGCTGCACCAGGACCTAACATTTTAGGAGTGAAGAATGGCTTTCCCAGGAGACTAAATCTTGTTATCTGAAGCAAGTCTTCAGGGTGGATTTCATATTTTTTTTCAATATATATTTGGAAAGAAACTGTGTTCTCTTATCTGGGATTCATAAGTCAGTTGCATGTGAAAAAAACACTCAAATTATCTTTAATGCATGCTGGAGCCTGGTGAAGTAAAAGCTTAAGGTATCACTTCTGTCACAGTAAAGCAATTATATGAGCCATTCTAAACAAGTTGTTCTAGTGTACTGTAATATGGTAAGCGGCCCACAGCTTAACATGCTGGGAATCTCAGTGTGGACCTACACTAGAGATGAGTGAATTGCTGAAAATGTTCTCCGCATCAGTAGGTCAATGTTGCTGTCTTGGTCAGCTTTTTCTACAGATTTTCTTTTTAAAAAGCAAAGAAACTATAATTATAATACTCTTTTCAAAAGGCTATTATTGTGGAAGCAAAAAGAAATAGTAAAAGACAGTAAAATCCATCTTCTAGTTCCGTTAAAATTTCTATCTCCTGCAAAGGAGATTTCTAGCTCCCAGTCAGAATTGCTATAGAATTTATTCTGGTGTTTTAAAGCTTGCTTTACTGTGTCAAGAATAATAATAATAGGTCTGCTCCCAGCTTCCTCCATAAAGAGTTATCTTTACTTGCAGATTATTGAAGAAATTAGTGAACGACAGAATACAGGACCGTTTTACACATCCCTCAGCCGTCGCATCAGCTGCCTTACCTCACCCAAGTCTTTCAAATAAAACAGTGAATGACTTTCTATCAAAATGAATGAGAATGGCTGAAATTAATGCTAGTTAACTAGTTAGGCGCCACAGAATCACGTTTGATTTCTGGCCCTCTATAAATGAAAGCTTGTCATTTCAGCCTGTAAAGGCATTCCAGTCATTTCTCTGATTGCATTTATCCATTGCCTTTCCTTTCCAGTTCTGCTTTGTTCTTGTTCATTGCCTGCTTGCATCACATGCTAAAGTTATGTGAAATTCTGTTTGCTGCTTATCACCACAAGGGAACAATCAGTCTTTATGTGGTCAAGGAATGGCTGGTTTTTCTTGCAGTCCATGGCACTCTCAGTGACTGTCTCCAAATCCACTGTTCAGAAGCATCTATCCTTCTCTTTCTCTTTCTCTGTTTTTAGCTTTCACAGCTCTCCAGGACCACTAGAAAGACTACTGCTTTAACTATTCTGATATTTGCTGCTATTGAAAAGCCCTTCTGCTTCACAATCTGGTCTAAATCTGCTATAATCTTCCTCTCTAGAATTAATCTCCAGCACACTGTCCATCTTTGTATATTCTGGAGCCCAAGAAAATGAAATTTTCTACCATCTTCCCTTCTTAATCATCAACTGTAAATTCACTAAGCATGCAGGTTGACATAATGTTTGTCTTCTTAAATGCAGGGGGAAAATCAGCACACGCTTTAAATAAATAAAAATAGTACTTAGCAAAATAGTTCAGTTTCTTATGGTCAAATGAGAACTCTCTTTAACTTTCCTACAGCAAAATCTGCTAGTGAACTGAGAATGAACCTCCCTACCCTCAAAAGATCTATTAAGTGACAGTTTTAGACCTCCAGAACTTTTCTCCACCTTGGATCAAAGTCCAGGCTTCTCCACTGACCCATCATTTTCTCCCACAAAAAAATATTTCCTCTTTTCCTGCTTCAATGTTGGAAGAAGCAGTAGTGACGTAAGGGGAAAACACAAGGAGCAAGGGGTGGGGGGGAAACAGTCTGCTTCCCTCATCCTGTACACCACTGTTCCTAATACCTGACTTGATGAGGACTGACAAAAGTATATTTCAAATAGATTCTTGATAAATCAGAATTTATTCCTACCCAGCATACATTCCAACAGAAGAACTTAGACAATTTCTGGGCTAATCTGGTTTGGAACATTCAACCACTTTTGTTTAAACTGTGATTGGTATATTTTGTTTTCAAAACAAAGAAGAAAGCTTTACATTTATATATAGATCTCATCTGTTCTTCTGTTATTTATACTAAAAGAGAGGTGTTATTTTTTTTGCCCCATTAAATAAAAAAGGGTATAATGATTTACTCTGCTGGCAATCTGGCACTTTAACACACAAGGCAACTCCAAAGTTATCAAAAAGAAAGTAGAAAACCTATTCATTCAAGGATATTTAATACTGGATGAGTGCAATTGAGAAGTGATGTCAATCAACCTCTATATGCAGAAGTTTCACATCTTTAATCAGTAGAGGGGTTTACATACTCAGTTGTATGTACTGTTTTTATATTGCGTTATGCTTGGAAATATTGAAAAGGCGGCATTTTTAAAAAACCTGATTTTTTTACTACCTACAGAGAAAAAAAAAAATTCTGAGCTTTTGGGGCTTTCTGTTTTGTTTTTAGAGTATTTTTACCTCTGATCTTACAGGATCTTCTATGCCAACCACGCAAATGCAGGTAAGGTCAGTTAAAATATCATTTTCATTGTCCCAGTCCGGTTCAGGGTTGCTGGGAAAGTCTCGAAAAGCAACACAGATGGTTCTCAATCCATCACAGGCCATGGGCTCAATCACTTTCTTAACCATCTCATCCCGATCACGCGGTCTGAAAATCCGAGGCTCACCTGCAGCATTAAGAATCTTAGAACATCTGGAAAGAAAGGAAAATGACTGGATCACAATAGCAGAGAATTAAGATTCAACACTTGAGAGGGATGTGTTAGATTAGGTATTTCAAATAGAAATAAAAGAATAATACAGCAGCAGCAGCTTGGATCATACCTTCCTCAATTAATGAGTGATGAAATTCCAATTAACAAAAGAAGATGACTTTTTCCAAACAAAGAGACTGAGTCAAAGGATCTCTTTACCTCCTCCCTTTATATGGTAGTTCCAATCCTGCCCAAGGTACGTACTTATAATGAAGAAAAACAGAAATTGGTGCCACTTGATACATATTTTACTCAGGAGAACTGCCTAGTAAATGACGATTCACTAAAAGAATGAACGTACTACAAATTCTACATAAAAGGATGTCCCACTGTCTTGATGGAGATTGGGAGATTCAGCGGACATACATCTATCTGACTGCCTGTCTATGGCAGTAGGATTTATATTCACAAAGGAACTGGGAACACCTCCATACAGAATTAATGAAAAAGGGTTCAAAGCAAATACCGTGCACATACTTCTTTAGGACAATTTCAGAAGCCCCTTTGCTATACATTCGGAAGCCGTCATCTGGCATTTTAATGACAGTGCTCATTGACTTCCTCACAGAGTTAAATGTGTAAACTTTGTAGAGTTTCTCTTCAGGCATTTGATTCCGAACAAGCTGATAATCCTGCTTTAGATCCAGAACAAATCCCAGCAATCCACATTCTGTCTTGTTGCCAACCTGGCGAGGTAGACCACCTTCCTTTTCTGGTGGCTAAGGAGAGAGGAAGAATTGGGCGTCAGGGTGTGTCACGTTAAGCAGCAAATAGCATCCTCACCTGATCTCGCCCTCTGATTACATGTAGCTCTTCCCTAATGCTTTCATTTATTTTGAAAGAAAAACAGTTGCAGAAGCCTGAAAAGTTTACTGGAACATTACAAAGGGGTCTTGGTGCTTTAAGGTTGTTTCTGTTCCACCTTGCTCTCAGACTCCTTTCTTTCCCAAAGTGAAAAAAAATCAGAAAAAGCCTGTCTTCTTCCCAATTCCAATTCTGTGCTCAAGGCTGCTTGTTCCGGTTGCTTTCAATATCATAACAACAATGAAAAGCTCAGATTTAAACTACACATAATTAAAGTAACTTTTAATTTGGAGACTTGTCTCCTAATACAGTAAATTATCTATCCATTGCATTTAAAAACAAAAAACTATTCATTTAAAATATTTCTATCCCGCTCTTTGTTCTAATGCAAGAATTTTAAAATAGAATTTTAAAAAAAAATTGATTTCAAAATATTACTTTAAAGCTAGTTTGAAAACATGATTACCTATAATTGCAATGGAGTTTAAAACTTGTTTTGCTACAAAGCAATGATTAATATTTACAAATGAAAAGAAAGCAATTGTTCTGTAGTTCATCTGAACACTAGTTTTGGACTAGATGTTCTCAGAGCAAATCCTTCATAGCTATGTGTAGACACACTGGATAATCTGAAGTAAGCTAATGTTACTCCTTCACAGTTTTCAATCTGCAAAGTGGATGTAATAATGAGTTGGACGCATTCTGACCATCATAGGTTTCACAACGAGCTTAATCCAAACCTCGGCCCTCCAGATGTGTCAGATTTCAACTGCCAGAATTCACCAATGTAGTGTAATGATTGGATTAGGAGCTGGAAGACCCAGATTCTACTGCCCCCCACCCCTGCCAAGGAAATAAAAGGAGGGAGCACTGTGTATATTACTTGGAGCTCCTGAAGTAAAAAAATCAAACCTAAGTGTAACATATGAATAAAATAAATATCTCTTTTGGGGGGGAGAAAGGGTTGGATTGGTGTACATTTGATCAGATGCATGACTTAGGAGCTTACTTCCAGGTAAACATACTTAGGATTGTGCAATCCTCTGAAATACAGATCATATTGAGAAATGTAGCTCAAGATGCCAACAGTCCAGTCTTTCTGTTTCGCTTGCACTAATGATCAGGGCAGCATTCTTATAAGGGATGTGCAAAAGATCTGAAGGTGTATTTCACTTTTGCCTGACTTCTGGGAACTCCTTAGGTTAGCCAGGAGAAGCTTATGTACATACACTTCTTCTGACCCTCTCAAACCAATCCAAGACAATCACAGTGAGAGGTCCCCAATTTTGTATCCATCTGAAAGATATTTGTGGTTCAGATAAAGAAAGATATCCCCGAAGACAAGCAAACTCAGGGATAAACATGACATTGATAAACATGACATTAAAACAAAGATGCTGGAAAAAAATGAAATTGTACATGTTTTTCCTAATGTATCTATCTGCCAAACCAATTTCCTTGCAGTGGAAATTACTGCCTCAATCTAGAGCAGATTATTTTATTTTCTCAAAAGTTTTATATTCCCTTTATTTTCTTCAAAGCGGTAGGCATTTCACCCTTAATGGGCAAATAAATGCAAACATAAATACAAGATAGCAGCAACATACACACAAACACACCAGGAGCTATAAAAATATTTGGAATGTTAAAATAAGCAACTGATGAACTAGCAGTTTTCAGCATCAGATGCAGCCATGGACAGACCTCCTTCCTGGATTTCAAGGATTGTTGGGACATACAGTATAAGAGGGTCTTCAAAGATGTTCACAGTATACAAGCAGGGTCATACAGGAGAAGGTAGCAGCCCATCCACTATTCTGGTCTTCAATATTTAGGGCCCATGCCACCATCTAGAATTGTACCTGACGACAGAAATAGCCCCTTGTATTCTGGACCAATGGTACTTTACAAATATTCTTCACAGCGAGCCCTTGGTAAAGGAAATGCTATAACAATCCAGACAGAAGTCATGGGAGGACAAGTGCCCTCATAAGTCTTAAGAGGCTCTTAGACTCTTTTCCTAATTTTCAAAACAAAGGACTAAAGTAATTAAATGATAATGAAAACGATTATTCTTTTTACATTATCACAGTCTCTGGACATTATAAGATGGCTAATTTCTAGTTTACTTGCTTAGTGATTTATGTCATTATTAGAGGACTCTGTCTGCAATGTCTTTATACTACTCATGTCAGAAGACTATTTTGCAAATTCAAAATATCCAAACTATTTTGATAATTCAGGTCTATTCATTTTATAATACGCTTTCTCTGTATCAAGAACCTCACAGTCAATGATTTACTGAAGAGCAAAAATGTAGTCTGTTCATCCCCAGCCTGGCCTTCTGCTTATTGTCTCTTTTAGAATTCGGCCAAACACTTGCATTCATTTTCCCTATAACAACCCTCTACCAATCATCAAGCAGCAATGTAGTTTTCACATGCAGATTAAAAACAAGTGGTACAGCAACTTCATGAGAAGAGCACCCCCAAATGTTGACATTTCTCCAGGTATACCACCCACACTGTAGCCTTGCCATTTTTTAACATTCCTCAGCACTTACAACTTCTTCTTCATCATTTTTTATCAGTCACTAACATTTATAACTTTCATTTCAATTCCACCCTTTGACATTTCACTATCAGTTTCACGCAAACCTCTAAAATACTCCTTCAGGCTTTTCTTCACTTCAGTTTCGTCCCAAGTATTTTCATCACTTTTGTTTTTAATTCTGTTCAATGGGATGGAGGCTCCTCATTTATCCCTCTTACAAAACATTTTTTAATTTCCATCCAAAGCTTCACCTTGTGGGGGTTTTTAAAACTCTTTTTGACTACATTCTTTGTAACTATTTTCTTCTCTTTATACACATTCTATAGTATCTTTTTATCCTCATTTTTTTCACTTTTTCCACCAAGTTCTATTATCTGAGTACTGTTTTTGTTCCAATTGTAGATGATAGTGGATGGCATGCTGGTTCTGTTGGCACTGCATGGGCTGCACCAACTAATGTGCATCTCTTCCTTTGGTCAACCAGGTCCATACATTCCCCTGATATCCAGACCTGGGTGCATTTATGGGGATCAGGGCAGAGATTTGGAGCATGTGCTTACAGTTATAGCAAACTGATCTGCAACTTCCTCAGTATTTTCTGGTTCTCTTATATCTGCATGTACATAATAACAGTCTTACATTTGGGCCACATACTCAAAACAGACAACAGTAATTCAGAATGTTACGCTGTTTTCCCCAAACTCATTTCTGTTTCTTTCATCATAACCATTCACTGGAACATGTCAATTCCCATTACCCAACTAAGACTTCCTATTTTCATATGCCTCACAACAATGTAGATGTCCCTTATTCGTACTGTCTTATATAAATTTAGCCCTTTCATTCACAATTAGACTTAGAACTTTTCCTGCCTACACGCATTCATCAACTGTGCTCCACACTGATAGATCATCTTCATTCAGGCCTATCACACTCTTGTCCTTTTTCTTACTTTCACAAACAGATCATACGTGTTTTCTTGCTTTCATTTCACTAGTTAATTCATGCTCTTTACCATTTATTTATCCTATGTACCATATCACAGTTTTCCATCTGTCATGATCATCACCAGATAGGAACTATAGAAACTAACTTATGCTGTCTATCACAGCTTTAGTCAATTGAGGCATTTATGTAATACTTCTTAGTAAGAAAGAAGGAGCTGGCTAGATTACTAGTCTTCCTTGTATCACTTACTTACATACCACATGTAGCATTCTCTCAGCAATTTTAGAACACTTGGGCTAGTACTACCCAAGTCCAGTTTTAGCTCAAGCATGCTCACATTATTCTATGCAAGCTAAAATTTCAAATCTAGAAACTACTTGCAAGGCGCATACTGTTACTCATATCCCACCAATTAGGATGTATATACAATATACTGACACACACAGGATATAAGTATTCACTATGTTCTACAGTAAAACTCTGATTTTGTAGTCCAGTTGGGGAGTTGGAGCGGCCATTCAACTCCTAATGTTTATAAAGCAGTTTATAGATAATGTACTTAAATGTTATGTAATCTATGTAATTTTTACATTAATTATATTAATTTGCACAATTTAAAAAAGCTGTCAAACGTTGTCTGGACTGATTCACCAAACAGCAAACTTCGCAGGTTGTTTGTTGAAGCAGTTCAGATTTGGATCTTGTCTGTTGCAACTGCTGAAAGGGGTCTGTAAAATTAGGTGTTACTGATTTTGGAAAGAGGTGCTGCAATACACACACACATAAAGGACTTGGGATGAAAACTACATCTTATATAAAGTTATAAACCTAAAACTGATTCATCATTTCAAAATTCTATACGAACCAATTGCCATTTTATACCTAGTATGTAAAAATAATTCTCAGACCTCACTATAAACAATCTCAAATTGATATTCGAGCATCCTTAATATCTCTATAATGAGAAACAACAGAACAGAAATAACAGAATAAAATGAGGAAAACGTGTCTATTTGTATCTTTACAAAGAAAAATCTATTCACAAACAGAAAACCTTACAAATTTTAAAAAGCAATAATTGATGATATAACGAAACCATACAGTTCTTCATCCCTTTTAACACTTATAAAAGAGAAAAAGAGAAACATTCATAGATCTATATTTTCCTTAAAAAAGAAGAGAAAAATCTTTCAGACTCCAGGTTAGATCATTCAAACAAAGATTTCAAACGAAACATGATGCAGGCGGCACAATTAAGTTAAGAATCAGGAATATAAGGGACTTGTTAGTTTATACAGACATCATATCTTTCCAATAGTTCTACATCCCATTTTGTGTTCAGTCTGGGTCAGCATGTGAATATCATTAATGTGGACACTAATTTTTGCAGTTATATTCTCTTTTTCAAATCTGATGAATCATCAGGAATATAGATTTCAACACTTTACCATAAATAACAGCACCGCGGTAATATGTCATCAAGTTTAAGTGCGTGAAACGTTATGTATTGAACATATGCTGAAATTTTTAAAAAATTGCAAAAGAAAACAGGTAGATAATATGTAAAATGGCAGAGATTAGAGACGTGCAAAAGCTGCCATTCCAAGCACCACAGAAGTCCAGCTGCTCCAAGGTTGGCCTGACATTACAAACTGCTTTTAGTTTGGAGGATTAACTTCCAGTAAACTGCTGGACCATCCCAGAACAGCCAAATCAATGTGGTCTGGAAAAGGAGCAGAATATTCTGGAATTCTCCAGAATGTTCTATTTCTGGAGTAAAAGGTTTTACACACTGGTAGTACGAATGGCACTCCTTTGGTGGATCAATTTGAGCTGCATTCTCTAAATGATATATCCCTACAGGTTTTAGAAAAGTTACAATAGCAAAGTTAAAGAACTCTATTAAAGTGAAATTACACTGCATAACAAAAATTACATCTAATTTCCCATGGGCTCAATGAAGAAATTGATTTTCTTCCCCATTATGAGATTACCGTGTTTAAGTCTCAAAATTGAACTAACAAACACGAAATCATGATTCTATGAATGAAAACTAAAACTGCACCAGTCTTCTTTATACTTCTCACTTGTGTTTACCTTTCCTCCCCTATAACCCCAAAGATATATTAAGTACTAACTCCAGGCCTAGTACCCTTTACGGTATATCTGTTGTTTATGATTTCTGAGTCAGAGCTGGCATCTTTTTCTACTGTACCACAGATCAAAGGTTAGGTGGGTAAAAAGACCATCTTGTGTCGCTGCTGAAATGAATGGAAAGGGGAACAAGCAATAATCGACCTGCTATGCCTTTTCTGCCCAGACCAGAGAAGGGAAAGAGAGGTTGTTACTCTGAACTGCTGCTGGGCTTTAGAAAGCCACAAGCCAACTGGGAAATGACCTGTTCTTGGGAAAAGTAGGAAAGAGGGGCTGGAGTGATGTAACATTTTCATGTTCTTTGACATGAAGGAAAGAATTGGATAATAAAAATCCTTAACAGGATTGAGGTTTGTCTCAATGTGTGAAAGAGAGGTCAACTGTGATTGTGCACAACAGAGCCAGTCCCTTCCTTTGAGACTTCCACAGTGCAACCCTGCCTTAGAGAGGGCTATTTCTGAGGAGGTGACTGAGTCTCTCTGCCACCACTCTGCAAAATCGGATACTGTCTACTGCTTACGTGACACACGCAGATCACTGGTCTTTGAGTCACTGAATAAGTCTCCCGGATGAGATGAGATGAGATGATGCATAGCCCTAAAACTTATTGGACTAAGTGGTCTTCCCAGAGGCTCAGCCATTAATAAAACATGGAAAGAAAAGGAGGATAGCGTCAACAAAAAAAAAAAAAAAAATCAAGGCTGATGGAATGAGTCATGCTGAACTCAGAAAAGAGAAGGAAAAAAGGAAGAAAATCTATACTGCCGGGAATGGAAAGTGCAATGCACACACTTAACTGCCTCTTTTAATCATTTAAAATAGATTAAAATAACCGGAGAGTTAGAAGGGAAAAAAATCAAATTTCCCCACCACCATTCATGGACAGACAGTTAAACATAAAACAGTAGATTAATGACATTTCTGAATTTGCACACTTCAAGTTAATCATTTGTTTCTTTTCAGTATGTTTATATTTCCCAGCTCAATCGTAACTTCTCGTGGTTTAACACACACACACATACACACACATATACATCTATATAGCCACCCACCCAATCAGCTAACTTACTAAACCCTGAATGTATGTACACTCAGAAGAAAAACATTTTCAACAACATGCAGAAAGGTAGAAGTGAGGGTGCCAAGAGGATTGATTTTTATTATGTGCCATCAAGTCAGGTTCAACTCTATACCCCCCTAAAATCACATAGGGATGAGATCCTCAACATCCTGTCCCTATCCATATTCAAGAACCAGGCAGTCTCCACCCTAAGGTATTTGAAGCTAAACTATGTAGGGTTTTACAGGTCAACAGCAGCACTTTGAATTGGACATGAAAGCTTACCGGCAGCCAGTGTAGCAACCGCAGAACAGGTGTAAATGAAACATTTCCACTGACTGCCAGTAAGCTTCCAGGGATGAAACTAGAGGATGATCTCCACCAGCAGTTTCATACAGATGTTAAAGAGTAGTGCATAGAATGCTGAGCCCTAGATACACCATGCTGGAAAATTAATCAGTTCCACCATTCCTCCCACACCACTGACTGAAATTTTTCACTAAGGCTGGAGTAGAACTACTATAAAATAATGCCTCCAACTCCTAATTCTCATAGGTGGTCTGAGATACTATGGTTGATGTTATCAAGAGCTGTTAAGAGATCTAATAAGACAAAAATGAGTGCCCTCCCATCATCAGGGTCTCACCATATGTAGGTCATCCACCAGAGCAACACATTCTCAATCCAGACTGAATCCTGATCAGAAATGACCTAGATAAGCCACTTCATCTAAAATTCTCTGGAGATGAGCTCCTACCAACACCACTACAACCTTTTCCCAAAAAGGATGCTGGAGACAGGACGACAGTTCTTAAATAAGACTGAAGAGACAGCTTTTTCAAGAGAAAGTGCTCCAGCACCTTTTTTAAGACTGGTAGTCCTAAAAAGACATCTCTCTCAAATAAACATTTATCAGTCAGGCTTTTTCTGTTGCAGCACTTGCTCTCTGGAACACCATACCCCCAAGATTAGATTGGCTCTGACCCTCTTGGCCTTTCACAAAGCACAAAGGCCTGGATGTACTCCAGGGCATGGAGATCAGGCAGTTAAATGGCCCATGAGATGTTATTGTTACTGTTGAGTGTTTACTGAGATTATTGTAGGTTTTTATGCTTTTCCTGCTATTGTTTTTTTGTACTGTTCTTGGTGTATTGTTAGCTACCTAGAGTAGCATTTGTGAGATGGGTAGCCATATAAATTCAGTAAATAAACAAATAGCTTTTCTACACGAAGGCAATTTCTATATCATGGCCTTTTCTTAACACATGCCTTAATTTGTCTGGTTCTCCTATTTCATTTGTACTTTTCTGCATAACAATCCTTATCGTGAGAGCAAATAATATGGTGGATATATGTATAATGATGGATAATGAAAATGAACTTGATTAGAGATGCCAAGCAGGAATATGTTTAACTTCCATTTATCATCCAGTATACAGGTTTTTCTGCTCTTTGGACTCATAGTAGTAGTGACACGAAACATTTTTCACTAACAGCACCTGTCGGTGTTCTACCGTTCAACAGTAGGTAGGTATTATTTATTTTATTCTTTCTATATCTGTAATTATTGTCATCCATCTGAAACTTGGACAAAGCAAGATAAAAGGACTGTACAACACACTGGACTTGAACAACATACCAAAATTTTGGTATAACACACCAAAATTTCCTCCAGAATGGCTCTGCAGCTTTAAGGAACAGAGATATGCTATGTGGATTCCCCTGCGCAGTAAGAAGAACATTTGGTTCACCTATTTTTGCACTACAAAACCTTAACCAATAATCTTTCATCTTGATTTTAAGTCCCCTTCTGCACTGAGACCCTGTGTAGTGTGGTGGTTAAGGGGTTAGTCTAGGTCCTGGGATACCCAGATTCAAGTCCAACTTCAGTCACAGGAAACTCATTGGGTTAATCTCCCTCAGCCCAGCTGACTTTGTAAGACTGCTGTTGCATGAATAAAACAAAGGGAGAACTTCAGATAAGTGCCTCTGAGTTCATGGAGAAAAGTCAGGATACTAATCTAACAAACTGAATAATAAATTGCTTCTTCATAAAGAGCAGCATTTCAGCATGCTTGAAAATAATATTTTCATTCTGGCAAAACCAGACAATTGACAGTATACACTGACACTTCATTCTAAATGTAATATTATCATCCAGTGAAGAATGTATTTCATAGAGATATAATGCTTGGATAGTATTTTATATAACAGGTGATATTCTACATATAAGGCTGTAATCCCATAGTTGTTGACAAATGACACATTTTCTGCTTGTTTTGTCTGAAAGATCTATCTCCCCCTCCCTCCGTCACCTTGTCTTGTTAACTAAGTGGTGCAGAGTCCATACGGGATACCTATTCAACCATATTTCAAATCTGTTCTCATGGATATTTTACCTAATTGGTTGTGCAAAATTTACATGTGACTGAAGTTCGTTTGGGACAAAAATCTTTCCTGACAATTCTGAATGTGACCTGTCAATGAAATTGACAGTGACACATGCCAAGGGGGACATCTTCTTTTGTTTCATAAAACCATTCCAACAACAGAAGGCATTCGCTGTCAATATCATCTAGCCAAATCTAATTGGATATGAGTTTCTATGATGTCATCATGTTTCCTAATGGCACATTAGGCAAGTCGCTGTCTTTCCTGCGCAGTTTGGGCAACTGCACTAAGCGGAATGGTACCAGTGTAATTCTCAGGATTCCCGTAAATATCCTAGATACTGTGTTGTAGTGATCCAACTCAGATTTAGTTGTATTTCAAATCACCACTCTCTTTCAGTGCAATCTACTTCACATGACTGTTGTGAGAGGGAAATTCAAGGAGAGAGTACAGTAATACCTCAGTTCACAAACGCTTCTGTTCACGAACAATTTGGTTCATGAACAGCACTGTTCGCAAAATTTTGCTTCTGTTCGCGAACTCCGCATCAGGTGACGAACAGGATCCGCGGCCATTTTCCCTGCTGTGACACGTGGTCGTGGATTCCTGTAGGGAGGGGGACTCTCCCTCCAAACAATAACCACCTCCCCACCCGCCTTCCTGTCCTCCATGCCAGAAGTCGCGTCAAGCAAGGTTAGTGTTCTCTCTCTTCATACTGTACTGTACTGTACTTTGTTTCATATTTTTGTGGTTTTAAAAAAAAATACATATGGTTCAGAACGGATTAACCGTAATTACATTGAACCTTATGGGAAAATTTGATTCGGTTGGCAACCAAAATCGGTTGGCAGCCACATTCGTAGGGGTCAGAACAGATTAACCGTATTTACATTGAACCTTATGGGAAAATTTGATTCAGTTCACGACCAATTCAGTTCGCGACCAGAGTTGTGGAACGAATTAAGTTCGTGAACCGAGGTACCACTGTACTATGTATACCATGGGGAACTGTCGGAGAAATGGATATCAACCTAGTGAAGAGTAATTCATACAAGACAACTGAAAGTTCAGTACAAATATTATGTTATTATTGCTGTTGTGTTCTCTAACTGGCTTGGGTCCTACAAAACGTTTTCTGGACTATGTACACACAGAAGAATGCAGAAGGCAACTTCTTTCATCTCTTGAAATTCATTTTTTAATTCAAAAATTAATCCTTGCACTCAGAAAAAAAGTAGACACTGAATTTAGTGGGGCTTATCCCCTGGTAAATTACAGAATGCATGTGATATATATTGATATAGATATAGATATAGATATAGATATAGATATAGATATAGATATAGATATAGATATAGATATAGATATAGATATAGATATAGATATAGATACACAAAGGAAAGAAAGGACATACCAGTGCCTTCTGCTCAAGCTGTTGGATATTACATCATCCCACCAAATGTTTAAAAATAGGTGAGGTTTCTAAGTACCAACCAAAGTTCCCCAAACCAGTATCGATTCCTTTTCTTACAGCCTTTTGTTGTCGAAAATAATCCTACTTACCAGAATCTTTGTAGTATAAGCACTGTTGATGGCAATTGCATTAACCAGAAAATCCAGAGTTTTGGCTGGAACAGAATCTGGGTCAGGGATCTCTTTGTAATGGACATCCCCAACATAGGCTTGCACTACTGTCATTCGGTTAGTTGTTAATGTCCCTGTTTTATCAGAGCAGATGGCTGTAGCATTTCCCATAGTCTCGCATGCATCTAAATGACGGACCAGATTGTTATCTTTCATCATTTTCTGAAAGGAAAAAGTAATAGATAAAGATAAATAAGTATTTTATTCTAATAGAATGCATAATCATTTAAAAATAATTTAAATACATAAAATAAAACTTAAAACTTAATGCATTAATATTCCTCAAATTATATTTATTCTTGGTAAGAGTTATATATGCTTGGGTACACAAGATTCATTTTCATTCACTTCCTGAAACTGTGAAATTAATATGACTTATATATAGGCCAAGATGCTTTTGAAACTTTTCAAGAATATGAGGCAAAGAATTCTACAATAAAAACAAAGACATAAAGTGTCCACTTATTCATTGCCATAAAGTGCCAATAAATAAATATAGTACATAAATCACAATTCTTTTATTCTTTCTAGCAAATAGTAGTCTTCACTAGTATATTAATTTTATGTTAATGGATTTCCAATGAAAATTGTTCCTTTACCAACATTATTAATTTAAAAACCTTTCTCCAACCTAGTACTCTAGCGATGCACTGGAACTAAGGATGTGCAGCCCCCAACAAATATTAGTAAAAATGATGAACGTGACACAGAAAGAAAAGGAAAGGGTGCCCCTATCAGCTGTATTCAGTGAGAAGGTTCTAATGGAGAAATGCTGCACAACTGGAGAAGATTGAGAGTAAGAACCAGAAAGGCAAGAGCAAGCCACTGAGGAATAAAAATGGGAAATTAGGTAAGAATTAGTAAACCGATTAGATTTTAAATGGGACTTCTTGCAAAGTCACATTAACCACAGAATGGTCTTTTGTCCAATCCACTCCCTGAAAGTCCAAATTGATGAACATTAGATCAGATGGCAACAATTTTAATAGTATAACTGTATTATGTAAAGGAGTGCTTCCTCTTATCTGTGTTGGATCTCCTTGCATTCATTTCAGAGAATGACCCTGAATTCTAACATTGCCAGGGAAGGAGAAAAATTCATCTCTATCCACATCTTCCATATTATGCCTTATTTTATGTATCTCTGTTGGGTGGCATCCAGAGAAAGCCCCAGATGATATTGTTCTACCAATAGAGGTGAATATATGTAGCTCAGGGTTGAATGGTGGAGTCCTTGGGGTTCTCTGAGCTTGGTTCTTTTCTTGCAAATGTTTCATTACCCGGCTAGGTAACATCTTCAGTGCTAAAATGGGATGGGGTTTGCTCTCTATTTATGTGCTGTGGCCTGCCTTGCCAGTGCTGGTAAGGGTGGTTTGGTTTTGTTTTTTTGGTTTTTTGGTTTTGCTCCTCTGGTAGTTCTTTGATTGGCATATGTTTGCTGCTTGATTGTGTGCCTGGTGGTAACCTTTGCTTATCTGGGTGATGATTGCTGGTGATGATTGCTGGTGATTAATTGCTGGTGAGGCAATCTTCTGGTCTTTTGTCTCTTTTGAATAGTATGTAGATGTTGTTAATTGCTGCCTTGTCTGAATACCAGGCTTCCAAGAATTCTCTTGCATATTTGGATTTAGCTTGGTCTAAAATGCTGACAGTTTCCCAGTTAAAACTATGGTTGAGTCTGTCCATGTGTTGTGAGATTAAGGAGTTTTCATCATGTCTTCTGACTGCTAGTTGGTGCTTGTGGAGGCACTCTGCTAGCCTGTCTGTCCTACGTAATGTTTGTTACAGTCCTTACACTGTATGTTGTAGATGACTCCTGCTTTTTCTTCTTGGGCTACTGGGTCTTTTGGTTTACTTAGGGTGTTTTGGAGTGATTTTGTTGGTTTATGTGCTACAGAGATGCCATATGGTTGTAATAGTCTGTTGGTGGTTTCTGGGACGTTTCTGAGGTATGGCAGTGTGATCCTTTTCATACCTTGTGTCAGTTGTGTTGCAGTAGGTTGAGTGGTCAGGCACTTTTTGATAAAATTACGTGGATATCCATTTTGTTGGAAGATGTATAGGTGGTCTTTTTCTTTTTTCTGTTGTTCTAGGTTGCTGCAATGTGTTTGTGCTTGCTTGAATAATGTTCTTACACAGCTCCTCTTGTGGGAGGTTGGGTTGTTACTTTGGTAATGGAGTACTTGATTGGTGTGGGTTGTCTTCCAATGAACTTGGGTTTCTAATTTCCTGTTCTTTCCTCTGCTGATCATTGTGGTGTTCTTTTTTGTACTTTAACCAGCTCTAGTATCATTTTTGAGTGCACAACCAAAACTGTACACAGTATTCCAATTATTCTCTCATATAATTTTACATAATGGCACTAATGCATTGTCAGTTCTATTTTCAATTCTTTTCTTATGAATTCCAAGTGAGGAATCTATTTTTAAAGCAGCCTGGGTTGATTTTTTATCTCACTTTTCAGTATGATTTTAGATTCACTGAATTGTAAAGTTAGGATTTCTAGAGCTAACAGAATGTTGATACCAGTACAGGGATTAAATAATATTTCAAAGGTTTTGCTCACAGACCTGAGAACCTGCTTATGTCAAACTACTTAGCAAAGATGAATCAAATAGGGTATGGGAATGAATAGAGACAGCAGCTGGTATAATATTAATTTAGCAGGTTGTTCTTTAAAGAAAAAAAGTCCCAGATCAGAAGCTACAGTACCTTTGGAGGTTTTTCTGCTGTCTTTTAATATACAGTGCAAATACTAAGATTCTACTCTTATTTTTTAATGGGATATGCACAGGCAACAGGCACTCAATGGAAATCATCATCATCATCATCATCATCATCATCATCTGCCTATCCCAGGTCCTTGGGAAGGACTCGATAAGTGGATAAAAATGCCAAATGTAGTCTAAATATCTGGCTGACTATGAGACCAACCATGGTAATATATGCCAGCAACTCTACATCATATGTTTCCTGCCATGCATTGTAAAGCACCTCATTGCATCATAGAGTTGGAAGGGGTCACTGATCCAACCATCTGCTCAGTGATGGCTGGGGAATTCTGGGAGTTGAAGTTCACATATCCTACAGTTGCCAAGGTTGAGAAACAGTGCACTAGAGCATCTCTGACAGATGATCATCCAGCTTCTATTTGAAGACTTCTAGTGAAGGAGAACTCACTATTTATTTGTTATTTATTTATTATTTCAATTTATATGGTCACCCATCTCAGATTCATGAGTCTGGGTGGCTAAGGGCAGTTAAAAACACCATTAAACAACAATAGAAATAATATATACATAATTGACAGCCAAGGTAAAACAAAAACAACCAGCAACAAATCAATACAGCCATTGCACAGGCTCTGCCACATATCTGGATTCCCAAGGATACAACCATTCCTTTAAGGCCTTATGGGAAGCCAGCAGGGCCAGGGCCAACCTAATCTCTGGGGGAGTGATGTCTAAAAGGTGGGTGCTGTGACAGTAAAGGTTCTCTTTCTGGGCCCCACTAGATGGCACTTCCTATTAGAAAGGAGCCAGAGTGTGCCTTTCTTGGCAGACCTAATGGGATGGATAGGCATAATTGGGGAGAGATGCTCCCTTAAACAACCTGGCCCCATACCTTGAAGGGCTTTATAGGTATCTACCAGCACCTTGAATTGAACCTGTAAGCATACTGGCAACTGACACAGCTTGTAGAACAGAGATGTAACCTGTGCTGATCAAGGAGTGCGCATAACTGCCTAGGCTGCTGCATTCTGTGTCAGCTGCAGCTTCTGGAGGCTGTTCAAGGGCAGCCCCATGTAAAGTGTATTGCAATAATCCATTTGGGAGGTGACCAAGGCATGAGCGACCATGAACAGAGCCCTCCTGTCCAGGAACAGACACATCTGGAACTGTATGAGACTATCTGGATCACTGGCTAACAGCTCGTACAGATAGGGAGTTCCTTTTGATGCATAGCTTGAATCCCCTTCCTTGCCATTTTAACCCAATGATTCTGGTCCTGTCCCTGGGCCAATAATTCCACTCCCTCTTCTGTGTGACAATCCTTCAGATAATTGAAGACTATACTGCCTCTCAGCCAATTTTTCTGTAGGCCAAAGATATCCAGATCCTTTAACCATCCTCATGTTGCTTGGTTTCTAGACCTTTCACTACCTTGGTAGTCCTCCTCTGAACTTGCTCTAATTTGTCGCTGTTCTTTTTGAACTGTGGAGCCCAGAATGGACATAGTACTCCAAAGAAGATCTCACCAGGGTACAATCAGGCACAATTACTTCCCTTGAGCTAGACTTTATGCTTCTGTTAATGCTCCCTAAGAGCATTTTTAATAGCTGCATTATACTGCTGGCTCATGTTTAACTTATGGTCAACATGGTCACCCAGATCCCTTTCATATGTACTATTGCCAAGCTGGATTTTGATCATCCTATACTTGTGCCTTACATGTTTCTTTTCTAGAAGTTTTACATTTTTGCTTATTAATCATTTCACCAGGTTAAGCCTATGTAATCTTTCTGAATCTTCTTTTTGGGTGATCATTTGGCCAATTGTGGATCTACCTAACAGTAGCATGATCTAGCCCACATGTGACATTTTATTAAGGAGAATATCATAAGTCACTCAGTCACAGACTTTATTGAGGTCCAGGTAGAATATGTCTGCAGTATTTCCTTGACCTCCTAAATTAATAAGTTTAGTCCGGCACAACTTGTTTGTGACTAATCCATGCTCGTGCCTGTTAAATGTAGCACGTTTATCCATGCTCACGGACATGTTGCTTGATAATCTGTTTGAGGACCTTGCCTAGTATAGACCTCAAGTTCACAGGTCTGTCATTTCCTGACTCTTCCTCCTTTCCCAATTCTGAAGGCTTGGAAGAACATCCCAGGAGATGGCATTGGCCTAGGAAAGTACATGCTGCATCCATGAGGTCACCAGGGAGCTGAGCTAGGCTGATATTTTGCCTTTTATCTTTTAAAAAATAGAGTTATAAGAAGAGTCAGAGTCAAAAATAGAGTCAGAGAAAAAGAGTCACTTTATGTGAGATGGGCGGCTATATAAATATGATAAATAAAAATAAACAAACAAACAAACAAACAAACCAAGGCACCTGCCAAGCAAAGATAAGCAACTAAGTTCATGATACTCTGAAAAATTATCTTAAGAATAAAACAGACAGATCATACATTGAATTACCTTTCTCTATGATCAATGTATGCATATCATATATATGTCAGGGAAACCCACACTAAGTCAGAGAATTCTCTCCAAGTCATTGTTATTACCAACAATCTCTTAATTTTTTACTTAGCGCTGAGGGTTGTGTCAGCTGCCCCTTTTTCTCCCCTATTCACTCAACTACATCTTTACAACAAGAGCATCAAATTAAACCATCGTCGTATATTGTGATACTGAAAGTTGTTTTTTTTAAAAAAAAAAACTCTTTAAAAAGCCTCTTTCATTCTGTGCTCCACCAACTTCTTTCATGGCCAGGAACTGGGCTGTGAAACTGGCCTAGTACTGACTTCTCCTCCCAAGAAAAAATTAGCCTGGAAAACAAACTGAAAGGTTTGGCCTTAGAATCTATGAAGCAGAATTTGCTCCATTTTCTGAATACATCATAAACATCAAGCAAACACTGGCCATTGTGGCATTTTTTGTGAAATAAAATGCATCAGAGAAAAGGAGACACTCCAGCATTCAACACAAATTGCCCTCCCTCCCCCCTCCCCCCAAAAACTCAGTAGGAGCTCCAGTAACCAGTTAATGGCAATGATGGGTAACAGAAAAGTGCTTATCACCATAGCAAGTACACACAGCTTCACTAATAACATTAAATATCTTAGCTCTGTAAGTAGGTAATGTACAACACCACCTCATTCTCCTAATAAAAAACACTTCTTTGCCCTTAAATATTTAAGACTAGCTCCTGTTCCAACCAAATACACTAGTACAGTTTATCATTTATTTGAATTATAATTTAATTTGCTGACAAAATACCAATGTTTGAAAAAGGTTTCCTGGCAAATAAAATTATCCTGAAAGAATTGTGCTTAAAGGTTTGTTTTTGTTTTTTTTAATTTTTATATTGGTTTTAAGACTGCTACTTACTTTTACAGAATAAGCAAGGGAGATGGTAACTGCGAGTGGAAGTCCTTCTGGGACAGCAACTACAAGCACAGTCACACCAATAATGAAGAACTTGACAAAATACTGAACATATACGGGTGTGCATTCAGGCAGCCATGGCTTCTTGTTGACAACAAAGTTTTCAATAGTAAAGTATAATACTAAAATGATGACAGTGATTGCTGACATTACCAAACCTGGAACAGACAAATATATCTTTTATTGTAGAAGTAATTTTTTGTGTATGACATAAAAATCATCTTTTCACAAAGAAAATCAGCTCTTTCACACATTACATCAGAATAGAACATTCCCAGTCTAAGACATATGGAGGACATCAGATTGGAGGATTCCAAGTAATTCACTTGTCTTTCTTTGGGGCATTAGAAGCCACAAGTGTTTAATGCTTTAGTATAAAATGGTCCCACCGATGCTATAACGATTTTGTTTTATTCTTACAGGGGAAATGGAAACAGAAAGAGAAGGTTCTAGAGCAAGGATTATGGAGAGGGTTATAAAGGGTTATAAAACAGAAGAAAAAGGAAGGCAAGGAAGGTGAAGTCAGTTATGTACTGACTTCAGGTATCAGGAGTTTCTAGGGTTAAGGATGAAGTTTGAAATAGCCATCAGTTAGTAATTTCAGTTAAGAAAAGAATTATCAGATATATTGGCTTAGAAGCTAAGAGCTCTTGAAGCAGTTCAGAGCAGGAAGTTTTTTCCATTCCTCCTCTCTTTCTGAACTCTCCCAAAAATTTGTGGAGGGGTGGGGGGAGAAGCACCAGGAAGTGGAATGGACACAGGGAATTATTCAGAAGAAAAGAGGATGAGGAACTTCCCTTCTTTGACCTTTCTTCAATTACCTTAGGATTCAGGCCACAGCTTTCAAATCACAGTGAATGCTTTTTGGTGATCCAATTCTCACATTCTTAACAATGATGTATTAGTAAATGCTGAAATGCCATGAGATTTGTATGTGTATACTGTAGGTGACCCGCCTTCCTTCTCCCAACACTTTACATTAAATTGCCAATGGCCTGCAGCTCTACATGTGTCACTTTGCCTGTGCCCATTCTAACTATGCCTTAGTCTTCTGAATGTATCTCAAACAGGTTACATTCTAAGCACTACACTATGCATAAATAAACAGTCTGATATGAAAAGAAGATAACTGGTTCTTATCTATTCACTATCAGAATGTTAACCATCTTACAGCACCTTCCGTCTTTGTAATTTAATCATAAACACATTTTTCAACAAAGCATGTAATTAGCTTGTATATTTATATTCAAAATATTAGAAGTGACACACAAACTACTAAATTTAAACTGATTACTCTAGCCAGTTTTGAAAAGAGAACATTGCTTGATATACAGATCTAAGGGTCACTGAAACATTTGTCATAACATCAGCAAGAATTTAGGAATAAATGTTTATCACAGCTAGCATAGTCCAGAATCTTAAATATTCTCTTCCACTATATACAGTTGGGTACAGTGTCACCTTAAAAGTGCATAGTAACTAAAATTTAAGAACTCTGATACATACAGAGTTCAATACACAACTGAACAAATCAAACATAGGTACTGAGGTTTCCGTGCTGCCTTTGAGATTTTTATTATTTCTTTGAATTAAGTTTTATTTAACAGTGGGGATTGTGTAAAACATTTCATATTTGAACTGCTTTGAATTTGAAACAACCCATTTTGAACTCAAAAGGGATGTTACAAATCTGGGACATTTTGCAGATCCCTGCTATGGTCCAATTGTCTGTTTGACCCACACTTATGCGATAGTAAAAGATAAAATGTCATGGTCGGAATTATAATTTCATATTCCAGATGCATTGGGGAGGAGAAGAAAGGAAGTTATTTTGTCACTTTTTTCCTTTTTTCTTGTTGATAGTAAGACTAGGTTTGTTGTGATCCATGATTTATTTGACAATGATTAATAAACCAAAGTTGTTTGAACTTACACATCATAACTGCAAACTATTGTTTTATCTTTACACATCAATCTAAAACCAAACAAATATACTTTAGTTTAGTAGTAGATGTGAATTAGTAATGTGCTAGAGCAGTGTTCCTCAACCTTGGCAACTTGAAGATGTGTGGACTTCAACTCCCAGAATTCCCCAGCCAGCAAGATTGAGAAACACTGTGCTAGACAGTACTGATTTATTGCTCTCCCACATGTTCTAGGACCGTTTTCTCACCACATTAAGGACGACTACTCTATGGTTTTTTACAATATATATAGTATCACAGAAGCATGTATCTTACCTGCTTTGCCTATTTGGACAGCCAATTTAGTTAGCTTTCCTTGGAGAACCGATTTTTCTTTCTTGGGCATGTTGGATTTCCTCTTATCTTTCTCATCTCCCTCTCCACCTTCAGCACTCTTGAGTGGTTGCATCTCCATTGCAGCTGCCCCATCCTGCTGTTTGGCTTGAATACAAAGCAGTATTGGGGGGATTATACATTCCTTAGAAAAGCTAAGAACCAGGATTATAATTTTGATAGAATTATAAGTAACCATGACTCATTCTTCATACTATAAAGAACTTTAGATGTAAGATCTTTTGCTACCTTATCTTCAGACTGGACAAGTTAATCTACACAGTCAATTTATGCATTTAGCTATGGACTGAATAATCTTACATTATTAAGTAAAAATGTAAGTTTATTATATTTTTACTACATGTAATAATAAATGTGTTTTATTAGCAATTGCATAATCATAAACCTACCATTTCTCCAACAGTGTTACAATGTTTCAGTGTATGCTTTAAATTTATACAGTGTTTCTATATTAATTAAAAGAGTTTAATATCTCAAAATGCTTCAAATTTTTCTCCATGGCAGTCAGAAGGTAGGCTGAATCTATGGCATATATACAGATGTCAATGAAAACTTCCTTTGAAATCTTTAAGCAAATCAATACTGAAGGATTTACTTTATCATCAGAGAGCTGTATTAGGCTAGAGGTAAGCAATCTGATATCCACCTGATGTTTTGTTATTCTATACTTCCCACAGTCTCTAGCTATTGGTTATGCTCACTGGGGACTGATAAGAAGTAACTCAAAACAGTCCTGGATTAGATGGTACCTGAGTTATTTTCTAATTCTATAACTCCATATTTATTTATTTGTTTGTTTGTTTATTGTATATGACTGCCCAACTTGAACAATTGTGATTCTGGATGCATACAATCAACAAACAACAAGTCAATACTAACAAACAGTATAGTTAAAAGCAACAAAAATTAATGTGCATTTGGAAACTTTTCTGTTTTCTTTCATTTATATTTTCTTCTTCAGTTGAAAAGGATAATTTAGACATAATATATGAAATACATGTTTACATATCATAAATTTTGAACAGCCAAATAATAGTGGAAATATTACTGTATCACATTCTTGCTAAAAATTCATGAAACTGCAATGCATGCAATCAATTCTTTTAAGCCCAGACTGTATGAATATATGCATGTGTATGTGTGTGCATGTGGGGGTGTCTGTATGTATATATATAGACACTATCAATATCTAGACTAAAATTATCATAGTTGTAGGGGTAATCCTTTCACTAAGCAACATACATGGTTAATCACTATGATGAGATGAGAGAAACAGTTCTTACATTCTGATTCAACTTGCTAAGTAAAGAAGACTTTCACTGATAGTAGCAGAAGGTAAAAGGGTTTGGATCTAGCTGATTATTCCCATTGTTTTCATTGTATTAAGAATTGTTTCAGACATGCCAAGAGACTAACAAAGGATTTGGTTTTCCCTTCCAACATAAAGATTTAAACAATCACAAGCTAAGGACTTCTTTGATATTTCTGTAATAACAAAGTTACTTTATGTGAATTCTACCATTTTTTAAACTTCTTGCTTTAGATGAATTGCTTCTTTACACTTTCTCTTACTGTAACAATACAAAGCATTCACTGCTGAACACTTCCAGACATCCTCTACCAAAATGCCTGATCTGGCCATTTTCATGAGGTTGTACTTTTGCCACTTCGAATGTCATTATTATGTCCCCCCCCACCCTACATTATTTTTTCTAATGGCACTGATACTTACATCAAGAAGCTGGCAGGAGCCTCTCAGTAGCCTAATGGTGGAAATTCTCATTCTCCCTATCCCTCAACCACCGTTAGTGGAAGGAAAGCCTTTATTTACCCCAGTCCCAGTATTTACCCCAACTCCAATCCCTCCAATCTCCAATACCACTAATATTCTGCTTTGTAAGATAATTTTAAACATCTCCCTTGATATAAAGAACATTACCTTTATTCTGGCTGTTTTCCATATTTCCATCCTGCATCTTGCCTACATGATAAAAATTGTAGCAGACCAAAACAGACAAACAAACAACAAACAGAAAAACAAAAACAAAACACAAAGTAAAAAATCAGTACACAGAAAGAGCATGAGAAGTGCAAATTTAAATTAAAAAACCAATAAAAATTATCAGCACGTTTTAAATAAAATTTAATCCCCGTTGAGATATTTATCTGCACAAATGAACTTCCTGGACAAAAATGTGCAACTAAATTAATACATTTACCATTGAGGACTTCCCCATGTATTAGGTATTAATAATAGTTATATATATATTTAAGGCATGGTGGTTTGTATAATTCAGCACCGAAATTAATCATTCCAAGTTATCCAAGCAGGTGTTTTTCAACAGCAGCATAGGGGGGAGGCAAAGGGCAACAGACCAATGAAAGCAACATCATGGCACAAACCCTGCCCCTTTTCCATGGGCACTCTAGTGCCCTTAAGAAGCAGACCCTGCCCTGTAACTCATTTCTCTCACTCTGACTAAAGTACTGAGATCCTGTGGATGCCATTTTTCACATGTTTCATGGTTACGCAGAACTTCCTACACTGACTGGCTTATCATAACCCCTTTTTAAAAAGCTCTGAGTAAATATTTTAAATATATAATATTGCAAAGTAGCTGTAACGTGTTTTATATGATACATATTTCATCCAGGACCCTGGTCAGGTTTTCTGCTGCTCCCTAATCCTTAATTGGGACGAACTCAGCTAGGGTTAATGTAAAGTTCTGAGCAGAACTAAAATAGGCAGACCTTGCCTCAAAATATGCACCTATCACAATGATATTTCATCACACTTCTTTCATTTGCAATAATAACAACATTAATAATCCCCCAGTGAGGCACTACTTTGATGTGGTTGTGGAGCTTGCATGCTCTGAGGAGGATGAGAGCTATTGTATGCCAGAGGTTCAACCATACTGGACAGGTCTCATCAGAGGCCAGACACAGAGTGCCTCTCCCATAAACAAGATGGTGAGATGTAATTTACAGAAACCCATACCGGATTGGTCATCGCCCAGGTCAACAAGGACCACGCTAAATATTCTAGGTTCCTGGTGACAAGTGGGCTATAGGACTCAGGACTGTTGGGTGAGTAACCAGGGCCAGCAGCTGCAGAACTACTGGAAGAAAAGTTGTTTATCTGTCGCAAATATACAAAGACTGAAAACAAAGAAATAATGATTTCCTATTACAAATATGTCCAACAAGAAGAGAATATCTGAAAAGAATGCACCACTTCTGGAAAGAACAACATCCAGAATCAAAAATAACAGGACAGAGGCTAGCAGATCAACACCGATTTATAACGCAAAATTAAGTATTCACAGAAGTAGAATTGGAAGAACTGTCAAGGTCTACTCAGGGCAAAGAAAGCAAAGCCTTGCCAGAAGCAGCTCAGACAGTAAAGCCTTCTCTTCAGAAAGAACAAAGCTCTCTAACTAAAAGACAAGAGGAATTGAAACAAAGAATAAGTGAGCATCTAGAACAGCACAGAAACAACAGAATAAGGTTGCCCACATTGAAGCTTGTTACAAAGAAACAACTAGTAAAAATATTAAATGATGCCAATACTGTAGTATCAATTATAAGCACCAGCTCACTGAAAGAAACAAGCCAACTGATGTACAGCACGGCTGCAGTTATAATTGAATACCTTGGATGCAAAATCAACAAACAAGAAAAAAAAGCCAAACAGTGCACCACCAAAATGGAAGATCAGGTTGGAAAACAAGATCAGCATGCTAAGATCAGATGCAAGCAAGCTAGAACAAATGAAAGAAAAGAAGCTGAAGAACAAAAAAGACCAAAGAATACCTATTAAGAAATATCACCTAGAAACAAAGAAGATTAAGGAAGCACTGGAAATAATAAAGCAGCAAATAACAGCCATAGCCACGAAGATCAGCAGATACGAAGCTCAATTGCACGCTACAGGCTGAATCTCCAATTTCAGTTGAACAGAAACGTTTCTACTAATCCATCAATGGAGAGACAGCAATGAACCAGCCAACACCTGACAAAGAAGAAGCAGTGCCATTCTAGGAGTAGCTATGGGACAACCCAAAGAAATACAATAAGAATACAGCTTGGATAAAGGAAGTGGATAAGAATAAAAAAGAACTTGTAATAACAGCAGAAATGGTGGAGAAAAGGGCAAGGAAGATCAAGAATTGGTCAGTACCAGAAGATGAATTCCATGGTTTTTGGTTGAAACATCTGACTGCTCTGCACCCACTCACTGCTAAGCAGTTTAACAACATACTGCAAGGAGGTGAAATTGAAGATTGGTTAACATCTGGCAAAACCTACCTGATAATGAAAGTTCCAACAAAAAAGGCAGCACCAGGCAACTAAAGGCCAATTACCTGCTTACCAACAACTTTAAAATTGCTAACTTGTGGTAGCTGATCAGTCCAACAGCATCAACTTGAAAACAAGCTCTTTCCATCTGAGCAGAAAGGAAACTGCCCAAACAGCAGAGGAACAAAATATCAGCTCCTAATTGACAAGAGGATTTTGGAAAGCTGCAAGGAAGAGAAGGAAGACCAACTTGAATGTAGCTTGGATTGATTACAAGAAGGCATTCAACTCCCTGTCACATGATTTGATAATCAAGTACCTAGAAACAACAGGAATTAGTAGAAACATCAGAAGCTTTGTGCAAAGATCAATGGCACAATGGAAGACATAGTTGCTGGTCAATGGTGATAGACTGGGAGAGGTTAGTATCAAGAGACGAATCTTTCAAGGAGACTCACTATCACCACTACTGTTTTTCTTGCACTGATTCCTCTATCAACAATACTGAACAAGTCAGGCTATGGCTATCAAACATCAAAAACATCTGCCAGGTTATCCCACCTCCTTTACATGGACAATATGAAGCTGTATGGAAAAACACCATCTGAAATGGAATCGCTGCTCGACGCCATCCAAATATACAGCCAAGATATTGCAATGGAGTTTGGACTGGACAAATGTGCCACCCTTACCATTAACAGGGGAAAAATAGTGAAAACTGAAGGAATCAAGATGCCCAATGGAAATAACATCAAGACTCTGGATGAAGAAGATCACTACAAATGTCAGTTTGGGCATCCTTCAAACTGACAACATCAAGCACATTGAAGTCAAGGTTAGCAGTGAAGACATTAAAAGAGTGAAGAAGATCTTAAAGTCCAAACTCAGTGGAGGAAATACCATCAAGGCAATTAACACCTGGGCAATTCCAGTCATTAGATATACAGCTGGAATAGTGGACTGGACAAACTGAACTAGAAGCTCTGGATAGGAAGACCAGAAAAATAATGACAATGAATCATGCCCTTCATCCACACAGTGACGTTGACAGACTCTACTTACCAAGGAGCACAAGTGGGCATGGAATGTTGCAAGTACACCAGACAGTTGAAGAAGAAAAAAGTGCATTGGAAGAATATCTGAATGACAGTGAAGAAGATGCACTGAAGCTAGTACCCCATGAAGGCTTACTGAATATTGAAGAGACCAAACTGGCCTATAGGAAAGATCAAATGAAGAATAGAAAAGAGATATGGCAAGACAAAGTATTACATGGCCCGTACACAAAAAAACTAGCAGGCAAAGCAGATAACAATAAGACCTGGCAATGGCTAAGAGCAAGAAAGTTGAAGAAAGAGACAGAAGGGCTAATTCTGGCTGCACAAGCAAGCCTTAAGAACAAATGCATACAAAGTCAGAACTTAGAAGAGAGCAACAGACAGAAAATGCCATCTCTGCAAGGAAGTTGAAGAAACAGTGGACCACCTAGTTCGTTGCTGCAAGAAGATCACACAGACTGACTATAAACAACAGCATGACAAAGTAACAACAATGGTGCATTGGAATATTTGCAAGAAAGACCATTTGCCTACAAGCAAGAACTTGTGGGACCACAAAACAGACAAAATAATAGAAAAAGAAGAAGCTAAAGTGCTCTGGGTCTTTAGAATTCAAACAGACAAGCACCTGCCACCTAACACCCAAGACTTAACAATTGTTGATAAGAAAGACAAAAAAGTCTGCATAGTGGACACTGCAATATCTGGAGACAGTAGAATGGAATAGAAAGAACTGGAGAAAATCACAAAAAACAAAGACCCACAAATAGAAATAAACTGATGGCAAAAGAAAGCAAAGATAGTACCAGTAGTAATAGGCGCCTTGGGTGCAATCCAAAAACATCTGGAGCATCACTTGAAGACCACTGTCATTGACAAAATCACTATCAGTCAATTGCAAAAGGCAGCTTTACTTGGAACAACTTACATCCTGCGACAATACCTTTAACACCATCAAACAACAACATCTGCCTATCCCAGGTCCTTGGGAAGGACTTTATAGGTAGATAAAAATACCAAATCCAGTCTAAACATCTGGCTGACTGAGCATCCAACAACAACAACAACAACAACAATCTAGGTTTGTAATTAATACCAGCTTATTGTTTTTTCAGGTCTTTTTGCCAGTGAGGAAGCATGGGACTACAACACTCATGTTGCTGACATGTCTGATCTAGTTGTAGTTCATCTCTCTTAATCCAGAGCTTTAGTGTCATTGTACCAATAAAATCTTTCCTTTCAAAAATTGTGCAGGAAAGATAACAGGCCCAGTGACTTGTTCTGACCTCTGTGGACCAAATGGGCTACTAAAAGTATTTCACAGAACTAAAGCTAATACTCTCTCCTGACCCCTAAGATAAGCATTTTTCTTCTGGAATATAGTATAGAAGGCATAAGAGAAGAATCTTTCATTTTTTTTTTTTTTCAACATTCAAGTCCCCTTTCTTCTGAGTGTCTTCACAGTACAAGTGAAATGTTCAAAGCAGCCACATTCATCTCCAGGTCACGCTGCCTGGTGTTCATCCATTCCTAAACTCCAGTATCTCCTAGGGCTGCACTTTGCAGAGAAATCCTTTGCTAATTTTCCAGTTGAGAAAGCTCTGCTAAACTTTCAGCTAATCCAGACCAAAAATCACTGATCAAACTCTAAATGGGAAGGTCAAAAGACATAGAGCTTCTTTTAATTCACAACGAACTCTAGGCATTGCCTCAGACTAACACAAATTAACCTTTTTAAAAGTATTTTTAAAAATGGTAGAAATGCCATTTCTTAAAAGATTCCATCCATTTCCAGCATTTTTGTTTATGCTGTACTATACTATTTTATTGTAGTTTGAAACCTACGTAACATAAACAAAGACTGTAATGGACAATCTACTACAATATGCAAACCCAACAGCTCTAGGTATTTATGACAAATTTGTCATATGATTGATGAGATTATATGTGACAAAAAAAATCCCAAACGTTGATTTAAATTTTAGAAAAACAAAATTCATTAAAATTTCAGATGAAATCAATCTTTATTGATTGATGTCATATAACGAAAGACATTTGAAATAGCTGAAATTTCCTGCAAAGAAAATAAAATTCAGTTATAGTTGTCTTCAATTCAATATTTCCTCTAGAACGGTCTTTGCCAACTCACAAATCATTCCACATTGATTTCAGTAATTCATTGTGATGAATGTGTACATTTATACACAAATTCTCATCTTTTGATAAGGCAAATAGGTATGTTTTGATAAGTAATCTTAGAGAATAGTTTTTTTCATAAATTTGTGATAAGCAATTATTTAACCATTAGATGTAATATTTTCTTTACAATTACTACATCAAACTTGGATTAAAATAATAATTGTCTGTAATGCAAAATTCATGATCATTTTAAAAATAAAACTTTTTGAATTTTTTATATCATCTTCATTTTTCATTGACAATACTTTTATATACAATTGCCAAATATTGATTTCATGTTCTTTCTTCAGAAAATGAAATGTTACAATGTCTCCATGTGTTAAAATATTGGCAAGCAAAATCATTAAGCACTGAAATCTTCTGGAATGAAGAAAAATCTCCACATAAATTTAGTTATGTCTAACTTAAAGGTAACTGGTATTTTTAAATTCTTAACCTTATATTATATTCTGCAATCAAAGAAGTAGATTTAAATGTGATAAAGATCACATTTAAACTATATTTTAAGCATCTTTTCCTCAGGATTTCTTGTTTCTACATTGATACAGTAACATAACTGATAGTCCTATCCTATTATGAAGCTCCACCATAATTTTCAACCTTGTACCTTTCAGCATACAGAAGACTGAAAGGAATGAAGCTTAGGACTGGACAGATTCACAACCAGAGGACATAGCCTCACCATTGTACTTAGACTCCTTAGACAAATCTCATTAATTGCACTGAAGTCTTGATACACCAAATCAAGCTAGAGGCATTTAACACTCCAGACAAGTCCTCCAGAATGGCATCAGACATAATGGCTGCCTATATTATTCTTCACTGGCTGGGACTATTATGGAAAGAGTTTTCTACTATTTATCTGAAAAGGAAAGAAACTTAGCCAGGATTGCAGGGGCTTCTTTTTGCTCGTTCTCCTCACTAGAGAGCTTACCTTGCCATGGTTTTGACTGCCAACCTGTCACAAATGACTTCCCTTGAAAGCCTCAGGTACCTACAGAATTGGAATGTCCACAAGCCACAGATTTTTGTGCGTGCATATGATATTTACAATTTACTCTACAAATTGCTTTGGTGTGTACGACATCTTTCAGACCCACTTTGTCTATCACAAGTCTTACAACAACTCCACTAAACAGTCAAAATGCATAGATATTCAGATCTGACTTCATTATACAATGTAATCTGGGAATTACAACAGAGCCAGAGTGTTACACTGTGCTTTCTTAGATGCAGAGACAAATTCTGCATACTAGTTTTGTCTGGTGAAAGGGGAGGCACATCAAAGAAAATAAATAGTAGGCTTGGTCTAGAATTTAGTTAGAATCCAATTGTCTAAATGAAGCATGTTCAGAGTAAATGGAATATGTGCTTTTGATTCTATACAAAAAGAATGGTTCATCAAATAAATTATAGCTTCAGTGTAAATATGATTGTGTTTCTTATAAATACAGAATAAGATTATATTCTGAATGGATATAGATTGAAAACAGTTAGGTTCAGTCTACATAAAACCATAAAATTCTTTTTTTTAATTATTAATCATAATGGAAGAAATTATTGAATATTTTGAGAGTTCTAGTCAAACTAGATTTCTATGCCATATACATCTGGGCCACTTGGGAGAATTAAATCTCATATTTATGTTTCAGTTTTGCTAAATAAATCCCATCAACCCATTCCTAGTTTCCTTTCCTTTGTAGGCTGTCTGCTTAAATGGCAGTGCTCCTGGCTCTGCTTTTCCTTGCATCTCCCATCTTCTTACCTCCAGGTGATTTCAGAAGATGCTTTCTTGGAATAAAACTCAGACTTATTTAATTCTGAAATAATTCCAGCTCTGAATGCTATTTTCATAAACATTCATGAATAATTCTCTTTCATTTCCATTTTAGTGGATTCTTCCTGTTGAAGCTTTACCAATGCCAGGGAAATCTCTCCTTGCTTTTTTTCCCCTTTCCATATTTACCCTGAAGCTAAGGAGTCTTGCATCCCCTCTCTTAGTTTTGTATATGCATAAAAAAGGAAAAGTATCATTCCTCCCTTCTCTCTCTCTCTCTCTCACTCACTTTCTGCTTTCACTTCCTTTCTTTCTCTTGTGAAACTAAGTCTATCACTAGGTAGCCTCCAGGCTGATCGCCATTATGTTGCTCATTATCCTCCCTCCAATTCCCCTCTTGCATTTTTCTTGTATTTCCTCAATAAAACTCCATTTCTGGATCCAAGATGGCATCTATGTAGCTTTTCAGATACCACTAAACAACAACCCTCAGCATCCCTCAATGGTGGACATTGATGGGAGTGACAGTTCAGGAGCAGCTAAAGAAACACAGTTTCCAACCCCTGGTTTATTTTTATTCATTCAGGTAATCAAGCACATGCCTTTTAAAAACAAAACAATTATAAAACAACAATTCTCTATCAGAATTGCTAGTCATTTAGGATGCAAGACTTTTAAAATAGCAGAACTTTCAGTAGAAAGAGTATATTTATCTACTGTATAACTAAAACACGAAGCTGTTCATTGGACAGTAAGTTCTCTGTACATCCTAAGAGATGATTGGTGAACCCCAACTGCTGTTAAGAGTTTCATATTACAAGAACAACTTGATGAGAACAGCTTTTAAAATAATGTCAGGCTCTCAAGTTTTCCATAATTTTTAATTGAGAAGATGGTCAACAAAATAGAAAGGTGGCAGATGTGGACCTGCATTAATGATAGTTTTAAACTGAAAGGGGAAGAAAATTATAGACATTTAAGTTACATTTTTACCAAGTGCTATGATAATTTCAGGTTACACCTAGGATTTTCTCCAGGTTTGCTGTGATGAAGACATTAAAATAGACAATCTCCCAGTTTTGAAAAGCTCCTGTATAATACCAACAGGATTCAACAATATGGAATGTAGAACTCTGGCATGTTAAAACTAGAAAAAAGAGTATGCTGTGTCCCCATTCACTAGGAATCAAAGACCTACAAAAACTAAGAAATATTTAGATTTGCTTTTCTCAAATAAAATCTCCACCCCTCAACACATAGACATCTTTAGCCATATAAACTGCTTCTGAAGCAGCTAGAAGTTATAAAGGCAATTTCAATACAACTAAAGAATAATTGTTTGAAAGAGAAAAGTAAAAGACTTGGCCACATACAAGTTCATTTGAATGAACACAAGTTACAATATAGGTCTTGGCCAAAAATCTGAATAAATCAGTTCTTCAGCTTCCTTCCATGGCATTCTGCACAAATCTTACATTTACAAAAGGCATGATCAACAAAAAAATACTGTGTGTGACCCCAGGACCTATGCAAGAATATTCTGGATCTTTGATTTATGCATGAGAACATCTCAACATAATGTATCCATATTATCCAATATAAAAATAGTTTGAGAATAGGTTTTTTTAATATGAAAAAATACTACAGAACCCTTTCCCTGCAGAAAATCATTAACAACGTTATTGTTGCTATCATTAATGTTTGTTGTTAACAACATAGTATTAAAGAGTATTAAATAGTAGTACTTAATAAAAGTATTTGAGAGCCAGTAGGCAACTCCACAATGCTGCTTCTGTCACTCTGACCAAAGTACGGACATCCTGTGGATGCCATTTTTCAAATGTTTCATGGCTATGCAGAACTTCCTATACCAACTGGCTTATGGTAACCCCCTGAACAGCAGGATGTAAATATTTGCAAAGGAGCCTGTAATGTATTTTAAATTACACACATTTCATCCTGGACCCTGGACAGGTTTATCATCTTCTGCTGATTCCTAATCCAGGGAGTATTAGGATGAACTCCTAGAACTCCTAGGTTGAACCAAACTCTTATTAGGACCAAACTCCTAGAGCCAGTTTGGCCTAGTGGGTAAAGGCACCTGGCGAGAAAGCAGGAGACTGTGAGTTCTAGTCCTGCCTTAGACAGGAAAGCCAGCTGGGTGACTTTGGGCCAGTCACTCTCCCTCAGCCCAACTCACTTCACAGGGTTGTTGTTGTTGTGGGGAAAATAGGAGGAGGAAGGAATATTAGGTATGTTCACTGCCTTGAGTTATTTATAAAAATAAAGGCCAGATAAAAAATCTAAAAAAAACACACACACTCAGCTAGGATCAGACCAGAACTAAAATAGGCAGAGCTTGCCTCAAAATATGCACTTATCACAATGGTATTTCTTCATACTTCTTTCATTTGCTACAATAAATATAATTAATATAACATAACATACATAGGAGCCAGTTTGGTGTAGTGGTTAAAGCATCAGTCTAAAAACCGGGAGACTGTTAGTTCTAGTCCCGCCTTAGGCACAAAGCCACATGGGTGACCTTGGGCCAGTCACTCTCAGCCCTAGGAAGCAGGCAATGGCAAACCACTTCTAAAAATCTTGCCAAGAAAACTACAGCAACACGTCCAGGCAGTAACCAGAAGTCAACACTGACTTGAAGGCACCCCCCAATAGTATTTAAAAATAATCTAAATAAGTTTTAAAATGAATATGATAAATCAGCACTATGTAATATCTACACTTCTCACCCAGTTATGTTTTTGTATGGCTTTTGGTTTTTTTCATTAACCAGTATGGTTGCTTTTTATCAATCTTGGAATATACATGTTTAGCTGTCCAGGATGGAATCTATTTTATAGGACAGACTGTTACACTATCTAATGAGAACCTATGTGTTTTGAGAGTCTTATTCCTCCTAACTGTAGATGTGATTACAGAATTTAACTTACTTGACTTTAAAATAGTACAAAAATCTCTGGTTTTATTTTTGTAATGTCTGCAATGTTTCAACACGTCTGCTTTGCCAAGCCACCAGCTAAGGACAGACTGGAACCTCTTGTTTGTTCTCCTTTTCAGAGCTAATGGGAACTGCTATTTCCTTTGTCCTGTATCAATGGATATAATCTGATACTAGTATTACCTAAGCAAACAGCATTCAATCTACCACCTACATCTCCGGACTAAATTGAAACTAATCCTTTGAATGTCTTCCTTCTTTCCCACATTTTGGGGATTTTTTTGAGGGAGAGGGAACATCTGCTTGAAGAAAAATACAGGATCTATACTTGGTGACAATTTTTTGCCCCTATTAAACGTAAGATTCAGTTATGGTTTATGGATCTATACTTCTGTTATTAGTGGAATCAGCAATAATTCATAATGTTGTTGATGCCAAAGCATAAAATGAATACAACAAAGACATTTCAGCAATATACACAAGCAAATATTTCATCTAAATCTCAGATAAAAATTCCCAGTTCATACTTAAATTTATTTTCTTACATGGAATTCATAGTATGGATACGCTAAGAAATGGAGTCAAGAAGCTGGCCAAAGGCACATTCCAAATTTCAAAACTGAAGATATTTTGTTCAAAGGAGGAAAATGCATAAAACCCTATCCAAGCCACATGGATAGAAGTTCATAAAAAACATATTATTCTAGCATCATACCCTATGGAAAATGCTTAACTTGGTGCCGAGAAAAGATTGTAGGACAGCACAATGAAGTGCAATAATACTAATTTAAGCCAAATTCCTGACCCCAGGAAGATTGTTTCCCCAAAGCTACATTGAGACCATGAATGCTTATGAGAGTGCCACTTTGGAAAAATAGAATGAGAAACAAAATAGACAATCATGCCATCTTTCAAGTATGGATTGAGAAGCATGGAAACAACAGTTTGATGTTGAAAGCCTTTGAAAGGAGGAAACTGATTTGAAATATACTTGAAGATGGTCTTTAAAATCTGATTCAACAGTAAAAGTCCTTTATTCCTACGTGGGTCTGGTTTGAAAGAATAATAAAAGATCCCTTGATTCCTACTTAATCTGGTCCCGTTGTTACTTGAGTGAGACAGACAAATTTGGCTGGCTATAGAACAGTTGGCTGTGTGGCATCTCTTATAAGCGGCAGTGCAACAGGCGCTCTCACCCTGTAACCCCATGCACAACCCACGTCTGGGCAGTTCCGAAGAGAAAGAGGGAAGCTGGCAGAGTTGAGAGACATTGTTCAAATAAAAGCAAGCCCGGTGTTCTTAACGTACCATTGACTAAGCTGGTATTTGCATTATCAGTGGCAATTGTACTTGCTGCCCCATCTGTAGTTGGAGGAGGATGGAAGGAGGAATGGGAAGAATCTACTGAGTAATAATGAATAAAAGAAAAAAGAAAAAATCATAATAATATGAACAAATTCACATGACAGAAACATTTATGGACTAATGTGGCTTCATTTTTCCCCCCAAAACATAGTTGTTTTAAAGTAAGCAACATAATGTCTAGAAATGAATGCTATTTCAGGAATGTTACAGACGTGGAGAACAAAAACTCATACATGGAATATTATATATAAAAGGAAATGTGAAAGACATTTAACAGAGTTAACAAAGTTGGTGAGAAACCGACTTTATATAGTACTTCTAATTCCTTTGTTCCACTATGCAGACATTCTTATGTTACTTTAAAAAAACTGAAGGAAAAAAATATTTCAAAAATTTCTGCATTCATGAAAACTATCTATCTATAAATGATAGATTATATTTTAAATGATATTAAAATATTACAATACTCATAACGAATATACTTAATCCATCTGAAAAAATACCCTATTTAAAACCCTTCATTCATTAATGAGGAACCATTTTCAGTGCTAAACCTAATAGTGTTTTTTAAAAACTCAGCAGTACATCCACTAATGATGTTTGACATTCCCTTTATAGTCTGGTTTCAGAAAAACAAGTTCATTATAATATTGTTTGATGTTTACAATAGACAGAAATAAACCACAAGCCAAAAATTGTCAGCAGTTTTCCTTGCAAAAAGGGGAACAGGACAAGCAAGAAGTTCTTACACCACAAGAAAAAACAAAATTTTCCTACTGATTTTGTACTGATTGAAATGTAGCTGGACTAGAGCTGAATTAATCATCCATAATAAAAACCTCCTCTGAAGTAGTTTCTTCTGCTGTTATCTATGTTTTATTTGTTTTCCATTACGCGTGATCTTTTCAAACATACTGTACTGAGAATTGCAAATGCTAAGTGAACATTTCTGGTTTTCTGTATTTATTTTTAGTTTCCTTTTAATGTCATGCAAATCATGTCTGGACCAGCATCTGATTTAAGTGATAAGAGATGCAGTCCTTAGTTTATCTATTCTAGTTCCAAATATTTAAGATTAAGAATGTATGCTGGAATCCCTGGAGACATCAATTTTTGTCAACTTCCAAAATAAACACATCTTTTTGTTGTCTTGGGTTGCTCATTTTAAAACCTATTTTTAATCACACACAGCAGCAGGGAACACAGTGATGTTATCAGAAGGGTGAGCCCAGGATTTTCAAATCTTCATTTATGGATTTTAACTTTGGTTTAAAAAAATAAAGTAGGTGCATTATGCCCATTAAATGTTTAATGCATCTATTTTGATGCCTAATTTTCATGTATGAATTACAGGCATGCTATTTTCTGCTTTTTAAAAAGCACAGATCACCTGCCCATAATTCTAAAACCTACATGGTGACAGGAAACTAAACTATTGAGCTGAGACTCCTGCTCCTAGTCCTCTAGCTAAAAATATTTTGGGGGAAATCTGCATGAGCAGAGACAACAGTCCAGTCTTGGAGCAGAATACTGTGAACACTCAAATTTGCAGAGTTTGACTAAATGCCAGCCAAACTGCTTCCATTGATGGATTTACTCCCTACTATCGAGGACCAACAGATTTCAGCAAAACCAATGATTCAGATATCATTTAGGAAGTGCAACAACAGCAGAGTCTTAGACTGAATGATGCTGCTTCATAGTCAGCTCATGATCATGAAAGAAGTACTAGATTATTTGAATTATAGGGATAATTCAATAGAATGTATAGAATTTTATAGAATTTTATGATTATCCGATGTGGCAGCAGCCAAAAGCCTATATGGAAGGTTTGTGGAGTTTCATGACTACATGTTCTAGAACAATGATATTTTTTTAGGAACAGAAGTCAATAAGCACTGTAATGTCATCTACTAAGGAACAACAAGAGGAAAGCAGGCTTGGGAAGTAGGTCATTGTACTTGACAGGCATGTGGTCTGATCGTCATTAAGTTTTAAGCCAGCCTGTTTATTCCATTCTGATCATCATCCTCTTGGAAATGGTGATCAAGACAGACAAAGTTTACACTCCTGACTGAAGGAAGCTCCTAAGTTCCTGTGCATGTATTCTATCTACCCAGTTAACAGGCATATCATCTTCCTTATTTTCACTGTGATGTACCAAAATGTAAATGAAAGTTTAAAATGGCAAATTCACATTTTAAGTTGACTTTTCCAAAGATTTGCCATACAGCCAGGGAGCAAGTGATAAAAATGGAGATAAAAAGAAATACAAATTTATTATTTATTTTCATTCAAATTAAATAGCAAAAGGATTTTTCTGAACTATTCACTCAAGTCTTTTTTTTTTCCCCCCTCCAGCCATTGGGAGGAGAGTCCCCATTAAAAGCTTAATTTTCCTCCTATGGCATAGTATGTTTCTTATTCTCTCTGGAAGCTGATGCCCATCTTCCGGTTTCATATTTGCATTATGATTTTTGCAAAATGTTAATGAGGAAGAAAGACATACACTACAGGAAACTGAAACACAAACACAGACTTTTGGAAAACCTCAAGCACACAGACAATGAATGTATAATGTTCTTAGAGAACAGGGACATAAACTAATGAGCAGGTACATCAATTCCCATTTTCACAAGGTTCATGCTGGAAGCATACCGAAGTCCTATTTAAAGAAATAATGCGTGGACAGAAGTCCTTGGAGGACAGCAGTGACTGGAAGCTTCCTTCAGTGAGCCTGCAGTCATTCATGACGATTAATGTTAAAAGCTGGTTAAATGTTTTATCTGACATGTAATAATATTTTATGAAAGCTATAGGACAAACATGAATCCTATTTTTCACCTCCTCCTCAGCTGACAGAGTAAACTGGCAAGTGATTGTTTAAAATAGGACAAGGGTGCACTGTACACTATGCTTAAAAGAGGACAGCTTGTGAGAAATAAACAGGATCTTCTCCCAGCAAAGCAGGCACAAACTGCAGACACTGGGAAACTAAGGCAAGTGAGACGGCCTGGCTCTTTATCTCGTTCTATTTTTATCTATTTCTATTTAAAATGCCTAAACAGTAAGTCTTAGTCACTCATCCATACTTTTTGAGAAAATTACTTTTTAACTCATGCTGGTGTATCATCGTATCCCGGCAAGAAATACCGTTCTTAGCAACAGTGGATACAAGAAATGATAAAACTGATTTACTGTTTTGTGGGAACTGTTCTTCACTAGTCTTATTTATTCTGAGTCAAAACCAAGGAGCTCTGGAATATATTTTCTTAAGTTCAAATGAAATCAGTGAGAAATTATTGGTGGACTGTGGCCACTGCTTACAATAGTATAGAATATTGTTAGCTGTGGGAAGAAGCATTTTTTCTCTCAGTTGTCGCCACAGAATTTATTCAGATACATATTATTTTTCATATATAATTTTATTATCAATTTTAAAAAATGTTATTTTAAACATTTATAAATATATATATATATATAGTATACTATATATACATATACATACACATATATAGTATATTATAGAAATTGTTGCTTTTAAAATAGTTTTATACTCCTATACTATACTGTGTAAGGATGCTATATTTCCTTGGGAAGAAGACCCAGCAAATCTCAAAAGGGTTTCTGAACAGAAGCACTTAGGGCTGGGATACAACTTGCAATAGTGCACAAAAATGGGTGTTTTTACAGATGATGTAGCCAGAGGGGCATTATAGTTCAAGTGGATTTAAGACTGTTTGTTACAGGCACAGGGTAGACTTTTATGAAAGAAGAATGAGTTCATCAGTAATGTGTTTACTGATGAACTAGTGATACATGACTTGATAAAGAAGAAAAAATATTTAAATGAAAAATTCACTGGATATTTGTAAAGATCTCTAGCCAAATCTCAAAGAGTAGTATATGTTATTATTTTATTCAAAACTTACAGTAGTTTAAAGAGTCTGGGAAGAAAAAAAAACATAATAATAATCCCAGAAGAAAGCGATGGCGAACCACTTCAGTACTGTTGCCAAGGAAACTGCATGATTGTGTCCACATAGTCAACTCAGGGACAGCTTTATTTTTAGGGTAAAAAGATTTGGCTTTGTGGGCTGCAGATTAAACAGTGATTGTCACATAACTTCCCATGGAACAGAATCAGCTTTTTTTCCAAGAAACATTCCACGTGGGAAACATTCTTAGCTTGCCTGTGGATATTTTATTGGGTCTAAAATGTTCATTTCCATGGATAGAAGTATTTGCCATTCACAGAAGGAGAATTACAGTCACATAAGCATTATCCATGAAGGGACCCTTCTTCTTTTCATGGAACTGAATATTTGGATCCAACTCTGTTTTTGCAAACTTAAATTAATTCATGTTAGCTACCATACGCGTAAGTCACACAGTACGGTTAATCTGTATGCTCCTGGTAAGTAGAATGAAACCTCTAAAATAAAAATCATGAGCAATAAAATTTGATAAAACTTTAAATAAGTATGGTTTTAAATTAAAATGTTAAAGATACTTCAATTTATGTTTCATATTTTGATATTACAATTCAGCTTCTCCAGATGACGGAATTACTATAGTGATAATTTAACTTTTAATTAGAGCAATGAATTTATCATTCTTTGTACAACTTCAATTTGTAATGAATTTGGGATATATAATACAAAATGAGATTTGCAAAGAAGTATAGCTAATTTAAGATCACATTCACTTCTCATATTTTAAACCATCCATACTTAGTCTTCAAAATATCCAGTGCATGTAGTAAAGGCAACTCACAGTCCTCATAAATCAGGACTGAATTCACTGGACTGAATTCACATAAATTCAAGTATTCTTACGTAACCAATTTGGATATTAGGCTTATGCTATAAATACAGAAATTATTTGAAAATATTCAATGTAAATTTGTACCTTTTTTATCTTTTTTATCCTCTTCCTCTCCTCCAGCACCTAGTAGAGTAAAGATGATGCCTGTCTGAGAATTAACTCCCACTGCAGTAACAACCATTCTTCCTGAGCCTTCCATGACATGGGTACCTAAAAAAATATTTAACATATAGGCAGTAACAAACTGTACATTAAAGCTATTAGCTTTATGCTACTATTAGACATGCTGAACTGTGATCCACATTACAACGCTGAGAACAAATGCCACAGCTAACTCACACACAATCTCACTAAGAAGACATCAATTATCTTTCTTTTCTGCATTTGCAATAATGAGAATAATAATGACACAGTTGTTAAACTAGCTATATGATATTAAGTATTAAGATCACAAGGTATTTCTACTGTGCAAGCCCTGTTCCTTTTTAGTTGAGTAAAAGGCAACATGACAGAATCATATATGAAATTGGAAAGATTTCCCATAGATACAAAAATTCAGGGTCATTCACCATAAAGAAACTGGACAATTTTTTTCTCACAGCACATATGGAATTCACAACCGGACATATACTCTAGACAGATTCATGGAGGATAATGCTACCAATAGCTCCTAGACATCCTAAAAAAGTTTCCTCTCCAGGATCAGGAAGCATGCCTTTGAAGAAGAATCGCTATACTGCAATGAGAGAAGACCATTGAACTCATGCTTGCCTGTAAGATTCCATTAGGGAACTTGTTGGTTACTGTGAGAACAGAATGTGAAACCTGATAAGTCTTTGATCTGCATTGCTAATTTTCTTTTCGATTATGTTGCTGTAATCCTTTGAGATGCAACCCTTCTCAATATCTCTTGAAAGTAAAAGCAATTTCTGAGCCTATTAAGTTGAATACAGAGAACACAAATACAAGGTAGGGTTTTGGGGTTTTTTTTGCTATCTGCAATCTATTCCATAGCCCAAATAGTCCACTGACCCTCAGTGGACCCTTATCTTTGAGGCTGGGGAAACAGCTGCTTCCAACCCCTTATTCAGGTACATCTATGAATTCAGTTCACCTATCTGACGGCTATACATTCTTGTTGCCATTTTCAACCCTTATTTAATTGAGCCAGAGCAACATAGTGCCTCTGAACGGAATCTTTTCTCAAAAGATACTGAGATATTTTCCATTTATCTCCTATCTTAAAGCATATATCAGTAATATATAATATACTATTTAAGTAATGCTAAAGTGGGCTATTCATTTTCAATACATGCATTGATTGCAATTAATGCAATTTATTTTATTTCTCACAGGTATTTCTCATATATGAAATATAAGAAGTAAAATTCAGATGTAACATCAAACCAGATGTCAAATGGGTTTCTTAGCAAACCATATCACTCATTGGGGCCTTCTTTTATTGGGACTTCTCTTTCAAACCAGGATTCAGTGCTGCATTTGAACTAGCCCAGAGTGTTTCCTACTTCCCATAATGTACAGGATAAGAATGCTGCCACTATGTATACAAAAAGTCAGCGCCCACTTAGTGGGCTTTCTTTGTGGCTGGTGCATGGGAAAGAAAAGAGGGTCAGAGAAGTGGGGTCCACAACTCAGCATGTCTGTGGTATCTGTAGCAATGGGATCCCGCTTTTGAACTGAAATAAAGTGTCCTCCTTCATCAGCTGAGCTAACACGTAAGATGTCTAGGGTAGGCTAGGAAGAGAAAATTCTCCATCCAGTTTGCCTCCATATCAAAAGTAGGGGTACAGCTTGTAAGCACATTCACCCCCATATGCTGCAATAATTGATAAACCTGAGGCCACTTTGCTTTGTTATTTTATTGCTCATAAATTGCTACACACTCAAACACATTGAATTCTGGACAAGAATTATGATGTTTAATGTCCTGGAAAGTGCAATAAAAGTCTTTTGCTATTTTTGTCAATTATACATAGCATAATTTCTAATGCAACTGCCCTATAGGAAAGAATCCAAAGAATGTGAATTGTATTATTATTGTTGTTGTTGTTTTAATATAGCACCCACTCCAGTATGTAGGCAAAGCTGCTGCCTTCCTAGTAGCTGCTCCTCCATTCAGGAGTTCTCTGCCAAGTCAAGCCAAGCCAAGCTATCTCCATCTCTTATGGAATCTGCCAAAAATCTGACTTTTAAGTTGATTGAGAAACCTAAAACCAGGCTCAACTGGTGGATGATATTTGATTTATTTGTATTTGTTTCTAGGTGTACTTTTTTCTCCTTAGCTGTATTTCATTACTGTTAACTGTTCTGAATATAATCCTTAAAAGAAAGTTCATTTGGACTGCCATTGTCTGATCTATTAAAATCATATTTTTAAAGTATTGCAGCAGGAAGGACACAGGGGATCCCCTCCTTAAACCTACTTACTGGCCCCAAATGGTACAGAAGCAAATTATAGACAGGGAAATGCTGAATTCCTAAATTGCTGCAATGTTTTATTTATTACTATTAAATTTATATGCCTCCCAACTACCAGCGACTTTGGGTGGTTTACAAATTGTTAAAATGTTTCCAACAAGAAAACAACACAAAACAAAAAAAGGAACAAAGATTGCAGAGATGACAAACCCAGATGGAAACAAAGAAAAAGAAGAAAAGGGGGCTTCAGTCATGCTTGCCAAAAGCCTGGGCGAAGAGCCAGCCTTCAAGGCCCTTCAAAACACCAGTAGGGTGGGGGCTGTTCAAATCTCGGGGGGGGGACCTCATTCCAGATGTTGATGAACAAACGATGGAAAAGCTGTACTTGTGTGTAGTGCTGGTGGTTTTAATGGAAGATTGGTGAGGAGGAATTGGATAATGGAGTGTACCTTAGGTTCAAGATATATAGAATGCTATATGATTTTATATTTTCATGTAATGGCTCAGGCAACCATTTCTTTACTCACTAAAATGATTTGGGTCATACTTTGTTTTGCTCTGTCCTTGGTGAGACACCAGTGTAGAATTGGATTATCTTTCTCATCCTCAAACAAATTAACCTTAAGAAACAGATATTTCTTAACTTTGAGATGGTCTCATTACTTTGTATAAACAAATACTTCTTAACCTTGTTAAGGGATCCTTGGCAGGAATCCACAACCTTGAGCCTCAAATGTCTAATTCCTGGCATGAGTAGACCAGACAAGGCAAACTTATCCTTGTCATTGGTAAAATCTGATGAGATCAGACCATCAAAAACAGGTGTGCAAACTATCTAAGTTAGGCAGAAACCCTATGGGATGGAACTCTGATGCAGACCTGACTGGAAGGATGCTGAACATTTGCTGGCATCATCTCTTGAGGCGTCCCTGACTGGCAGAAAGGGTGTAAGGTCTTTGTTTCTTTGTCTTATTGGATTCTTACATTCCTGAATATTCTTTGATTGCTATCTTGAGTTATGTTATATTCTTCAGTATTCCTGAATATTCTTTGATTTCTCTGTCATGTTATGTGATTATGTTATTTTCTTATACTGCCTTGGAGTAATGCCTGCAGTACTCATACTGGTGTGGTAATTGCTTCCCAATCCAGAAGTCCCTGTCACCCAACCCCACTGGGCTGGGACCAGAGCAATATACTGCTTTGTACTGAACACTCAGAACTGAGTACGTTGGAGGAAACAGCTCTAATCAAATCCTTCCGCATTTGCAGGGAAGGAGAAAGCCAGTCCAGGAGCACCAGAATGCTGCACTGACTGAGCAGGAAGAAAGAGAGAAGTCTCATTTCCCATAAGCAGGTGAGTCATGACTGAGTATACGGGGAAAGGCTGCCAACTGGGATGCACCTCCTGATATAACCAAGCGAGGGCCCCACAAACAGCTTGGTACTGCTGTTTAAGAATGTCCTGGTTAGCCTGAAGATAAGTCCAAAGCCTTATCTTTGACTCTGAGTTAATTTCGATAGTGGCTGACATGAATAGAATGTTGTGCTGGAATTTTTAGGTTCCTCTTATTGTATACCAATCACTAAGTTTCATATAAACACAAGCAATGGAATTTTTTATTCTCTCTCCTGTGGTTAAAGTCCAGGACTAATCCACCCATTGCCTCTTTGCGGGTCAAGAGCTTCCAGCTCATGATACAAGTAATTCCTGACTCTCTCCCGTGACAAATATAAACTGGGATATAAAACCAGTAAACAAATAAATACCAATCTGTGCACATTTTACTTAAATGAGTCCAGAGAAACCCATAATTTTTAGAATTAACTTGCTAGAGTGAGTATTAGTGCAGAAGAATATTTATGCAGGAAGGAATAACCATACACCATTCTTATAACACAAAGCAGTTGCCACCAGGCACAGTAAACAGAGATTTCCTGGTCTGCATATATACAGCAAGAAAAGAAAAACTTACAACCAACGTACTGAAACTGCTACAGAAATTAAATCAAACATAAAAGTGAGGACAAATATAAGCAAATGTTATCTTGAGTATTCAGTGAAACCAAAGGATCTCCTAAGTTGGAAGCCTGCTGTACACTTTCTGCTGAAGAATCAAATATGAATTTTAGTTGTTTTTTCTCCAGGCAGTGACTGACCTGATTCCTTAATATAGCTGCATTTTTATTCATTTTTAAAAGAAATTAATAAAGCATGATGGCCACCAGTGCTCTCTTTACTTCTGAACAAACACATGTTGTTTCTTTTTTCCTAGATGTTTCAGATTCTTTGTGTTTAGATGCAGAGAGATAGAGAGATGGATAAACTCAAACAAAATATCACTAAGACATTTCTCAGGCAACACCTAGACATTTGTCTGATAATTCATGTTTGGGAGCATCAAGCATCATTCTTCTTCTCTCTTGTAAAACAGTCCTGAGAGGAGTAAATTGCATGGAAGAAGCAGAATATTTTCTGAGAGGTCTTTTTTGCCCATCCAGGAATATATACCGTCCCTTTTGCAATTGAACTATTGTCTATTTTTCATGTGCATCGCAGATTTCAGAGAGTCCTTGGCAAAATGCTCTTCTCTTGCATTGGCAATAACAGCAATAAATGGCATTCTTATAATCCCATAAGAGGAATGCTGCTTTGGAACTAAAGGTGCCATTAGTATTGAAAAGGCCCACAGGAGGCATGCTCACACACCCTTCCACTTACTTGTTTACACCAGTATTGTCCAAACTTGGCCACTTTAAGATGAGTGGACTTCAACTCCCAGAATTCCCCAGCCAGCATCTTAAAGTGGCCAAGTTTGGACAACACTGGTTTACACATTCCACTTTTGCAGATGTGTAAGCAGTATCCAGGAAGAGGTTAGGACAGATATTATCCTGACCTCTACTGCAGTGTGTTGTAAGTGGTTAAGTGTTGGACTTCCGTGCTTGGTCCTGCTATTATGCCTCTGCCTTCTGCATTGTGGCTTTGAGCTTTCATGAAGAAAGCTTGTACTGATTGCTCAGTTTGCCATCCTGGCAAAATACAAGGGGACATTTATATGTATATTTTGGTTAATGTAAGAAAGTTGGCTTCTTATATGTCTGGCTGATGCATGCACATCATAACATTATTAACATATCACCTATATGACAACTCTGCAACATCACACACACAGATTCTATAGTGAATACTATGGTGAACATTTGAAACTTAGCTATTATTGGTCTGCCTATCTATCAAAATTTTACATTAATTAAACTGAATTAATTAAACTGAATAACTTAGCAACAGTAAGCAATATCAAACAAGTTCTTTGTACATCTAGACACCAGAACAGGTTTTTTTTTTCCTCATGGCATTGTTCTGCTGAACACCTAATTAATGCAGTATGATATACTGGTTGACATTGCATGAAGATATGACCGCTAAGACGTGACTGATAATGCTCTGTAAATGTAAATATATGCTAGATAATAGCTTCTCCTTTTTAAAAATGAATATATGCTACTTAATAGCCGCAGTACTATTTTTCCTCTAATTCTCCTCTTCTGACTGCATAGTTTTAGTATAATGTTGTCGTTGTTGTTATTATTGGCCTTCAGGAAAGGGGTGAAATCCAGGCTGTGCCAGAAGGCCTGGGGGTCGGATGGGGGCTCGCACCAAATTATTGTTATTATTTATTTTTATTATTCATTTTATTCTTGATGCTATGCAACCACACTGAGACCTCTTTACACCGAAGTCAAATTCCTTGTATGTTTACATACTTGGCCAACAAAGTATTCTATTATTCTATTCTATTCTATTCTATTTGGATGCATGTAATATATATGCGGAAATTATTGGCAAAGTTACCACTGAATGAAATGTTTTGGGATAATATCCTTAGAATATAAGTCATCTGAATTGGAAATGTGTTTGCCTCAAATGAATGGATGTATTCCAAATACACGTGCCCAGGGCATAATTCCAAGTAGGGAACAGCATAGTAACTGTATTTATCACTAAGGAGAAAATTGTACTTTTTACAAGCTACTCTTATAGAATTAATGGTACAATTAATTTCAACTGCGAGCATATATATTAAATATAAAATAGCAGCTGTTAATTTATGACTTTTACCTTAAAGCAAAAAAGTAATTTTTTGATAAGTAAAAGCAAGCAGTATTTGGATAATAATATTAAGGAATCTATTACAAAATTTGGATTCTCTTTATACATATACAGCTTTGGTTGAAATAAAGAGCCAAACAACAGTTTGCTTGATTCACTGAAATAAGAAATGACAATTAAAAATATATTAATTTGCTGATAGAATGTTATATGATCCCCTCCCTCTAAGGCCTAACTTTCCTCATATTTGTTCTCAACATTCGAGGGACTCTCTGGAACAATGTCCCATAGCATGGGATGACTTGCAAGGGAAAGGAGGAAATGATGAAAACTTTTTTCTTCCTTTTATACCATGCAAATCCTCAGAAACAAAGAGTCTTCCTGCAGAAAAGTGACACAAACTGAAGACAACCCCATGTGACAATATCTATGGTGTTAGTTTAGAGAAAGCTAATACAGGTAGTCCTCGCTTAACGTTGCTAATTGGGACCGGAAACTCTGTCATTAAGCAGCACAGTCGTAAGTCGAAAAACTACGCGACTGCGCCGCTTAATGATGGCAGTTCCAGTTGCCATTTTAAGTGAGGACCTCATGTGACCATAGCTTGCAACTTGCTGCCAGCTTCGACACTGGCTTTACTTGTTGGAAGCCAGCAGAGGAGGTCACAAATGGCAATTATGTGACTGTGGGATGCTGTGATGTTGTAATCGCAAGGACTGGTCGTAAGTACCAATTATTCAGCACCATTGCAAGTTCAAATGGTCACTGAATGAGTGGTCATTAAATGAGGACCACCTGTAGTTCCATTAATTTACAAAGGGAAGGTTAAGCATATAATTAAACCAATATGATCTAAAAGCATCTTATTATGGCAGCAGAGGTTTTGAATTCCCCTTTCAGTGATACTTGTTGCCTATTCATTATACCCCCAAATATACTTAATGAAGTGTGGTGGGGTGTAGTGAGTTTTGTATTTGGGGTTTTTATTTCTGGAAGCCACCCGGAGTCACTGTGAGTTGAGCAGCTATATAAATTGCTTAAATAAATAAAAATAAATGCACTGGAATTCTGACATGCTGCAAGGAATTAATTTAAACAAGGCAAATGACAAAAGAATAATTAGCAAGAGTGTGAAAAGGGGGAAGGAGTGGGGAAAATATCCCATTTAACAGATGTTGAGAAATAGTAGATGAAATAATGTTTTTTTTAAAAAAAAAAAGAAGCACAGTGTAACATAATAATAAAGACAAGGTTATGAGAAAAACTGGATGATTTTGGACAAATCATTCTCAGTCAATCTCCATCTCCTTATATAAAAAATACAAAGAAACTGGCTGCTATAAGGATATCAGTGATATAATACTTAAAGGACTTATACAAATAGTATAAACATACTGTAATTATTTCATTTTTGGGTCTTATTACTTTATGAAATAGGTAAATTAACAATTGAAAGGGTATTTTTAACAGGATATATGTTTTATTGTAATAATTTTAAATGTAAGAAGGATATTGTCATTGTAATTATTTCTGCCCATCTGATGAATGAAGCAGGGTGCTGCACTCTGGGTCCCATCCATCAAATAGTGTCATCTTACAGGACCCAGGAAATGGGCCTTTTCAGCTGCAGTGCCTGCCCTCTGAAAAGATACCCCCCTCCCCAATATTTGAGAGGCTCACACCTTAATGACATTCCCCAAATTACTAAAAATGTGTTTGTTCTCCCAAGCCTTGGGACAGGCTGGTTGTGGAGCCCCTTTGAGTTTAGCTTAGTTTTCTTCTACTGGTTGTCTGTGTTCTCTTTTATATGTATGGCTTCATTTCTTTTATTTGTAACCTGCCCAGAGTTGCCAAGGAATCAGGTAGCCTCAACACTGGAATGAATAAATAAATAAATGAATAAATAAATAAATTTGTGATATATATATATTGTTCTCCCCCACCCCACCCCCTGTACTCTCTATACATACACATACATATTTTAGTATATATTTTTGATGTTTGGGCATGTATTTTGTTATAGTATATGTAACTTGACTAAAATTATATGAAAAATAAATTGAAATAATGTGGATAGTTTTGGTTTTCAAAAAGTGGGTTTAAGTATGCTAATAATAAGTCAGCTGAAATGTTCTTTTAAGGCAAAATCTAGTGCCAACACACACACACACACACATGATTTTCTACTAACAACTGACCTGATTGACCATTTGTATTGTTGTGTAACTATTCTTAGCAAAGATTAAATAAAAGCTTGCTTTTCATCTCCATGCATGACTCAGAAGTAGCTAATATTATGCAGCAGCTAAACAAAGAATTTTATCTACCCTATTTTCTGCCAAGAAACAGATAACAGTATGAATCAGAAAATAGGAAGCCAAATCTGAATGTTTATGCCTTCAATATTACCAAAAATGTAGCTAGAACAAAAACATTATATATCCAATTTATGATGTCTGATCAATAATCTATGAAAAAGTCCTGCTACCTTTTGTGGGAGATTTTTGATTACCAATGGATTTTCAACAGCTCATCAGATTTCCCCCCCCTCCCTTTGTGAACAGAATTCAATGTTAGGTTCTTGAGAGTTTCACCTAAAAAGATATCGTTGACCAGCTGGTAGTAACTTACATTCTGTTGTTGCTGTTATTCAATCATTCCATTGCTTCTGGCTCTTTGTGAGCCGCCTCCCTGACAGTTAGTTACCACTTCCTTGAGTTCTTCTAAGCTCTTGCTTGTGTTAACAATGATTGTACGTAGCCATCTTGTTTTTTTGTCAGCCTCTTCCATTCTTCCACACATCAGGGCTTCTCCTCTTACTCTTGCGTTCACATTACGTATCCCAAATATTTAAGCTTTAGCTTTGCTATTAGTGCTTCCAGTGAGCAGTCTGATTTTATTTCATCTATTATTGAATTATTTGTTCTTCTTGCACGGTACAGTCAATTCTTATATAGCATGATGGCTATGTTGTTAGAAACTCGCATGTTATACAAAATTATACAGGGCTTATGGAAAAAAATAGAGTTGGAGCAGACCACTCAAGAATGAAAACTCATCTGTAACCAAAACATGACCAAACACAATAAATAATCCTAATATTTTCTCAGCGTTTCTTCTGATTATCTGTAGCATCACCTCATTTAGGCCTGAATTAATAGGTGGCGATAGTGTAATAAGATGATTATTTGATGGGCTAAACCTTGTATGTAGTTGTGGGGGGGGGGGAGGTTTCATTGGGTTTTTTTTCCTGAAAGACAATTTGGGAGGGCACTTTAGGATTTGCTAGGTTTCACCCCTATTCATTTTGTTACTTTGCAATTCCAGACATGTTTCCTCAAAATAAAACCATGCTGAATTGAACAGATTTACTCCCAGGTAAATGTGTATATAAATATAGCTAGGCAGAGCAGGTGGGAGTGAAATCCCTTGGTGTAGTTAGTGCCATTTCTTGTGACCTGGCATTTCTCTATATGCAGGGCAGGAGATAAGGGACAGGAACTTTTTTTTTCCCCACTGAGTAGGGATCAGTAGAATTAAATAAACAGATTCCTTAGAAACAAAGACATTTACGATGCAGGCTCTCCATTCCTGATCCCAACAGGCTCTCACCATACTGCTTCCCCATGTTCCAATATCAGTTGTTCATTCTGTAAAATGGTTTTGGGCTAAACGCTGTCCTGCTGATGAATCTCCCTTCAGGGAAAGCCACTACATTCTGAGCTCTCTCAGTGGAATCACCCTTGCTGGTAATTTGGTCTCCTTAGACTGCAGTGGGAATCAACCTAATGATCAATCTGTAATACTGTATAAACCAAAGCTATTGTCATACATCTGACTGACAAGAAAACATCAGTTTCCTATCCTATCTCAAAAACGCATAGGAAAAGGTATACCAAAATAAAGCATAGCATTTGAGAAAGATTTAAAAATGAACAGGGAAGCCATAGTATATTTGGGAATCAAAGAAAAACTATTGCTCAGTGCAAAGTTTAACACATATATAAATAATACTGTCTAGCTTCAGCAACAAATAATATTGGGTTGAATCCTGTGGCTGAGAAATTCTAAAATCTGCAAAAGAGGCATCTTATTTTCTGCTTCCTTCACAGAGTGCAGGGAAAGCAGAGATTGTTTTACCTTGCCGCAGCTCTGTCTATCCATTTATGCGAGCCATTTATTGTTGTTTTAATTCTATCGCTGTATTTTAATTTTATTACTGCAATCAGGAATTGATAACTGCTCAAAATCTCAAGATCTGAACAACCTATATGCCAAGTAAGTAAGTAAAAAAGTAAAGTATATCATTCAACATGTGAGTGCTTGCATAACTCCTGCCCTGTCTCTATGTTGCTTGGTGGGGTCTTCAAATCTACCTTTGAAGGCTTCCATGCTTCACTAATGCACAACGAAAACATGACACCCTTCACAAATCCATTGCTGGAGTGATATCATCCAGGATGGGGATAATGCAAGGTGCTCAACACAGCATTTGAAAAGTTTTCAATCCAGTTCAGTAATTAATACAGAACTATTCATTCTCCATATGTTTTTCTGAATGAAGAATACATGGATAATGAATTTTGAAAATGAACGGAAGAGAAATGGAGAACAGAGTATTCCATATCTGTGATTACCAAAGGTTTATTCACTGCACAAAACATACCTGAAAGCAGCATTGGGTCTTTGTCAACAGATTTGCGGACTTGATCTGACTCTCCAGTTAAAGAGCTTTCATCAATCTTAAGATCGTTTCCTTGAATAAACACTCCATCGGCAGGTAGTAGGTCGCCTATCAGTAAAATCATTAAGAGATAAACTAATTTGGAAAGCCTTTTTATTTTATTCGTTTATTTAGTAATGTATGAAACTTCCAACAGATTTTCATAACTGAAGTATGAATCTTCAAATCACTGCAATCCAAATAAAAATATACTCCTTTTGTAGATCAACCTTTAGTAAGTTTATCAAAGTACTACCACCTGGTGAGTCTATTATTGCTCACTCTCTTTTTCTCGCTTGTTGAGAACTGCTTGCTAACTATCAGCCCATCAATCTTTTAAGCATAAGTAATCTCTATGCTAAACATCCACACATACAGTACATTGGCTGACTGTATCAATCAACAGCATATTTTGGCAGATGATAAGCAGATTTTAGAACTGGACACTCTACCTTTGACCATGCCCTCATATGGCACCATCTGGCTGAAAACATCCATATAATCCACAGGCTTTGCATTATATACTGCATTCATTGACTTTAGGTCTGCATTTGATTATATCTCCAGAAGAAGCTTGTGGGGTAAACTTATAAATACTTCTGTAGATAGATAGCTACTGTTGTTAATGCATTACCTTTATGAGAATTCTAGAATAAAAGTTTGTTGCAGTATTCAAGCCATTACACTAAAGAGATCCTAACCCAAACAGGAGTGAAACAGGAGTGCTTTTGGCCCCCTTGTTTAATTGTATATTAACCCTCTTCTGACCAAAATAACTAAATTAGAGTATTACCACCTGAAATTAGCCAATAGATATATTCCAACCCTACTGTATACAGACAATGTAGTCCTTCTATCACAAACATCAATTGGACTTAAGCAAACCCTGAGTACCCTAGCCAATTACTGTTCTGTGGAAGCACTAGAGATCAACTATTCAAAAATAAAGATCCCAATTTTTGCAAAGCAATGTGGAGTGCATATAAGGAGGTTAAAAGGCCAGATTATGGAGCAGGTAAAATTTTTCAATAGCTTGGGCATGGTCTTCCATAGTCTTACTAAATGCAGTGCACACAAAAATTATGTTATCCAAAACGCATGAAAAGCAGTCATTTCACAGCATAACCCAGCAGCACTAAAGCTTTATTAAGCCAAAGGACAACTACAATTATTGTCTGGTGCTCAGCTGGGTCCTTACAGCACTTTTGCTCTACTAGAAAGAGTTTAATCCACATTTTTAAGGATTATATCCCAAGTGGCCCCATTGTCATAATGTAGTATTAAGAGAGGAGACAGATTTAACCAAAGTTGAAATGGGATTTCAATAGATTCGCATTATTTCATACAGTTCTTTTCAGAATGTCTAACTTGTCTTCTTAATGAGAAATATTTTGAATCAGTATGGAACAGAATAATTCTGCAAAAAACTGCAATTTCTTTAGAGACAAATTTTTAATGATCGAACACATGCCTAAGATGTGGAAAAGCAACTGAATCAATCTACCCTATCTAGGCCCTTTCCTTTACACCCGTTACATATCTATACTATATAGCTGTCTCTAAACTCCGGAGAGTACTAACCTAAGCACTCTTGAATGTCCTCCATATGCCAGTTCTCAAGGGCATATATTAAAAATCTCTTATGAACCTTGTGGAAAAGGTCTATTGAATCCACAGTCCATGCCCTATTATATTACATTTTTATAAGGATCCAATGATCCATTGTATAACTCCTTATTTAACAAAGTACCCAGGCAATTCTGATTCATTCTATATACAGAACAGTATTATTCAATTTCTATGGATGTGGCCAAATTTTGCTATACTCTTTGAAAAACCAGACTGCATCAATAAACTTTCCATAAACTATGTTGCCTTATTTTGTTTCGTCTGCTGTTAACTTGTTGAAATCTGGTCAGTGATTATACTAAAGTTAATAGTATATCTGTAGATAGAGATAGAGATAGAGATAGAGAGATATAACCTTTGTAAACTATAGCTGATATTTTCAAATTAAAGAAAGCCCACTATAATAGCTCCATATGTTCTAGATTGCCTTTCCCAACTTCGCTGTTAAATTTCATCTCTGAAACTTCATCTCAAATTTCCTTAATCAGCATGGTCATTGCTGGGAATTAAAATATCAGGTCCCAATGTATTCTCCAGACACAGTACAGTTCCACTGGTTTTAGCCATGTGCTGGACCACAGGACCAACTTTGATTCATGTCATGGATGAAAATAATATTGGTTGCATTCATGTTTCAGGAAGCCAATCCAAGTGTATAGAAAGGACTAAACATGCCATTCTTTTCATTCAAACAGATAGAAATTGTGCTCTTGCCATTGGGGTGTTCATTATTCTCATCAGAAATATACTGAATGTCTTTATTAAGGATGGCTGCTACTCTGCAACTACAGAAAACAGAAATTCAAGATGTGAAGCAATATTTCTCTTCATTAAGGTTCTTCCTTCACATCTCTACCTATCCTTCTTCAAATTATCCTTTAATTGATTTCCACTAGCTGATTTTCCAATAACATTTTTGATATTCAATTACTTAGTACCTACCAGTGATTTAGTTATCTAGCAACTTGAGCCAGTTCCTTGATTACTAAATATAATATTAGGGAGTTTATTTCAAAAATATAAAATATTGTCCCTCACAGATGAATTTAAATTGTTAATAACACTGAATCATTTTTCAGATAACTGATTGTATGTTACATTATGGTATTTTTCCTGTGCATTATAAGGATTCAGCCTTAATGGTTCAGTTTATTAACAGCTATTCCCTTGCTGCTATTTAATAGGTTATAAAGAAATCCTAGGGATTCAGACACAATTTTTCCAGAAGGTATACAAAAAACATACCATATTTAACTTGTGCAATGTCACCAACTACAATCTCTGCTACTGGGATTTGAATTACTTGTCCACCTCGAACGACAGTAAACTTTTGTTCTTGTTCAATACGACTCTGAAGTCCACGGAACTGTTTCTCTTTGCTCCAGTCATTAAAGGCTGTAACCAGCACCACACATATAACAGAGAGCAGAATGGCAGCCCCTTCGATCCAACCAGCTTCTGCCTCACCTTCATCTTCAGCTCCTCCTGTGGCAGTAGCACACGCTGGAGAACAATAGACGAAAGAAAAGGACATTACTTGAAAACCATGAAAACAAAGTCTAATTGTTTAGAATGTTAATTATTAATATCACACATAAGCAACTAATTCTGATATAAGATATCACATATTACAGTTAACAATATGGGATCTAAGACAGCATTTTATAGCAACTAGGAAAGCATAGCTACTTCTCGGCAAATGGATTATTAAATAATCTAATTATTAGAAATATAAGCTTTCATCAGATACATTTTAATATGTAATAGTCATAGTAGTATTTGAGATCCAGTTTGGTGTAGTGGTTAAGGCACCAGGCCAAGAAACCAGGAGACCATGAGTTTTAGTTCCACCTTAGGCACAAAGCCAGCTGGGTGACCTTGGGCCAGTCACTCTCTCTCAGCCCTAGGAAGAAGGCAAGGGCAAACCACTTCTAAAAATCTTTACTTATTTATTTTTATTGTGTTTAAAATAATAACAGAAAAAGAAAAGAAAAACACAACGCAAAGATAATTATAATGCAAATACATACATTTTCAGAGAGAGAAAACCCTATTCATAGAAAGTACTTTAAAAAGTGAATAAAGAAAAAAGAAAAACAACAAAGTATAATATATTGTTATAACAATTAATAGTTCTATATACAAGTAGTCCTTGCTTAATGACCAGTCGTTTAATGGTGGTTCAAAATTCAAAGTTACAATGGCCTCAGAAAGGGTGTTTTACAACAGCACTTTTGACTCTTGTAAAATGTCATACATACACACACACACACAAACCTTGCGGTTTCCCCTCCCCTCTCAGTGGTAGGCAGGCACAGACCTCAAATCTTCAGGATCTGAGCTCCGTAACTACCCACCTCTGGGAGGTTTTCCCTCCCCTCTCATGGAGGGGAGGGCAAACCCTTTGGCAGGCTTTAGGAATGTTTGAGAGTGAAAGGGCTCACTACCAGGAGGATTTCAGCTCTGCGCTGAGCTGAAATCGTTCAGCAGACAGCTCTTTTGCTCCGTCTGCAAAGCGATCTGGAAGATCGCTTAACAACCGCAACTGGGAGTGCCTGGATTGCAGTCCTTGAGTGAAGCAGTAACATGGGCATCTCACTTAATGACTGCTTCACTCAACAACCGAGATACCAGTCCCAATTGCGGTTGTTAGGCAAAACTACCTGTATACTTATCTAATGTAAATATATTCAAGTACGTATATATACTGTATTAAGAAATGGTCGACGCTTCAGCGGTTCGAGTCCAGCCTTCGCGTTAGCAGGGTGAGCTCCTGTTTCCTCCCCAGTTCCTGTAAACCCAACAGTTCGAAAACTCATGTGAGTAGATAAATGGGGACTCTCACTCTGGTGGGAGGAAAAATGCTGGCGGTGTCTTGCAAAAAGGAGTCGGGAGCAGTTGCCAGTAAGCACGAAAAACCACGCGCGCCCGAAAAGGGCGCGAAGCAATGGAAACCCCGCCTCCTGCGCTCGCCAGCTGGGCTCTGCTCTAGGAAGGAGCCTCTGGCAAACCACTTCTGAAACACCTTGCCTTGAAAACTGCAAAGGACTCGTCCAAGCAGTCACTGCAGAGTCGGTAACGACTGAGCGCAGATTAAAAAAAAAAAAAAATTCTAATACATTTATATAACCCTAACTATCATTCTTTGATACAGAGAATAATATTCTCTTGAACTACACACCTAGTACATGGAATTTGACAACTGGACAACATAAATGGATTCTCCATGCCCTTGGTATGGCTGAAATACTGATATTGCAACATTGGAAAGATCAATGTATGGCTCCATTTATTCAATGGATTAAAAACCTGATTGCGCTTGCCACCTATGAGCAGATTGCCTAGAGACACAGACTTTGTATGGACAAGTATAATGAAATATGGGACTCATTTATACAAAATACAGTAGGTTGAAAATCTTGCCAAGAAAACTGCAGGGATTAAATGCCAATAAGTGTTCCAAGTTCATTTTCTTGAGGTTCCAATTCTACCCATAGATTATTTTTTACTTCTTTAAAAAAAAACAGACATATATATGTAAAATAAAGAGAGAGATGGTGTACCAGTGTGTGAGAATGTACTTAGTGTGTTTCCTTCAGGTAAATTCTTATTCAATAACCCGTATTTCACCTGAAGATTTTTTCTTACTTCAGCTTCACTGTCCTGATATAGACACAACAGATAAAGTAGAGACCAATATAAAAGTAGACTCCAATATAATATTTCTTCAAGGTAAGTAACTACCTTTTAGTAGACTACAATTCTGGTTCTGTCTCTGAGTATTTGTTTAATTGAAAAGACAGGTGGCTGGTGATTCAAAAAACCTAGCTTTGTTTACCATCCATGGATGGCTCTTCCATTAGGGAGAGCGAACTGCTTTAAACAGCTGATTTTGGTTCCATGAAAGGGAAGGAATTATATTATTTATTGTTATTGTGTTTTTACTAGGGTCGTACACTGCCTCAGCATGAGCCTAAAATCCAGGATAGAACAGGGGAGTTCCAGGATATTTTTTTAAGCCTAACTATAGATAGAACATCTTTCTTTAACTTGCCCACTCCCAGATTCAAAGTCTTCTACGAAACTCTATCTCCAATAATTCAGGAATCTAGCAAGCTGCCCATCAAAAGAGGGAGGAAGTTTCTTTTAAAATTACCATAACCTCTAGATGCCTTGAAAGGGGTAGGTAGTAGTAGTTTTGGATTCAATGAGTGAGAGGCTTGCCCTGAAATCAAAGTTATCTTTGTTTGATCATAGTGCCTTGTTAGAGGAATGGAGAGAACTTAACTCATGGTTTCCCATCTCCCATCCTTAGCAATTGTAAGAACATGCTGTGTGGATGTGCTATCTAGCCAACTGGTGTAAGGATTACATTTTCTTTTATGGAAAAGAGAAATTAATCTTTTAGATCTCTCTGCTGCCTACCCCAACAGTTAATGCTAATCTTTTCATGAGGGAATATTATTTATTCCTACTACTCTTCCATTTGCAGAAAAGGTATCCAGCATCAAGGGGGAGGACAGTCATTACACAGCTCTAGTTTTCATTGCCAGGGAAGGAGAGGTTCACTTGTTGAATTCGCCAGATAAGTTGAATGCTTTGGATGCTATGCACCTTGACTTTCAGAAAGCTGGAAGGATGAATTTATGGCTTCATCTTGGTCAGAAAAACGTTCCGGGCTGGATCTGACTGCACTATCCCATCCAATGTCAGAATATATGTAAGATTTCAATTGATTCTTCACAATTCACTATAAAAAATTGAAATTGTATCCATCTTATTTGTGGTGCAGAACCTAGGTGTCTTAGAGATCATTGATTTCCGATGATTGTCCATCTAGTAAGATCTGGAAGAAAGGGCTTGATCTCAGTCCCAATCTCTCAGGATTCTTACGATCAAACACCACAGGATTGGTTCTTGGCCCACTTCTCTAGAGCAGCATATTCCTGAGATCAGAATGGCCCTGCCCTTGCTATGTTTCTGGGAGGCTATTAAGATCTTGCTTTTGTATCTTTGAGAAGAGATTGTTCATTGGTTGCTGGTGAAAGTATTGGTGTTATACTTTGTTGCTTGTTACTGAATTTTTATTTATTTTTTAACCTTTTCAATGTAAGAAGAATGTGTGTGTGTGTGTGTGTGTGTGTGTGTGTGTTACTACATGAATTCTTCCTCCCATCTTTGCATATAGGATTTTAAAGATGTTTGCCTCATTTTCCTTTATTTTGCAGTGGGAAGTGGGATTCCAAAGGTGGATTGTTATTGCATAGAACCCACAGACACACTTTGCACTCAGGACTGTAACTGCGCTCACCTCAAATTACTTTTAAATGCACAGGAACTGCTTGTCCAATCCTGATTTTATTCAAGCACCAATTTCTCCCAATATTTTTTCAAGACTACTTCCAAGCCTGTGCCTATTGTACTTCAGAAAATTCTGGGCCAAATCCTAGTTCAAGGAGAATGCTTGACTAAAGGTTGGGGGGGCTATAAAGGGTGGTGCAGACCACTCATCTATCCTCGAAGCACGAAATGGCTTTGCTTGTTATGATTCCTTGGTTCTTTCTACAGCAGAGATCAGTGAACTTTTCAAGCAACAGGTACAATATCCCAAGCAATAAAAAAATAATAATAGTAATAACACACATACATATTTTAAAATATTTAAAATAAAATATGGAATGAAATAAAAACAGCCCAACATTTCATAAGAAAGAAAAGAAAAATCTTATGAGATGAGGCACTTACAAGATTTTGAATTCCTATATATACCGCTGACTGATGGCCTATGGCTCATTAATGTTATTTGCCATTGCCTATGTTTTACTTTTTCATTAAGTCTTGCCTTCCTTATGCATCTATCAAAACTCATTTCTCACCTTAGGCTATAAAATAACCCTGTTTGCCTCTGACTGGAAATACTGCTTTTATCTGCTTTCTCTTCAGTATCCTCACATAGACATTTAATTTCTACAAACATGGAATCTTATAAAACAGTAGTTTGAATTCGCAGATGTTGGAGGAGGGAATTCCTTATGAGCATCCTCTGGCACACATGTTCAGTCTACAGAGCTTCATAATTTCTGCCGATCCCACGTGTAGAAAACTGACATAATGTTATGGCAGTACCTTTCAGCTGTTCCACCAGTAGCTACCCTCTCCTTTGCAACTAAATGACTGGAAGGTCTGGGTGGTAAATTTGATGACAGTAATGGCTGACCCCACTGATGGTCTTTTATATGCTCTGGGGCAAGTTAGAAGGGCCATCCCTAAGCTGACTGGCTACAAAAGCTTTGTGGTCTTATATCAACCACTCACATCTGGACAGGCCTCTTCAAATTTCCTCCTAGCTTCAGCAAAAAACATCAATGGTGCTAGCTGGTAAGGAGGAATATTTTTATATTTTATTGATTTTATTGTAATTTCTTTGTCTGATTGTTGTGAGCTGCCCAGAGTCATTGAGAATCAAACAGCATACAAGTTTAATAAATTATTATTATTACTATTAATTCAAAAAATATTTCAAGCATGACAGGATCTTCTGCCCTATTTGATAATAGCATATTTTTATATGTTAGACACAATTTTATATGTTACAACCAGAAAGACACACACATTGTTTTTTTACCAATTTACAGCAGAACAATTCTGCAAACTGATTTGAGAAATATTCACCAGAGTGCTCCTAAATAAAAATACATAGGAAATGCTATTTTGAATGTACCAAATGGCTTTTCAATACATAAATGAGCCTCCTTATAGAATATCAATGCTTTTTAAAAACTTACTATTCTGTAATATTTTGTCTGTCAAATGGCCAATTCAATACTATAAATTACAGGATTATATGAGCAAAGATGCTGTGGCACTCCAAGAGACAAGAGTGCTGAGTTTTCTAGTTTCCTGTTATCATTAATTAGGGATGCTTGGCCTAGAGATTCCAAAGGGAAACATGAAAGAAATAATATTGACCCTTCAGCCCATTCCAACACCACCCGATATGTATTAGTTATCACTGAAGAAAACAGAGTAACCAAGCCACTAAGGCTTGACTTCCATAACCTAAAAAAGAATGAAAAGATGTCATTGTAGAAATGCTCTTAAAGAATGAAATATCATACTTCCATTATTCTTGCTTGACAAAAGAATCCACAGCACATCCATAAGGGAGCACACAGAACATCATTACAGTCCCTGACTTCAAACATAGAGGGGATCAATGCAGTTTGTAAGACTGCTGCGATATCTGAGCAGTGGCAGTAGCAGCATCAAAGGTAGACATGCAGCAAAGAGGGAGAATCAAGGTACCACTTCTACTAATTTTCCCCTTCAGCACAGATAAGAACTGAATGGAAATCCAGCTTAACTCCCCTCAGCTGGGCTCAAAGCAAGGTGAGTAAATCTGTTGACCTTCTTTATTGGATTTATTCCACAGGAACAGCTATATCAAAGACACTATGGAGGCACTACTTCTCCAATTTCCACAGTGACCAGACACTGAGTACTCAATTTTCATGAGTTGCAGCAAAGATAACCAGATTTTGTCTGGTTTCAGACTTCAGCAGACAAAAGGTTTCTGAACCTGAACAAGGAATTCACAGGGCGATGTCAACCCAGGAGTAAGGCCCGCTGAATATTATGGGAAACATTCCAACATATAGTGTATATGAGATTACAGGTAAGAAAACAGGTAGGTATCTGATCATTTCCTTTCTTCCATACTAAAAACAGAGGGATCAACTAAGCAGATGGTTTCAAGTAGAACCTCTGCCCCTCCTTCTAACCAGTTAAAATAATCTCAGATAGTGGGAGTGCATAATTAATACTTTAATCATCATTATCATTATTATATTTTTCTACTAACCAGGGGATATAACACCAAGGGAAGTTCATATTACAAAAAAATAAGATTCTGTCTGAAGATCTTAATTGCTTCAGGATCTACACAATCAACTACTTTAGGATGGTCTGTCATATTTATGAATAAAATAGCATGGCTTCCTCAGTGTGTTGGAATAAATGATACCCTTCTGTGTTTATTCATATATCAGACCTTAATATGTCGAGAGTACTGTTTTCACCATATTGAATTTATCAGCATTTAGCTCCCAAATATACATAATGCAGCCCCCAAGTTTATGTTTATGTTTATGCTTTGGTTTCTTTATTTCTGGTCCAAGAGTTTACATTTATGTTTGGTCCAGAAGTATTTGCATTAACACCCACAGGGGCAGCCATTAACACATAACGTGGCCTTTCACTGATATATGAAGATTCAGCAGAACAAGGAAACACCTGGGGCTTGCACATAATGAAAGGGGCAACTGCAGTGGTGGGAGGGGTCACGTTACCTACTGAAAAAACAACCAGAGTTCTTTTTCAAAATTGTATTTCAAAGGATTGACATTAATTTAGGCAAAAATTTGGGAACTGAAGGGTACCTGGCCAAATATTATATTTTATTTACAGGAAAAAGAAGTTGGAAGGAAATGGAGTATGTTGTAAATTAAAATTTGGAATTGATTTTAACAAGCAAACACCACCAATATTTCAGCCTACAGTACTTCTGAAAATTTTCACTAACTAGCACTGGATTTCTGAGTAAAACATCCACGTGTACAGAGTGCTGTTCAGAAGCACTTTAACGGTTCCTAAATGGATGCAGTATAAATAAGTTATCTCTGATCTATCCGTTATGACAGATTGCTATCTGTCACAGCTACGGGTGCTTCAAAAATGTTTCAAAAGAAGTGCTTCAGACCTCACACAAGCACTAGCTTAGTTCCTCTCTGCCACTTGTGCAAGCAGGTTCTTTTTTTTCACGCTTCCATGGGAACCTGGAAAAATATGCAACTTAAGTTTAATGAGCCAACTCCTTAAATCAGCATCGCCTTTTTTCAGGTACTTCTAATTAATAGCAGAAAAGCTATGCTCAGTGTCTGAACATTTATTATGAATCATTTTTCAAAGCATGTTTTACATTGCTTTAAATGTTAAATGCTACCTACTCCAGAATAGCTAAAAAAGGAGTACAAAATTAAGGTTCTATCATTTCCAGCACATCCTCTTACTTGTTTTTTGCTAATATTGGCAGTGTTAAAATGCTGAGTTTAAGCTGGCCCTAATTCAATAAAGAGTTAATGGATTTTACATATTTCTATGAAGCATGACATATACATTTACATATATTTTAATATTTTTAAAATGTTGTGCTCTTGTTTTTATTATCTGTACTGGTCACAAAAAATCATGGGCTTGAAAAGAAGTTATAGCAGGAAAATGAAAGACAAATTTATGATTTATTTTATATTTAGAATCATATATCTATTATATATATCCAGAGGTAGGAAATATTTTATGTAAGTGCCTACCTGCAATAAATAGATAGACAGATTGACAGATAGATAGGAGGAAAGGCATACAGCACATAAGGAGGATCCAATTTGACAGAGAGAGGATGACCGATGGTAAGTGAATGATCAAATGCACACCTCAGTGGAGTGTGCATTCATGAGGTTCCACGTAGCTTCATATTTTAGCGTTCCAGTCTTGTAGCTGCCCTTCTTTAGGTGCATCATTTGATTTTCCCATGTACATCCTCCAGTGCTGACTCTCTTTCTCTCCCACAATAGTTCCATTCAGACAATTCACTTTATAAGCTCCATAGGGAACAGGGGAGAGGATCTTTTTTATGTATATAAATCTAGCTAGCTAGCTGTATTTGCAAAACTATTTTATTGAAACTTTTAAAAGATTGAACTCATAGGTCTTTTACAGTGCAATCCTATAAGCATCTACTGAGAAGGAAACCCAATGAGTTCATTTATTCCTATGCAAGTGGTTCATTTATTCCTATGCAATTCCCACAGGAGATTCATTTAATATAGTAGGATTTATTTCTGAGTAGGGATGCACAAGACTGCATTATTATATTTCACAAACACAGTTCTTTCAGATTAAGCACAAAATATTTAGCCTTCAATCTTGGATATATATGAGTCCAACTGAATGTGATAGAAGTTACTTCTCAGTAAATATGTTAGATTTATTTATCTTTATTTATCTACTTTATTTTTTACTACTTTATTTATCTTTCTTTCCATTCTTTAGCCATCTTTTTGCTAAGTGGACTTCCATTATATTCAACATTGAAATAGGCAAAGGGGAAAAATTATTCTTGAAATCTCAGAGTTTCAATGGTAATCAATGCAAATATTTTCTAGTGCAATGTATTTTACTCAATATAAGTATTTTGAAAATATGCTGTCAATATCTAACAAAATATTCATGAGGAAACACTTTAAAATATTTATTAATGAGTATGGATACGGCACTAAAGTTCTCATACTAAATGTTGTTCTTCCACATTTCCCAGAACATGAGCTCTCATACTTGTAAAGTAGAATATTTTTTCATAGGAAATGGAATATCATGATCCATCATGAAAGCAAATTGTTCAGGTTGATGGAACCCAACCAAAATGTTTCTATAATATATGTTCAAAGCCTCCTCATTTCATAATCTGAGGATTAAAAATAGGAGATCAGTTCATTTGGAAACTCAGGGTCCTGCAAAATATCAGACTGTTGCTGTTACCAAGTTACTCATTTCGTTAAGAAAAGCTCTCTTTTGTCTTTCATTTCAAGTTCAATACTTAAAACTTCCCTAAATTTCATAGTAACTTCTATATAGGAACAGGACATTTTAATAATGGCAAAAAAGTAATAAAATATGAATCTTGTCATCATGTCCATTATTATATATTATGTGGGAAAGGAGAAAGATCCTGAAGAAAATATTTTCTCAATCATCAGCTGAAGAGTTCATGTCTCTTCAACAAAGCACCTTCATAAAAAATAATAAAAAAAAAAGATGGGGAACCCTATAAAATTAAATGCCAGTATTTAAAAATATCAAGCCAAAAATATTTACTGAAAATCCCAGTGAAACCAATTCCTAAATGTAAGCATAATAGTGTTTAAGCATAATAGTGTTTTTTATAGTTTTGCTTATTTTTCCACTCTTGCATTTTTCTTCCTAGGACTTCAATAAATAACTTGGTATATTATTATCTTAATATACCCATTTTAATACATGATTGCCTAATTGATGTAGTTTTGCGCACAATTTTCCTTTCAAAAATACATTTTGTACTACTATAAACAATTTGCATGTACAGTCTCATACATACAGAGTCTCATGGATATATTAAAAACTTGTATTGTAAAACTTTGAAACACTATGAATACTGAAAGGTTATGGTGTTCTGGGGTACATGTTGTTTCAGGAAGTATACATTCAATCATTTTTATTTAATGCAACTCGAACTAACTTCTCAACATCTGCAGTGCAAGTCTAACAGTTTAGTAGAATCTTTTCAATAAAATACACAATGCTCTCTGCCAATCTAAAAGGAACATTGCAGATGTTTATTTACAGATGTACCTGATTTTCATAAACTTCCTAACAGTATTCTTTTCGGAAGTCACACTAGGGGCTTAGTAGCCGAAGGTATTACATCTGAGAAACTAAGATGCATTGGCACAGACATGATGTCATCCTTGTTCCTTTGCAACCTGGCTTACAAATGCAATGCCACAAATCTTGAGTTGCCCTTTCATGGTCAAAGCACAGTACAGAACTTGCCAAGCACAACAGAGGCCAGGATGACCTGTCCACGTAGGAAACAATGCCACATTCTCTTTTATGTACCTCAAGACATACCGATGGATATGAAAGGCAAACCAAGTGCAGCACAAAGAGACCTGAGAAGAACCTGATTCTTTCCCTTTTAACAGCAGCATGGCCCTGTGAGATGCATCTGTTGGCAGATGTCACATGTACCGGTTTCATTCTTCTGTTAGCTATACCGTACACTGGAGGGGGGTCCTGAAATCAGCAGGCGTTGCATAGCTTTGTGGCATTTAGAATCTATTGCTGGTTTTTGTGAACTACTGATGTGGGGCATGGCTTAAGATTACACTGGAGAATAGCAAATTAGCACTTAGAGAGATGTACCCAAGTTACATTATGCAGAAATAGAGAGATGCACAGACGCTGCTTTTGAAGTTTGAACTCTGCAGGCAGGAAACTGGGGAACAGACTTATCAGGGATATTCAGAATGAATGAATGAGTCTCTTAAGAGATGACCAACAATGTGTGCTTTAACAGGGCCAATCCTTTTAGGGAAGAGAAACTGTTGTGTCAGAATAGCTTGACAGTGGAACCAGTTACTGAAGGAGGTAGTGGATAGGCTCAAACAGCTTTAAATTGGGCTTCTGCACTAATCGAGGGGTTGGACTCAACATCTAAATTCTATGATGTGCAAGGAAAGTCTGGAAGCCACATAAGGATGAGGTAGAGGTTGCTTCAGCTTTCAAAAATCATGATAATTTTTGAATTTTTTGATGACTGCTTGCAAACCCTAAAAAGTCATTGTTATCGTTCCTGAGATTCCTGGGATCACAATTTGTTTATTAAATTCAGTGAAACACAATTCCATGTTTAGAACACAACCTGTTTGCTCACTGCATAAATGAAGTAGATGGGTAAGCCCTCAGTAAGTAGGGCCTTAGGCGGTGCATTTCAAGCTACAGTAATCCTGTCACTTGGTCCTTGAGGAAAGTGTTTCCAAGGCTAACCTGAACCAGTGACTTCTTTCTCTTCTCTGTTAGTATGATATATCACCCCCCCCCCCCAAAAAAAAGTCCACATTTTGAATCAGGCGTTGCCTTGCCAATTAATTCCTCTGATTCCACTGATAAGTCACAGTACAGGTTAGCCACCAACGGATGGGCGTCGAAAGCAATTTTATTAAATTATGCCGCTAGACTTGCATTAATGGGCAGGGACTCTTTTCCTTCTTACAGTTTATAGCTTTTTGCATGAAATACTGGACACACTGGCCCAGTCCATTTCAGTGTATACAAAGCATTCCTCTCAGTTAAAAAAGAGGAGGAGGAGTTAATTAATATGAAGGAGGAATGGAAATCTTCCACCACTACTTGCTGGTAATGCTAATCACAAACCCATGAAGTAAAAGGGGACTATGATGTGGGCCCAAGATCCCTGCCGTTATCAATGGTTACTTAGCATGGGAGTTGGAATCTGCTAGCAGTCAGGCTGACTGGTGACAGTTCTGCATCAATGCTCTGTAAGTTTCACTCATTATGAAGTGTAACCAGTTTTAACCTACTGCTCTATCTTGATGCCTACAACAGCTGCTGCAGGCAAAAACATAAGGCTTTGATAGAGAAAACAAACCAATCCATGTGGTATTTTTCTCTTTTATGCCTGTACCAGCTGATAAGTCACTATCAGCCTCAGTCCACATCACGGATTGCATCTCTTGAAATGATGCTCAGGTCAGAGGTGGCTACATTATGGTCAAGGCTGTAATTTTCCCAGTGTAATATGAAATTAAGAGATACAAAACTGAGAAACAATTCCATCTATGTATACTAAATTAAGTCATATCAAATTACTATAAGCCTTTAGGAAACAGGGAGAAAACTGGAGATTAAAAGCAGAGAACCTGTGCTACTCCCAAACCTATGTAACAATGGAACCAATAAAATTATATTTATTAGATAAATAATGGGGAAACAAGTTTTACCTTCATTTCCTTCTCCAGGTGGATGATAAAATGAGAGCCCAAGAGATATAATGGCTGCGATTTCCAAGATGATGAGAGTCACATCCTGCAATGCTTCCCAGACTAACTGTATGAAAGTTTTTGGCTTCTTTGGAGGTATAAAGTTTTGCCCAAAAATTAGCCTTCTTTTATCTAGGTCAGCAGTAGTGCCAGGTAATCCTACAAATCAAGGAAACATTAATGGTGAGTGACAAGTCTGTTAACATTTGTATTAACTACATTTTAAAACACAACCATTTTTGCTTTCCTCACTTAGCATTTATGGCTCATTAGACTTCCAATTTTGTAATTCTCTTTTGGCAAACTCATCCTCAGCTAATGTATCACAGAGACTTATATGTATTCGTAAAGGCCTTTTAGAAATACATTTCTTCTCTAGCTTTTCCATTAGGCAATCCTCTTTTACAGAGAATCATAAAAAGCACCGGCAAACAATCTAAATAGTGTTTATACGGAATACCAAAAAGAGGAAGCAAAACAAGAGATTAATGCAGCAAATAAATTTGCAAAATTTCAATTATATTAGCAAAGTAATGGCATAAAAATAATTCAGAAGTTCCGTTTCCATGTCTATCGTTTTATAACTAAGGAAAGAAAGCAATGGAAGATAATGTTGGGTGCTTAGGTTGCATTCAGTTATAACAGAATGCTTCTGCTTGGACAAGTTTTTTTTCCCCCCCTTTCTTCCACTGCTCCCAACTAAAGCAGTCTTCAGAGCCTTACTCAATACTATTCCAGAACTCTCCTCAGTATTAAGGGAGTGCTTTGGGAGAAAGAAGCAATATACAGTGTGATGTGCATTCAGTATAAACCATTTACATGGGGTTGCTACTTGGATCTGCATAGTTTTAACTTCTGGTTTCTTTTGAAACTGTGTGGGAAGATAAACAAAATGTTTATAATTAAACATTATAATTCAAAAATTTTAATTAGAATTAATAATTCAAAATATTTTGAATGATTTAAACTATTCCTCACCAGCGTTGCATAGTATATTTGGTTTCATCGTGCTTTCGATATACAGTATAAGCCATGAGCTTCACTGAAGCAATGGACTTCAGTGTTGCTATGACATTCTCCCACACCCTCTCTCTCCTTTTCGTACAGAAACCAAAGACTTAATATAATTAATTGTTGTGTCATTTCCTCTGGCTACTGGACAGTTTATTGCACAGTGCATTAAAAAACCAATCAGGAGACAAGGTGTTGATCCTACAAGGAAATGTTATTATAAACAGTTCCAGAGAAATATATTGGGGTAAGACAAACAGAATTATTTCAGGTGATGTATGCTGTATGTTTTAGGGGTGAGCATCTCCAAAATGGAAAAAAAAAACACAGGAGCCGCTGCCAGTAAGTACAACTTCTTTAAAGAACTTCGAGAAAGTGATTTGAAAGTGATGCTTATGGATCTCTTCCAACTGAAGTATCAATTAGGAATGTGTCTGTCCTTCAAAAGACGTCATTTGGAAGGCACGGGATATTATTTTTCCCAGCAAAGGGAGGTCTTTGTGCTTGCACACATCTGGACATAGTCAGAAGCAGCTTGCAATGAGAGTTAGAAAAAATATACATCTTCTTTAATGGTTTGACATTTCTGCACATACTGAAGCACTTTTTTCAAAGGATTTACACAGCCCAAAGATCAACACTGAGTTAAAACCATTGCTGTGAAAACAGACTACAAGGATGCTATCTATTGCACAGGAATGCCTTGAGTTCACAATATTTCCAAATTAACACTGTAAAGATAGTGCTGAGAAAAATTCACAGATATATGATAAAAAGATGTGACTGAACAATTAAATGAAAAAAGCTAGCAATGGAGTAACAATTCCAAAACATAAAGAATACATTGTAATGCATATGGAACTGCTAAATGGATTAACTTAATTTAAGTTCATTCTAGGGTAACACAAGGCAACACAGTGTTTACGATCATCACTGTGCTCCTAGATAATTTCCTTGAGAACCACTGTCCCAAGAAGTATCCATGCTGCAAGGCACCAATCTCTGGCACCATCTTTGTGTACAACAATGGCTCTGGGCCCTCCAGGTTTCTAACAACAGTCTTACAAAATAAAAATGGTGGATGGCTGCTGCTTAGTGTGCAGGAAAATAAGGCAAAGGTAAGCCACCTAAAATGAATGTCTTTTTTTCCCCCTAAGGATCAGATTACCACATCATTTGAAAATTATTACTTTTCAAAATGTATTCCCATTCAAGGCTATTTTGCAGTATGGTATATGTGCACATTTGTAGAAACTTCCAATGCAATACCAGTTTATTGCAGCAAAAACCAACAGTCTTGGATTTAGTCAAAATAATTGTCTATACCCAGCTAAGTTTCTGTTTTAATTCATTTTTATTTTATTTTATTTCTCAGAATAATTACATCTAGAATTCCTTTGTTCCTTTGTGCTAAAGGTAAGACTATAGGTTTTGTTTGCAACAAACTATACTTTCTTCAATAAATAACTTGTGTGAAGGATATGGAGTCCCTTCCACACATCACATGAACTGAATGCATATGTCCCTATTTTCCTACATTGATTATTTCAATAATTTATTCATTAAATGACAAGAATCTGCTATCAACTGCAACATTTGGCACATAATTGCTTAGGAAAGCTTAAAATGTCCTTTTCCTTCTGGAAGCAATCATCTACCTGTTTTACTGAAAGTTAAAACACTTTTTGTTTGTCTAAAGGAAGTTTTAAAAGAATGATTCAGGTGAAAAAAAAAATGCTGCTAACTCCAAAAGTACCAAAAGCTCTGTCCAGTCATTCAGCTGAACATATGGAGAATTCAAATGGGCTAGAGAATGGGGTGCACATGCTGCCCATATTCCCCTTTTCTCCTTGACCTCAATTTATTCAGCTGGAACTCTGAAGGGGAGCTGTATTCATACCGTTTCAGTGTGAACAGACTTCCCCTCAAATGTCCAACTGAAGATATGTGTGTCAAGGAAAGTAGAGGAAGTGCCGGATGCAGACTCTATCCTCAACTTACTTTGAAACCTTTTCTCCATTCATCTGTACTCCTCAACAGAGCTCATATAAAATTAAATTCAGGCATGAACAAGGTGAGACGTGTTCATGATAATAAAGACTGGGATGACCCACAAGTATCACCCACTAGTCACTGCACAGAACATTCTTCCCAGCCTCCCACCTGAGCTCTAAGGGATCCCTACCCTTTTAGCCTTTTGAAAGGCTGTGAAGACCTGGCTCTTCCCCCAAGAATTGGGCTAGGATGGGGGTTGAGCTGTGAGGATGATTGGTCTGACGCCTGGGGGAAAGGCACTTTTGTTTTTAACTGTTTTTTATGGATTCTTATGAGCCACCTAGAGTCATCATAGGCAGCCATATAAGTCCTGTAAATAAATAAATAAAGCTGGGCACACACCACTTATGCTCCATTTACAATGGCCAGAATTCCACCCCCACCCCACCCCCGCCCTTGGTTTTTGACCATGCTGAATGGGAATTCTACAACTTGTAGTCTTAATACACATATTTTGAACACACTAGATTATTAAATAATGAACAAGTATTGGGTTGGGAGAGATGCACACTTAAATGGCAGTACACAGCATAACAGAGATGATAACCAGTTGCATTATTTTGGGTTATGAGTACATAATTCTGACTGAATAAAGGAATTCCTACTTTACAAGTAAAACAAAAAACAAAATATCTGACATAAACAAAGGTTGACCAAAGGCTAGTTAAGATACACTTTATTGATGGTAATACATTTCTTCAAGTTCATACATTTTTAAATTAATACTACCTAGTTGCCATAATTTCATGTGGTTAAGATCCAGAACTACTTAAACCAAAGGGTCTGGCACAAAGCCTGGTTTGGCTTTATTGCAATTCTAAATATATTTCCTGAAAGGAAAGCTTAGTTGAATACAGTGAAATTAAGGTTTGAATAAACATGTTTAAAATTGTATTACCATCCTATTGTTCGGAAATACGTCACAACTACAAGGCAGCAACAATCATCTATCCAACTCAGTCATCTTTCTTTGGAGTTCCACTGCATTACGGTAACTCATGATACTGCATAATATTGGCTGTATCTAAGCAGTTTTTTTACAGCTTTCTAATACATTTTGTTCAACGTTTATTAGTCTCTGATAGACTCCTTCCTATTCATTTATCTCCTCTCTTCTTTTTCCTCCTTCATGTGTCTTAGCATTCTCTTTCTCTTGAGTTTTAATAAGAAAATATGTAACTATATATTTACAAAATTTTAAAAAATGTAGGTGCAATGAAGCATTCTGTTTATTAATATCCCTAAAGGAAAGGATATAGTAACGGAGGCTCTTAACCAGAGCTACCATTATTCATTTATGGACGAAATGTCATGGAAGGGTTCTTTTTTAATCAGTACAGTCTTCTAAGCTTGACTTTGCATCATCCCACAAAGAGGAGACTAGTCATTCTTTCAGAATTATTTAGATAATGTTATCAACACACTTTTAATCTGGCCCTTTTTTTTTAATTACGTGCCATCAGGTTGATGTCAACTCTTAATGACCAGCCAGACAGACCTTCTCCAGGATGAATGTTGCACACAACCAGCAATTTCCTAGCAATTCCAAAAGAAGTTGCACATTCACAGACAAATTGCTTTGTAAATGTAGATCTGCTCCTTCCACTGGATTGAATTTTATAGTCTCTACAGATGGGAAATTTTTGTGCACCACTGAGCCACACCAAACTGTGACAATACTGAGTAGAAGTATAATACATGTGTAAGTGTGCAGGACTGCATACTTAATCTCCACTGTACTCCACTGTAAGGAATTTATAGTATCTCTATATTTTAATTAAATCTCACAACTGGCATGCTATGCTTCAGTAATCCAGTCAAAATAGTACTGCTAATAGCTGCAGGAAGCACCATGTCTCATATACATATATCAAAGTGTTTTAAAGATGTGTGCATGCACATATATAATATTCCCTTCACACTCTATGTATTTACCATTTCAATGTATGGGGTTTTTCTCTGTTTAGGAATCAAGAGGAAAGATGGCAACTTGAACTCAGATACTAAATTAATCATATAAGCGCTACAATATTTCAATATTTTATTAGGATCTTCTTTTTTTTTTAATATTTAGCTGCCAGGAAATATTTAGAAGGCGACTTGTAGTACGGAAAAATGCAATTTTTGCCAATTCCTCTCCCCATCACCTACTGGCTCTTGAAAATCTATTCCAAGAAGGTTGGAAAACATTCCTGAACAGCATAAAAGGTGGCACAGAACCCTTTGGGGGGGAAGGGGGACAAGGGAAAGAAACTGCCTGCCATTAGTAACAGATCACACCAGATTGACAGCTCTGGTGAAGCCCCATGACAACCAGTACGATGCACATTCCAAACCAATCTGTAGACAATATCACACTAAACACTTCTGAAAGCAGAATAGACAAGGCTCATTTCAGTCCCTATATCAATCTCTCATTTTCAAGAGCAGAACTCTTTCACACTGAAATTAAATACCTCAACCGCCTTATGCACCAGCATCCTCTCAGCCCTTGTATTGTCCTTGAGAAAGCTCTTTACGGAAATGACTCACTCATTCTAGCACTTGGTTAGCTGTCATAAAACAAACAAAGTAACCCTGAATTAATCACTCAGGGAACTCTTCACATGCCAGGGACAGCCTCAATCATGCTGTAACAAAAATAGAAATGGAGTAGTATGTTCAATGATCTTAAATAAATTAATTTTTTCTTCAAAAATCCCTAATTTTCCAAACCAACATTAGGAGAATGTTAACAAAAAAGTATTATAAGACCCCCATTTTTTTAAAAAAAGTATTTTACAGTACCTTTTCACATTAATTAGATTCAGTATGTAGTAACCATTAACCAATTCTTCTTTTCTCTATTTTTGTACATCCTTCAAAAACACCCAACCATTTATTATTGTATTTTGTTTTCTGTTTTACAGAATTTTCCAATAGAAGAGAAAAAATAAAACAAAAGAAAAACCCCTCCCCCACCAACACTGGCAGGGCATGCCACTGTATATAAACAGAGAGCAAACCCCATCCCATTCTAGCACTGAAGATGCTACCTAGCCAGGTAACAAAATGTTTGCAAGAAAACAACCAAGCTCAGAGAACCCCAAGGACTCCACAGAATTTTCCTTTGCAAATTGTGCGGCTGAGATGTTCCAAGAGACAGCATTGCTTCTGTTTAACTGTGCCTCAAATTGCAGGGCACAGCAGAAGACAAATGGTACCATATTCTGCTCATTGCACACAATTCTCAGAGTCAAGTCCTGAACTTCAGAGATAAGTAGACCCTTCTGAGGGTCTCCTTCCCCTGGCTGCATCTTCCACTACTCACCTTACTTTTCCACCACAATGACTGTATTTATTAGTGACAATCAGATGAGCAGCAACATCTATATCCCCTCCCTTTCCTCCTCCTCTTTATGGAATACATGTGCTCTGAGACTATTGGTATATTATACAGATACTATTAGCTTTGTTAAACTAAAAGTTAGCTACATTATCTAGGACTGCTAAGATGCATATGGTTGCTCATCCAGCTGATGAGTGTGAACACTGAAAACTGAGTAAGATAGTTGTGGAAAATTGTGGAGAGTATAACTTTCCGTGATCACTTCATCTGAACCAAGGAGATCACTGAGCAGTTCAGTGCAGAAAGCACACAATGAGTTAAGCCATGATTTGTTTAAACATGGTTTACTGAATAAGATACAACAAAAAAGAAAAAGTAAAGCATCTTCCCCATGTCCTCATAGGAACTGACGGCACCTGTGAAACACCTATGAAATATCATCATGGCTTTTCACTGGCTGGTCATGTATTCATATGTTCATATGCAGAAACTCAAACAAATGCTTTGTGGTAGTTTGTACTAGCTTTGCTGATGAAGAGAATGCAGGCAGTTTAGTTCTCATAGGAAAGGTCCTTATAGGAGAAAAAGAAAGAGTTGCAGATGGGTTGACTTCAGAGGTGAGGACTCAGAGGACAGAGGAGAATTGAAGTGGAGGTAATGGCTGGCTGCTAAGATGGACTTAACTCCATCTTAAGTTAAATATTTATGATTTTAATAAAGAACTATGTAGGGCAGAAAACCTGAGCTGGATTGAGTAATATTTGCACTGCTGAAGATTTGTTAGTTGTAGTTCAAATCTGGAGAAGTTTGCTGAAGAGAGTTGTTGGGCACAATCTGGAGAAGCATGCTGAGAAGCCAAGGGGAGGATGTGTTATACTACAGGGTCTATTCTGTACAGGTGGCCCTCTTGGGATCAAAGGTTTTACCACCCAACAATAAGGCAGCTAACTCCCAGAAGGGGAAAATGACATCTATTTTTCTAAGCCTTTCCTTAACTCTAGACTAGGAAATAGGTAAAGTTGGGAATAAAATAGTGTAATCATATATTTAGATCATGTCAAATCTGTATGTATGTACACACACACATATATGTTTAAAGTTGTTTTAGGCTGAAAAATACTCTCATTTTCACAGGAGTGCAATAGAATTAGTTATGCTTGCCAAGTGAAGCTATGAACTGTAGCTGCTGCCTACTTTAATACATTTCTTCATAAAAGGATTTTTAAAAATCTGCAGTAGAGTTTTGCCTTGAATTTTCTGTCTAATCCTGAGAATCCACAGGAAGCCCCAGTCACAGCACTACTGATCAGAAGTGTCCAGCCATCAAGACAAGGAATATTCTAGACTAGTTCTTCGCAGACAGCCACTCTCCAGATGTGTTGGACATCAACTCCCACCTTTGATTTTCATAAAGTTAATGAAAAAGTGAACATGCAATACATTTTAGAAACAAGAAATGTCCCTTATTATAAAGGGCCTATTCACTATGGCAGGCCCTTACTCTGCTTAGTGTCAGTCCTGCAAAGATACGCTTAACTCATTAATCTGATGGTTCTCTTTCATGAGTGAATGAAATAAAGATGATGAAATGAATGGGCCAACCTTCACATGTTCATGCAATGGGCCAACTTTCATATGGCAAGTCATCCCTTTCCCACATTCATTCAGCCATTCCCCCAAGCTTGTGCTTTGTCAGCAAAGAGCCTCAGATATCCCAGATGCCTGAGCAGATAAGCAATGAGTTCATATGGGCTCTAAAACCCAAGCCTCAAGGGAGGAGGAAGGGACTTGCCTAGCAGGTTCTCCTCATCCTGATCTTGCTAGAAATAATTTTGTCTTAAGACAAAGTGGAAAGAGATAGCTGGGACATGTGAAAGGAAGCAGATCACCTGGGTGGGAACTAGGGAGGAGGAATATCTGGAAAAAAAGAAAGATTGTTTTAAGATGTAGACAAAATGGAGAGTGGAAATAGCTGGTTACCTATTTTCCAAGAAAAGTACAGAGCTAAACAATGCTTGTGCAGGAAGGAACCATTAGAAAGACTGAAGCTAGCCTTCTTTGGGACTAGTGGTGAAGAAGGGTGCTGAGTCAGAGCCAAAAAACAACAACCCTTATTTATTCAATTTTGAACCAACTCTGGATGGCTCACAAAATAAAGAACATTTTTAAAAAATGAATAAGAATTGGAGTTGAGCAGCTAATAAATTTAAATAAATACATACATATAAAATTCATATTAAAAGAATTATAGGATAATTACAAGATGACAACACACCAATCTCAAACATCAGTCTTCAAAACTTAAGCAAGCAGAGAATAAGGCCTGCTTGACTAGGAGAAGACAGGAACTTTAGGTGAATAGAATGAACTGTCTGGGACTTGTAGGAAAAGCAGAGCTAAGTGTCTCTGGGCTGGAGTTGAGAGTAGGCACCAAGGTACAACCTCAAAATCTCCAAGGACTCAATAGATGCTAAGAGGAAGGGCTCCTAGAGCTTTCAATGGATGTTGCAATCTATGGGAATCAGGGGTAGGTCAGAACCATTTACCTAGAAAAGCAAGCTGGAGGAAATCTGTCCTCTCAGTGGTAAAATAAAAGTTGTGCGCAAGGATTTCTAATCAGAATCCTTTGCTTTAAGGTATGCTAATCTGCTGCATTGCCTCTGATTTTTTGAATGTATCTGCGATTGTTTCAAGGAATTTGCCTCTGATTTTTGTATCAGAAGTTTATTGTCTTCGTGTAAACTCCATTCTGATGTGTTTTGTTCCTTCCTAAGTTCTTGTCCCTCAGTTCCCACCCATCTGGATCCAGTCTCCCCACCACTTCCCTTTATGGGAGACTGATATTTGAAGTGCTACTTGTGATTTTATTACTACTAAGTGGCATATTCCATCCAACTTTGTCACATTTTGACTACCTTAGACTAAAAGGAAGCTTACTTTTTTTTCCTTTTTAATATTTGTTTTTAAATCATAAAATTGATGCTTTTGATTTCATTATCTCAGAAGGGGATGGAACTATAGTTCTCTGGCTCAAAGTTACTACAGCCAGCTGGTGATGCTACCAGTTTAAATTTCCTTGGTTGTTGCTGTTATTATTATCATTTCTGTTTTATGGGCAAGCAAGTACTTAGACTGTGAGAGTCCCATGTTAAGAGCCTGGTCAAGGCATTTCCTTTATTCCGGAAAAAAGGCAGGGCCAGAGGGAAGTACTACATAAGCCATACCCCAAAACTGCACTAAAGTGGGAGGGAGGTAAGTGTGTCCCTGATTGGCTATACACAACAAATGCTTAAACTCATTCTGAGATCCATATTTTATTGATTTTCTTCAACTGTAACTGGCATAAAGGTTTCTCCTCTCTTGGAGCAAAGAGATACACCTTTGGCAATATAATGCCTAGAGCCACATATGTGAGATGGGCGGCTATATACAGTAAATCAAATAAAGAAATAAAATACCCTCAATGGGCATTTTGTGCTCTTAGGGGAAGCACCTCATTAAATATTATTTATGGAGGATTGGCATGCATGTTTTTAATAACAAAACTCCACTGAAGGTTACAGTGATAATGACGGAGAAAAATGTTCCTTGCACTACAGAGACAACCACTGCCATTGTACTGCAAAGATTCTCAGCAGTCACAGTTACATTTAGCTCTTTGGAGGATTCATAGTTGCAATACAGCTGTTTTCTCAGCAAGAGAAAAGTGTCAACCTCCTGGAGAGCCTTAATTAAATAAAAGGCAATTTTGCAAAGTGGGAGGAGTACTGTTAAGTCATCAGCCTAACTATTTGCATGGCACTATGCATTAACCTCGCTTGCCACTTGATTATCATTACAAATTACATCTTTTTAAAACCAGAAGCAGCAGTGGCATTTCTTATCCTGGTACAGCAATCTTCCATTCTCGTAGATAGCTCTAACAATGTGAAGCTCCAACAGAGAGACCAGAAATGACGACAACTTTTATTTTTCTAAATGTTCTCCCCTAATGCAAGCAATGAACCAAACCTGCCCCAATATCAAGGGTGATACAGTGATACAAACTTTGGATCCTTCAGCCCGTCCTGTCCTGACCCCTTTCTGCACTTTTAAAGGTGGGAAGGCTGCTGAAAGTGTCATCAAAATGTTGGGTGGGGGGTGGATCTGAAATCAGGTTTTCTCCTCCCACATTCATGCTTCATCATTGATCTTGGAGTGAGAAATCTGAGGAATTCCATGACTCTTAATTCAGCAACATTCTCTTGTTGGTTCTATCATTCAATTATCTAAAGAGTTCTTATAGAATTATGACCTCTACTTTTCAAAGATAGTATCACTGCTTATGATATACATATTCATTTATTCTACACAAGCTTATTCTTAAAATATCTTATGGTAGAATTATGGATATAATGTTAGATTAGAGGTCCACCACTTGTAGAATGGGAGGCGGGAATCTCTAAGATGCTTTCTGAGACTCTGCTCACTCATTCGGCTTGTACATTTGCAAATGAAGCACCAATTATTGCTCTCGTCAAAAGGAATTACAGAGAGGAAGGACAGTTTGTACTGATGTTCTATGGTCTATGTTTTAGTGAAAAAAGTAGTTATTGTTAAATTCATTTGTTATGATGAAGCCTACTTGTCTTGGCGGTGAATATGCAGATAGAATGGTAGCAGTGGAGACGTTTTGAAACACACATTGTCTCCTTTCTCAGAAACAAACACACACTTTACTTCCCTCCACTTTAGCCTCTCAGCCCAGAATGCCTTCTGCCATTCCTTTCTAAAAATTCAGAATCTTAACAAATTTGAAGCAGGTTGCTTTTCCTCAATGCATATGTCTGAGAAGAGGAGACAAGTACCCATATACTTTGTTTCCAACATCTTTCATCCACCAGTTTTCTGCTTTTACTTCGATTAGCTACAATAGAAGTCTTAGAATATAACCCAGGGAATCATCAAGATTTTAAAATACAAAAAAGCATTAAAAATAAGATCGATCCACAGAGATCAATGGAGAAGACAGGATGATAATGTGCATTGGATTAGGCATCAATAATCACTCTTTGATCTTCCCCATTCCCCTAAGAGAAGAATTCATGCTTTTGTTATGGATGGGGGGCATTATGAAAAATAGCTCTGTTAATGCTAATTCTAAAACAAATTCTTTTTTTCCCCCCCATTGGAAATTGAAAAAGGATTTAGTTGCAAAAATTTACTTGACACCCAAACATCCTCCTAGACAAAACCCAGTATTCAGCTGTATGATATAGTTTCATATTCTATTATTTACACACAGAAAAAAGATACTCTTAGAATTAATGCTGGGCAGAAAATTTCTCCTCCATTCTCATTCCATTTTATGAAAGAAAGTTTAGAACAAACTTTGAAATAAATTATTTCAAAGAAATTCTCAGGAGTTGGAGAGATGTCCTTGCATATGTGCATACCCATCACACTATTCTAGGAATATGCAAAACGTGAAACATAAAGCCAAAAAGTTCCTTTCAGCAGGTGAGAGAATTCATGTGAGAAGCTGCGTTTTTCCTGAGCTTGTACAGTAGCCTTGTCATCCCAGGAAAATGCATGTTTGGGTTAAAGAGGCACTGACAGTGTGGTGTGCATGCCCATACCTGCCTCCAAACTCCTTTTCGGCTTTGGATCTGAGGTGCTGCACGTGCCTATGCTCTTCCCCTCAGAGTAAGCAACGTTACGCAAAGCACAGAAAAGAAGAATAGTAAGTCAAATAAACTAAAGACATGAGAGAAGGAAGAAACAAAGAGAATATAGCAAAATCTATTTCATACCAGAACCATTTGATTTACTTCTTTATCCCTTTCTATCCTTGCAACCCAAGCGCGCTTCTACCGCATCCATGCTCTGCTTCATGCAGGGCCTTTGGTTCTCTTCTATGTATATATGGGTATTTTCCCTTTATTTGTCCCCACAACAGTCCTGTGAGATAAGCTGGACTGCAAGTGATTCACCCACTATCACTAAGTTTTGACACCTCATGGTAGTGTTCAACTTAGATTTCCCCAGTCCTAGTTTTAACCACCTGACCTCAGCCCCTATCGCACACTGACTCTATTGACTTGAATGGAGTGATGCGTGGTTTTGTGCAGCTTCTCATGCTTCCATTAAATTTAAAAATCACATTTCAGGAAAGAACTCTCTGGCCTTTTTAGCAGCAACGCTAACATCACCACGGAGGAAGAATCCTGCCCTTCAGAAATGGCTACAGAATTTACCCTTCCCCTCAAGAAACATGAGAAACCATCCACAAGTCTGACAGAGAATTCCGAAAGGCAATTTGTGTTCAGGTCTATCTGAAATATAAGAAATAAAAAATTAATGTGCAATTACGGACTAAGCCCAAACATCTGTTGAGGCAGGAAGGGATGTGAGCTTCTTGCTATTTGTATTTTTAAAAAGGTTTTTCTTTTTAAAACTTAAGGCCTTAGTGCACAGAAGGAATTATTGAGTGCATGTTGCATCTTTCATGAGCTCCCAAATCTATATTTTTGTACCATGTTATCTTGCCCATTTTTCCCCCTTTTTTTATCTTCCTTGCCCTCATCAGTTTGCATTTTAAGTAAACTCTATTAGGAACATTGGGGTTGAAAGAAATATATTGCTGTGAATCTTGTTTTTCTCTCTCCAGTCACCAACACTGTTTGGTATTCCTGGTGCTAAAGTTAACTTGGGTCACTTTGTTCTTTCCGTGCAGCAAATTGCTGCTACAGCAGATAACTGATTGACTGATGATGTGCCATCAGGTTGGTGTTGACTCTTAGCAACCACATAGATAGATTTTCTCCCTCCACGATGATCTGCCCTTAACCTGGTTCTTCAGGTCTTTCAATGGTGCACCCATCACCATTGTAACTGAGTCCATCCAGCTTGATGCTCTTTCCTTCCACCTCTCCCAGCACTAGAGCCTTCTCCAGAGAGCTGGGTCTTCACATAATGTGTCCAAAGTAGGATCACTTGAACCTGGCCATTTGTGCCTCGAGTGAAAATGCTGGGTTGATTTGTTTGATGATCCATTGGTTTGTTTTCTTGGCTGTCCGTGGTATTCTCATGGGTCTTCTCCAACATCAAAGTTCAAAGGCGTCAATACTCTTTCTATCCTGCTTCTTCAAAGTCCAGCTTTCACTTGTAAGCCAGTCACTTACTTGCACACATCACAGTGAGAAAAAGGTTGCCTTTTAACAAGTTTCCTTAATTTCCATAACATAAAGTTATCTCCACCACTTGTTCAGATATGGGGACAGCATACACACATTTCATGGCAAGTTAATATTTTGTACAGACTTGTTTACAGTAACAAAAACGTTCACTTGCCAGATTTGAAGAGAATTAATTAGAAATAGATTTTTATAAACAAATTATGTGCCAAGCGTTTGGCACAATAATAAGCACAGTACCCTGTGCCAATACTCTCTTGCTTGCTCAAGTATAACGTTCCAAATGGCAAATGAGTTCAGTAGAAAAGCAATAAAGGACACAGTTAATAGCTGAAATATAGATACCACTTAGTGATGAACTGAAAATGGATTTGACTTAAAATGATGATAGGAAAAGCAAGATAGTGGAAATTCCATTATCAGAAACCCTACTACATCTGCTATCCCACTGGGAGATAAATGAAAAAAAAAATGGGGAGCTATTTCCATGGGTGAGATTTTTTTAAAAAAAATTGAAGGGAATTATCAGATACAATAAACTATTAAATAAATTATCAGATACAATAAACAAATATGGATTCATTTTCCTTTTCAAAATGTTTTGATACACTGTAACCTTGCTCAAAGAGATAGATAGAGGCCATGAGGAGGCAGGTACCGACAGGTCTTTAGCTGGGTTTTGCTGAATGGCAAAGGATTTGAACAAAAGTGGGGGCAGACAATATTATGAGTGTGTCTTCCTACAACACAATGATTTATCCTCTGGCCCAATTTGCAAAAGGGCTCCTCCTTTTAACCAAATATAATACATGATGTTCTTTGTATTCGTAGGGGGAGGACATACATAAAAATTAGAAGTGAAAGCAAGAATAAGAGTCTGATGTTCATATGTGATCACTGATCTTTGTTAGTGTTTGCCTGTTGATGAAAGCTCCTTAGCAATCATGATATACCAGGAAGTAGCAAAAATTCTGGAATAATTTGAATGTAAAAAATTAATGTGAAAATTATTGTGTGATTATTATAGCAAATGTGATTGCTATAAATAACTCTATTCTGCAAAGTACTCTTCCCCCTCTTCTTAGGAAAAGATCTGGAAAGCTAAAGGCTGGAAAAAGGTTGACTAGGCTAGGGCATCTAGCATGGGGAGAAAAAAGGTTTTAAAGCAGAACGGGGGGGGGGGGAGAACGAGTTGCTCCCAGAACGTTACTCACTCCAGTAAATTCCATAGATAAGGCTTGGAGTACAATTCACATCAAATCAAATTAAATCAAATCATTTTTTTATTACAGGTCAGTGACCCAGACTAAATAAAACCTACAGAATCAACCTACAAAATAAAATAAGGCATACAAGGCGAAAAATGTACAATCTTGCTTGCACTATTTTGCTATCAACAATGTGCAAGTCTTACAAGCTGCAGAAACAAACTTTGCAATAGTAAGAGCTACCTTGGGGTCCTTATCTGCCAGTAAAAATTGAACATAAAATTCTTCAGTCCATCTTGGAAATAGGGTTAGAAGAAGTGTTCATAGCGCTATATGTACATCTCAATAGAAATTACAATACAACAGAATATGAGTTTGTGTTTCTTTACAAGGGACAAAATTCCACTTAAATAGAATTTTACAAAATTTTCCATCCAGCTCTGTTGATGGTATAATATTGAACCATAATAATGTAAATGCTCATTAAAATTTATTGTTTCTAAGTTGATCTATACAAAAAAAATGCCAACAGCTCTAGCTAATACCAGTATGGATAGCTCCTCAAATGATATACTGGACTGGTTCCCCCATAATATCAATCACAATGAGGCCAATCTACCTTTTCTTAGTGTGATGCCTGAACTTACCCATTACAGCCTACTGCTGCATGTGAACACAGCCACTGTCTCAACTTCTTGAGGCCTGCCCCAAATCCTAGCATATGTGAATCAGAACAACAAACAAACATTTATTTATTGGGTTTATATGTTGCTCCAATCCAGAGGCTATTTATTGTACTTTATTTGTATGAGGCCCATTCCCTAAGGCTGTAAGTTCCTACCTACAAAGCTCAGGGCCTGGGAATTTGCAAAATGATCTTTCCTAAATATATTTTACCCACCCAGCCTCAGCCAACACTGAATGCTTCTGGAGGGTCCCTACCTAGCATGCAACAGGAGGGGGCAATAAAGTAAACATTCTCTGTGAGGACTGCCTCCAACAGCTTGATCTCCAAGCCAAGGATGGCTCCACTATCATGGACTTCTGAAGCCTTGCTGTTGACAGGCCTTCATAAATTAATTATGATAATTGTGGATATAGATGAACAACACAGTGTTACTGTTATGAATAATATTTTATTATTATATTTATGGTGTTGCACTGGTATTGCACTACTTTTGTTCTTCTGTACCCCAAGTATTTTTAGGCTGAAATGCTCTTTAGATTTTACAAACAAAATAATAAGCTTTCAAGCTAGCAATGCGCAAGATGCAAGTGTATTTCAAGCAAAATTTACTTTCAGTCTAGATCAGAATTTTATTAAATCAACAAGTTTTGTCATTTACTTTGATTAAAAACATGCTGTATATTGGAATATTGAAAAAAATGTAATTTTGCAATGAGGAAGTCAAAACACATTAAAAAATGACAAAGGAATGTATGTCAGAAATCATACAACTGACAACTTCAATTGCCTCAACTGAGACTTTTACATAACCAACTGAAAGAATGATCAGCATGTAGATACTTCATTTCAGTATCAGATTGTGAATACTGCATGCTGTAAAGAGCACCCAGTGATCCTTTTTTGAAAGAATTATCCCTGAACAGAAATTTCATTTCAACATCGATATATTTGTTGTAAATTATAGATACCACTGGCAGTAAATCACAACCATCAGGGTCTAGTGAAACTGTGGACTCGTCCTTCATGCATTGTGCCACTTCAGGATGGAAGAAAACTGATAGAGCAGCCTTCACATAAGACAAACATACCAAACTATGCTTACTCAGGAGCATTCCAGACTCATCTGGAATGTGTCCCTTGCAGTTCCTATACATTTTCTATTCCTTCTGACATAAAGGAAAATGCTTGCAGTATGAAGGCCAAGGCTACCTCCCCATCCCATCTAAAGGTTTGTTAATAATTAAAGACTTCCTTTTCTCTAAGCATCCCTTTCAGACTCTAACTTCGCACAGATCTGATAGCAGTCATCTCAGCCCCCTCAGGTACACTCATCTATAATTCATTGTTCAGAATTTCAGTTGACTGCAGATGTGCTCTCACAATGAGAAACACTTATTAACTTCTTCTTGAACAAAAGTCACTGATAGAAAATGGCTCTTTTATACGTGTGTGTGTGTGTGTGTGTGCACGCATGTCTTTATGTATGTATGTACAGTATATACATGCTCAGTCACTTCTATTGTCCAGGATATTAACACAAGAGAAACTCCAGACAGAATGTGTTGTATCTGCTATCCAGCATCATCATATTTGTACAATTCTCCATATACAAGCAACCAAAAGATGTTCTCCATTCTCTGTCAAGTACCAAGAATGAGCCACTGTACGAAACTGATGTCCATCCTTCTTCAGCAGGTCAAAATACGTTCAGAACGTCTTAAAATGTTGCTCACTTCAAGATTTCCATAGCAACATTGGGTACATGCATTTGGGGGTATCAAGACCATGGTATATCTCTCTTCCATTGTCAGGAATTGCTGCAATCCTCAATACACTAGGTACTACCATCAGATACAGAATCTGAAGATGCTGAGAAACATCAACTAACATCAATTAACAACAGAGGTGACCATGGTGAAAACTCTAGGAGTCCCTTTGAACAGGTATGATGTAGAACCCATCTATAAACCGCTTAACAAATTCTGAGCTTTGCTTTGGTTAGTTCTCTTTCCCTGGGAGACCTGTGGGGATTTTGTTGCCTATAAACATGGAAATACATTGGGACTCAGCCATGACCAAATTATGAATGTAAGCATAATCCCATTGATCATGCACTGAAATCCACATGATTTCATTTATTACTATTTATTAATTTGTGACTCAGGATGGATGCAAGCAAGCCTCCATAAAATAAGGAATATTTCCATAGAAGGACAGTTAATAAATTTGGCAAGGAATTAAACTGTAAGAGTTTCCTTTTTAAAGGAATATGATATTCTTACTATCTATGCCAGTAGTGGTTAGTACTAACATAAAAGATATGCATGGATCATACCATCTGATCGGTTAACTGCATTATTCCTTTATAGTTCTTGACAACATGAGATGTGACTACTAGCTTAAACAGAAAATAAATCATGTAAACTTTTTTGCTTTTGCTGCATTTGGCCATATAACACCATCTGGTAAATTAATGCAAACAGTGATGACGCAGATATGTATAAAGAGCTGAACTTGTTGCTGCATAAGTCCTCATCACCATTTCCAAAGAATCGCCAGCATTTAGGTTCTGGATATTCAGCTAAATGGATTAGATGCTGAGATGCTCAACACTGAGATAAAAACCAGACATGGATGAGAATTATTTGCAAGGCAACCCTTAAAGGACATTCCTTTCCTTACATTGTTGGGGGAGGGGGGTCAACCATCTGCTTACTGCTGATTCTGTGGTTATTTTTTGAAAATAGCACCAGTGAGAAATTAATTATCTTCCACATCTGAGTGTTCCTGGAGATGTTTATAAGAAAAGGACTCTTTCCCTGAGGATTCAGATTTCCACCACTATGAAATAACTCTGGGTGATACACAGCATAAAATGCAGAAATCATTAAACCAATCCATTAATTTACATACATAATTAATACTAATTGATAAACTGATAATCTAATCAGTGCTCAGAACCTTACTAATCCCTCCTTTGACACAGACATTTCTATTATTCTCTCAGTAATCTTCTGTGCTTCAAAATATACGTAAAACATTTCTAGTCCTGAAGCTACAGTACACCCATAACTTCATACTATGTTGCAAACTGTACTTTCTAATACCTTACTGGCCCAGTAAGTTTCATTCAAAGCTAAATGCCACAACTGGGAACTGAGTCTTGAATATTGTGTGATTTATGATATAGTACACTATTACATGAATTCTGGAATGTAACCCAAAAAGAAGAAGGAGAAGCAGCAGCAGTAGCAAGCAATTAAACCCTAGATAACTGAGTAAGGTTTATTATAAAATCCCTTCAGAAATAGAAGGCTTAGAGTTTAGAATTTAGAAATGTAGGGGAAAAAATGCTGTGCTATGCTATGTTTTATGCTCTTAAAACCTGGCAATCGTTTGTTTCCATACCCTCATTTCCCTTGACCTTCATGAATATAAACTCTACATAGTATTGTTTATATTAATTTTAAGCCTAAGAGCTTTCATGATGCACATTCCTGAATATCCCTTTGTAAATATCCTTTACTATGGGGAACAATTTATGTTTCTCATCAGTGTATTTCCTTTTAGTAATCCAGAATAATCCCAGTAAGCTTTTTCAGGAACCAAAGACACCAAGAGATTAAAATTTATCAATAAAACGTATGATTTTATTTTCATTTACCCTAGGTGATGTACAAACCACCATGATCCTAGGTATTTCAATAACCATACTACACTCCCAAACCAATCCCTTTATAATGGCAACACATCACTTGTGGCATGTGAAGGTATACAGGCTCAGCTATTCCAAACATAAATAATCGATTAGTTGAAGTATTTGAGTACTTTGCCATTTCTATTCCCTTTGGTTCTGTAATGGAAAGGAGAAGAGAAGAGAAGAGAAGAGAAGAGAAGAGAAGAGAAGAGAAGAGAAGAGAAGAGAAGAGAAGAGAAGAGAAGAGAAGAGAAGAGAAGAGAAGAGAAGATCATTCCTGAAACACCTATGTTCTTTGGTAAACCTGCAGTTTGAGGCATCAAAGAAGTGGAAACTGATCTTGCAACATGAAACAGGTGGCTTTTCAAAGGGATATATAATGCTGCAGAATGAGGCCACCATCACCACTGTCAAGTGCCTGCATTAATGAACTGGGAAAAAACAATGACGTTTCCACTTTCACCTTTTCTAGAATTTATAGCTACTATCTCTTTTTCTATCTGCATACCAGCCAAACCTAGACTTCCTATTATAATCCTGCTTCCATCATTTTCCAGAAGCTAGAGAGATGAAAAATGAAAATGAGCACAATCACAGGGCTAAAGTAATGCAAAATGCAGACCCAGTTTACCAATTGGCAATTCATTTAATGTAAGACGTTGTGGATGCAACATAGGACTAAACATGTCATCACAATTTTTTTTGAGATAAAAAATAGAGTAAAATCCAATCGTATGCCATTGGTAGGAGAAGCCATTCCCACTGATGATTCTGCCTCCCACCTAAAGCATTGCCATGATCCAGCCAGTATCTGAACTCTACAGCAGAGTTTGAGAATTCATGGACATCTGCACTGTCTCAACAACGGGGTTATTGGCTTTGACATAGACTCATCATGTCTCAGTGGTCAGTTACTTGGTAAGTTTATGTGCTACTGAATTAAAGGCATTAAATTAATTAATTTAGTTAATGAATTAAAGGAGAGATGATACTGCTACTCTCTCTCAAAGCTGTTGCAAAAATGCTGCTGCAAGGATATCTTTTTTGTGCGTAAGGAAAATACCCTGAAATTGTTAATACTCTTTAAAAACAGTTCAGTATTCAGATCATTTTATCTGATTAAGTCTCAGATTTAATTTATGTACCTGTCTGGTTAGAATGTAGAAAATGTGGACATTTTAAATTCTGCACTGTCAGGAAGCTGAGCAAGTATCTCTCAGATTTATCTGGGACCCTTTTTAAACTGAATGTTAGGATTATATATATAATAAAATTAAATCAAATTAAACCTTATAAGTTGATTAAGGGGGGAAAACCCCAGATATTTTATCCCTTCTTCCATTATAAGTTCCTTGGCTCAGGTATGGAGAACATATCAGGCATAGCAGTGATTTCTGAAACAGTAATCTGGGGAAATGAATTGAACACATTGTAATACGAATTTTAAATAAATACTGAAATCAATACTAAACCAGCATTTCTATATGAACAATGTAAAAAAAAAAAAAAAAAGCACAAAATGTATGTTCAGAGCTAAATTAACACAATTACCCCTTAATTAGCACCAATAGCTCTTTCCAATGTATATGGGAGAAATGAAACAAGTAGAGACAATTAAAAAGAAAGCTACCTCAGAGCATTTGTTTCATGACTTAGATGCAAAATTGGTACTTGCCAAAGAAATTGTGTTTATCAATGTCTAGAGATGACAGCATATTTAGTTACTGTAAATTTTAGCACCTAGCATAACAGATGGATACAGTTTCATGTTGCACATAGAACTGGGGATTTTCTGGATCCCAAATACTAGGTCAAGTCATGTATCAAGCAAAACTTTGCCCAAATTTTCAAATTTTATAAAATACTTAAAATATATAGTGCTATCTCCATTAAAATCTAACCCAGATGAATTAGGAATAAATGTAAACCATAGTTTATGAAATTTGGATAGAAAATTTTTTTTAGACAAAAGAAGTTTAGAATCCCTTGAAGCCATCACATAGGACAAGATTCTGAAAGTGATGAGATTCCTACCTCAAATCTTCTGGAATTCAAATCTAGCCTGTCCAGCTAGAATTTGAGTTTGACAGATATGCTTGGTTTTGTAAGTGCGAAGAGATTTTGGATGAGTGATTGTTCATTGTTTGTTCAGAAAGTGAGCAATAAATTTGTAAACCTGTAATTGTCTCTCTGTGTCCTCTGCTTCTGCACAAAAAACAAAATGTAGAATTGAATTTACAGCCTTCAGTGTGATAGTGGATACCTGCAGTATTGATCTCTGCTTACAACATCTCATTTGAAGAAAAGATCCTCAGAATGAATCGGTCATGCTGGTTACCAGTGCAGCTCCCTGAAGCATTTGCCCTGAAGCTTCACTCTACTCCTGAAAGTGAGGAATTAGGGAGCAAGGAAGCATATCAGCTGCCTAGACCCCCACAATGCCTAGTCAAAGGCTTCACTCAAAACAAGGTACTGGGAAAAGCAAGTATTCCAGAGGATATGCTGCTCAGCTGGTAACAGTGATGATGTGTGGAGATCCTAGCCCCAAAGAATATTCCCCACCCAATCTGCTTCCCAAGACAGAAGTTTCAGTTTATGAAAGGGGCTGCCCAAATCTAGACTGGCCTAAAATGCTCATCCTCAGGTTACAATCCAAGTCAAATGCTCAGAGGTCGTCACAGCTACTAACATGGAGATAACTGCACCAGGACATTTCTTTTAAACAAGTAGTTTAATAATGAAGTAATCATGCTTTTCAACCTTAGTATACTGTCTACATTTTATTTCATCTCCATTCTGACTCTGGCAGCTGCTAAGCATGGAATGTACTTAAAGAGAAAGCAGCTAAAAAAAATGTAAACCATAACACTGATAGCATTAGCAACAGTTCCTCTGGAAACTGAAACAGAATTGCCAGAATCTCATGACAAAACATGACACGGATTGATATCACTGTTAAACAGGATTAACATCAGGATAAAAAAACAACATCTTTGGAGAGGAAACAAAGGTTGTATTTGCCCTTAAGAGGCCTGTGCGTCTTACTCATACTAAAATAGCTACCACACTATGAAAAACTATTTTTAATCAAAGCAGACACTTGCTAATGTTACTTCATGCAAATTACTTTGAAGATCTGAGACTGGAGTTGAGAAGAGGTAAGTCTCACAAGATGTCTGTTTAACATTCCTGTGCCACTGATGTTATTACAAGAATTCTTATGTTTCCCAGGCCTCTTATTGCATTATCAATGTGATTGTATAAATGGAAACACGTGGAAGGGAAACAGTTGAATTCTTGTAGTACTTTAAAAGCTAGGCATTTTCATTATAGTAAAGCACAGTATGACTTTTACTGCATGATATCTCATGGGTAAGCAGGTCATTCCAGACACATAGGAAAAGTAGTAGTAGTTGTAGTAGTAGTAGTAGTGGAGGAGGAGGAGGAGGAGGAAACAGATTTTTCTCATCTTCCAGCAAAAGGAGTAAAGAAGAAAAAACAGAATGGAGAAGATGAGGTACATAGCTTTTTTATCCCTCCACCCTTATACAGTAATACCTCGGTTCACGAATGCTTCTGTTCACAACCAATTCGGTTTGCGAACAGCAGCATTCACAAAATTTTGCTTCCGTTTGTGAACTCCGCATCGGGTGATGAACACAACCCATGGCCATCTTCCCTGCTCTGACACGTAGTCGTGGCTTCCTCTAGGCGAGATCGCGGTCATAGACAGACACTTGCTGTGAACCTTTTTGGTGTCGCCTCAAGCAAGATTAGTGTTCTCTCTCTTCATTCTGTACTGTACTGTACTTTGTTTCATATTTTTGTGGTTTAAAAAAAATACATATGGTTCAGAATGGATTAAACGTATTTACATTGAACCTTATGGGGAAATTTGATTCGGTTCGCGACCAATTTGGTTGGCGACCACATTCATAGGGGTCAGAACAGATTAACCTTATTTACATCGAACCTTATGGGAAAATTCGGTTCATGACCAATTCGGTTCGCGGCCAGAATCGTGGAACGAATTAAGTTCGTGAACCAAGGTACCACTGTATTGATGAAATTATCAAGCATGAATAAAATATTCTTGCCCATAACTTAATCCTTGTTCTTCTGCAGTTTCTAGAAATAATGTGTTGTGGCACCTTCTCCGTTCCAATAGCTACCTTTCATTGCATCACTGAATGGCTGGTTGAACTATAAGCAAGCAACAAGGAAATGACAGAAGAGATGCTGTTGCAGTGGAAAAGCTAGAGCCAAGCACCAGGCAATGTTTCTAGAGGAGGCAGAGGTTTAATTGTTCTAATGATGAAACTGCAGCAAATAAGGGGAAAATGAAACAGCTAAACCAAATGGGTGTTTTGAGGGTGCCCCAACCATTTTTCAGTGTTGCTACAGCAGAATAAAAGGCTGTAAAGAGGATCCCCCCCCAGAAAAATGGATTGCAATCAGCATGGCAGTTTCTTGACTCCTTTCCAGCCAGGTACAGCATGGGAGACACATATCTTAAGGCTATGGTGTTGAATTGCCCTCGGTGTGCATGTATGTGTATAGAGACTATATATATTACACAAACCATTTTCTCTCATGCATACACACACACACACACACACAGAGAGAGAGAGAGAAGGGGGGTCAATTAATTGTATAGATAGTGTTATTTTACAGATGATCAATTTATGTATGTGGGGTTTTTCTGGTCCTGCTTTTTATTTTTTTAGGGGGAGCATAGTTTCTGCCCGGTATAGATATAATTAGGATATAATCAGCACATGTACTTATACACATATACATAGAAATCACATGTACATATTTATGGAGGATCAAAAATGTTCAGGATTGGTTTCAACTGAAGGAGACAACCTAGGTTACAAGAAAGGAAAAGTGGCCATTTCACAGGATTTTTGTATATATTTATACTTTTTTTTTTCTGTCTACTCTGCCTTTTGGATAAATAAAACATCACCCCCCAAAAAATCAAAAGAAAATTAAAAGCATCCTAAGAATAAGGAAGAAAAACATAAATACCTTTTCTAGAAGGAAACTTTCAGGAAATCAGAGGACAAATTTTAGCATTTCAGTAAGAATATTCTAATTTTGACCTCATCAGCATTTGAGCAGATCACTGGGGTGATAGAACAACTTGCATAACATTTCTTTTGTTAGGTGTTCTATAGATTAAATCATTGTGGCTTAAAGACCGAGATTTATTTTTTATTTCAGAAACTTGCTTTAAGTACTTAAGTTCCCTTGCTGTTCAAAAGCTGTCATTTCTTCTATTATGTTGAATTTTTTTTTCTTTTAGATAATAGGCATTACTTTTTTGGAATGCCTCTTTTCTTTCCAATCTCCCACATATTATCCTGAATTGAGTTTTTTTTATAAAAGATGAAGGAATCAAATCAAATCTTTATTACAGTATGGTCACAGATTAGCATAGAGGCAAAGGAATACATAGAGACCCTGGTTTTCTTTCAATTATCTTTATCAAATTTTTTTCTTTCTCTTTTTAATTATCTATCTGACTGAATACATTTATAATTGTATTTTATTAATATATATTTTGAGAGCCAGTTTGTGTAGTGATTAAAGCACCAGGTTATCTCCCTCCCTCCCTCACCATTATACATAATGTATAATATACATTTATAATAATTATTTTAATTTATAATTACAATAAGAGCAGCTTACAGTTAGGACTAAAAATAAACTGAACTTCCTTAACCATAAAATGCATAAAAATAAAATGCAATACAGAAAAAAAGCAGAAGAGAAGAACTGCAAGCTAACACAAGAAAAGGCAGAAAAGACCTTAGAAAAGAAAATGGTCTCTGTTGAATTCCAAGAGGACACATGGAATGCCATTCTGGAGAAGACAAGTCACAGCCAGGTGCCCCAAAGTCTACCTTCCTGACATAGACTGCCCAGAGCTCTTGGGAAATCTGTAGGCCCTCGAAGCAAATACAATTAGCCTGCAAATCAATTTAAATATGACTCTGTGTGTTCCTTTTAATGATACTTATTCTTCTTAAAATAGAATACATATTTCTCTAAACTAGATATCAAACTCTTTGCCAGCTTCTAGTGTATGCAATGAAATCAAAGTTCTGATCGGTTGTTCCAGGATGGGTCACTACTTGGAGAATATGCAGACTCAGAAAGTCAGTAACAATAACAATAACAAAGTCAACAATGGCTAAGAGGACTTGAGGTCTCTGCATTCTACTGCTAACATCAAATTTATTATTTTATGGCTCCTGATATAATTAAGCACTGTATATGTGCATTTCTTCTAGCTTTCCCTAGGGAAACGTATGAGATAAAAATACCAGAAATGAGTTATTTCTGTGGACTGAATGTATAATGAACACTGACTTTCTATATCCTTCATAGGATTTACCACCTTAACATGAAGGGCATGCTCAGCAGCTTCAGTGACCTTGAATGCAACTCAAGAGGAAGAAGGAGCTCCTGGTAGGATCACCTTTACCAAAAAGGGTAGGGCAAAGCTAAGAGTAATCTGCAAAGTAATTTACAAGTGGCTCAGCTGAAACCAGTAAGAAAGAACTAAAAAATCAAACTTAGAAGAGGGCATTGGGAAACAACTTCTGTACTCTTGCAAAGAAAATATATTGAGATTGCTGAAATATTTGGACAAAATTTGGGTGCCAGATGCTAAGAGTTCCAGGGAACTCTTCTAGTTATTAGGGGAAAATGTTAAATGTTATCTATTACATCTGGAGGAAATGATGTGGCCAGACTAAGCTGTCACTGATGGTATCAGTATCAAAAGAAAAATTTGTCATTTTACAAGGACACATGCAATTCAACTGTGACTGTGAGAAGCATGAACCAAGGGAAATTTTAAATTATCAAAACAGAAATGAAATGCACTCAGTTGAATATTTTTGGAATAAATGGGAATAGGCCTGGACTGGAATAGATTACCTGATCAGAGTATGAGTCTCAAAAATACTAAAAAAGAATATACTCAGCTGTAACTCAGTAAATGACAGAATTGTATCTATTAAAATAAGTAGATTTCAGTGAACATCAATGTTATACAAGCGTACGTACCTACTACAGATGCAATGGTAGAAGTCATTGAGGAATTCTATGACAAATTGTAAGAGACATTAAATCAAGGATGTAGTACTAGTAATGCGTAATAGGAATGCAAATATTAGGTGTGAAGAAAATATGGATTGGTAAAAGCAGTTATTCATGAGGTAGATTAATAGGGATTTGCAAACAGAAAATGTATTGCCAATTGCTTCAAGCAGCACAAATGAAGACTACATGGACAATAGCAGATGGACAAGATCAAAATCAAATTCACCACATAATAGGAAACAGATGATTAAGAAGTGCAATCCAATTGGCAAGCCCACTTCCAGATGCTAACAGTGGAGCAGACCATTAATTATTGGCTAAACTTAGAAAATTAAAGAGAATAGGTATGCCAACAAGATTTGACTTGGAGAATATGTGTGTGTGAGGCTGCAACCCGGCTATTGCAGAAAAGATGAACAGGCCAGTGACTAGACCTTCCTTCCTTTCGCATGTTAGCTTAACCAAGGAAATCACTAACTGGAGTGAAGTCTGATGCGGCACTAGATTACCCTAGGCTTCTTGTCCTGTGGGGATTTCAGTGCTTGTACATAAACTATCCAGTCAAGAGCTGCTGAGAATTTCATGTCCTTCATAATGACGTGGGCCTGCCCTAGATGGTATCTGGTATGTAACAGTTTGGTCCCATTATTGATCTATGCTGGAAATTGAGGTGGTGGGGAGTGCAACTCCACTAGTTCACCTCGAGTTTTTAGCAGCTATTAATACTATTGAATTATCCTTCTTGACTTCCTGGTGATATTGGACCTTAAGGCACTACTTCACAGTGGTTCAGTCCTTCCTGACATGACAGGTCAACAAAGTAGTGCTGTTTTAGGGGTAAGCTATTGGCTTATGGTGCACCACAGGCACCATAAGAGGGTACCCTCTTGTCCCCTTGGTTGTTCAACATTTATGTGAAACAGTTGGGGGAGGTCATCTGTAGTTCTAAAGGGGGATGTGATCCATACGGTGATGACACCCCAGTCCTGTTCATCCTTACCATGTGATTCCAAGGAGGTAATTGGTACTTCGAACATGGGCTGTATGAGACAAAAAGTTGAAAATAAATTCAGGCACAACTTGCCATTAGTAAACAGTAAAATGGATTTGGGAATTGAAGTTTAGTCTGTTTTGGATAAGACTGCACTATTCCTGAAAGAGTTGGTTCATGGACTTGGAATGTTTTTCTTATCCTCAGCAGGCAATGGATTTATGATGCCAGCTGAGGATAAATGTGATAAAGAGCACCTTTGTACAATTACAACTAATACATTAAACCAGTTGGATTTGTCAGGTTACTCACACCATCGTTGTGAATAGGGCTACTTTTCAGAAGCTGAAATTGATGCAAAATGCAGCAGCTAGACTGCTAACTAGTGCAGGGCACAGGAATCACATGAAAGGATACTGAAGGATCTATACTGATTACCAATTGCTTATCAGGCAAAATTATCCTTCTTGACTTCCTGGTGATATTGGACCTTAAGGCACTACTTCACAGTGGTTCAGTCCTTCCTGACATGACAGGTCAACAAAGTAGTGCTGTTTTAGGGGTAAGCTATTGGTGTTGGTCCCTCAGGGCATGACTATTTCAGGACCACCTCTCAGAGGAGAAGTCAGTAAGATGGATAATCAGAAAAAAAAGATTAGAGGATTGTGCTTGAAAAACCTATGGGTTTTGCTGGATGCAAGTTGAGACGGTGAGCATCTCTCTATGCAGAAATGAAAGGTATCAAAGAAATGGATGGTATCAAAGAAAAAAGGAAACAGGATTTAAAATACTGCTGTTTTCCACTGTGCTGATCATGTCCTTCTTCTGTATTATTTGAGTTAGCACAGAGATTTTTCTCATTCTTACAGAGCTTGTTGGTGAAAGTCATGCAGGACCTGCACTCCTAGCATCATGAAAGCAACAGCTCTACCTCTGTTCTGCCATCATTCTTTCATTATTACAGCTATTGCAGCCCTGGTGGGGCCTGGGGATCCCCTGGTGGTAGGGAGCCCACGTATTGGCTGTATTATGTGTGATATTCTCCCATCTGTGGTTTTGTTTTTAATCTATGTTTATGGTTTAATTGTTTTTAATTGGTTTTGTAGTAAGTTTTAAGAGTACGTTTTATTGTATACTGCCCAGAGGCACTTCATGCAAGATGGGCAGCCATATTAATTTGGCAAATAAATAAATAAGTAAACAAATATCGTATTCAAGAGTCAACTGTCCTTAAGACCCCAGCCTTCTCCAATCTGCCAGTCTCCATGCTAGAAAATTTGGAGAGATGCAATCTCAACATAGCTGGAGAGAGCTAAGTCTGAAAAAGCTGATTCCTGCAACACCCTTTACATGGGGCTGCTTCTAAAGAGAGTAATCAGGAGTTCCAGTTGGTCTAAAGTGCACCGGCCCATGCGTTAAGTGGCACTCACCAATGGGAGCCCATTAGCCTTGAGCTACAGGCCTTGCACTGGCTACCAATATGCTTCTGGGTACAATTTAAAGTGCTGATCTTGACCTACAAAGCCCTTTACGGCTTGGCACTCAATTACAGTGGTACCTCTAGTTAAGAACGCCCCTCCTTACAAATTTTTCAAGATACGACCAGCTCCAGCCCCAAAAATGTACCTCGACATGCGAACTCCGCCTCTACTTATGAACCGGATCCGTGGCCATTTTCCCTGCTGCCACGCGGTCACGGCTTCCTGTGGGCGAGATCGCAGTAGCAAGGAGACATTCGGTGAGGCTTGTGGTGTGTTTTGTGGCGTTTGGAAGGTTTTTGTGGCGTTTGGAAGGTTTTTGAGGTTTAAAGATAAAATGCATATGTTTCAGAACTGTTTAGCCATATTTACATTGAACCTTATGGGGAAATTTGCCTCGTGGTGCGACCAAATTCGGAGGGCGGAACGGATTAACCATATTTACATTGAACCTTATGGGAAACTTTACCTCGACTTGCAACCAACTCGAGTTGCAACCAGAGTCACGGAACGGATTAAGTTCGTAACTAGAGGTACCACTGTACCTTTAGTAATCTCTCCTACTAGATTTGGTCTAAGTCAGTCTTGCAGGAAAAAGCAGCTTGCATTTCCCCATTTCAGGAAGTGCAAGGGACTGAGGCTTAGAGGCGCTGTTTCTCAGCAGCAGCGGAAATTAGGTTAGATCCTACTTTAGCTGCTTTTTGGAAGGTTTATTTTATATGTTTTATTATTTTACGTTAACTGTGGTACCATTAATTATTCACTGTACCTCCTATAAAGCATTGTCTTTTGGGATTGCAGTGGAGTATAAATATAATGAACAAGAAAACAAAACACTATTAAACATTGTCAATGCCCTCATAGATTAAAATGAGCTTCCATGGTTCCATATTTAGTTCAGCAGTTTGAAGATGCCTTAGTGTTTCTCAACCTTGACAACTTCAACTCCCAGAATTCCCCAGCCAGCATTACAGCGTGGAGTGCAGGGCACCAGGGGTGGCAGGGGCGGCGGAGTACAGGGTGGCCAAAAGGGCAGAGATGTGGGGGAGATAGGTGGGTGGGGGGAGTTGAGGCGGAGGCAAGTGCAGCAGGGCAGGAGAAGTGTGAAGTACTCACCTAACAATGGTGCACTCTGGCCTAACAACTGCAACCAGGACTACCAAAACTGCCACTGCTAAGTGATGCAGTAATGTGATGTTTTGCCTAACAACCTCATCACTACCTGTATAACATTTTAATGTTTTACGTGTATTATTTAATTTAATTTAATTCCTTTCATAATCATATTAAGGAAGTAATTAATATATATATATATATTATTTCCTCCTAGAATTATAACCATGGCTGTTGGAATATTTAATTTTCTACAATCCTAAATAGAAGCAGAGAGCACAGCATTAAGTTGCTGACTATGTATCTGCCTTGTTTTTAAAAGCAAGGAGGGGGTGGAAGAAGAGAGCGGGAGGTCAATGGCCCTTTTCCTTGATGGAACCACTGTGACTGCCTCTTGCTGCTTGGATGGTTAAGAGTTATCCCACACATGGGATGTCAAATTATATGACAGCCCTATTCCAGACTACTACTGTTTTTTATGCAGAAGTCAAGCTGGATTGTTTTGATCTATGACT